>NC_034607.1:8881807-8895456 GCF_900095145.1 Mus pahari | reverse complement strand
TGTGTGTGTGTGTGTGTGTGTGTGTGTGTGTGTGTGTGTGTGTGTGTGTATGTATGTATTTTTCACTTTACATCATGATTGCAGCCTCTACTCCCGGTGTCCCTCTCACAAGGCCCCACCCCCTTCTCTTCACCCCTTAGATGGCAGAAGTCACTCACTGGGAAACAACCAACCCTGGCACCTCAAGTCACTGCCCAACTAGATACATCCTCTTCCAGAGAAACCAGACAAGTCAGCACAGTTAAGGGAGCAGGATCCCTATATAGAATCTTTAACTGAAAAACAGATTCTGAGTTCAACCTAACCTGAATATATCTCACGAGCACAACGTAGGGCGTCTTTCAAAAAGGAAAATTATGTACGGTGTTTTTCCTTGGCCTTTGGTGAGTTCAGACTTGTTATCAACATTCCTCAATTATTTACATGTCAGTGTTGACTTTGAAGTATCTAAAAATTTAACCTCGGTGAATAAATTGAGTAGAACAAATATGATTTGAAATGAAACTGAGAAAATACTACTTATATCCAAACTGAAAAGGAATGTGCTAGTCTATTTTTACAATTTCTTGTGATAAAAAATAATTTCAAGTATTGAACAAGTTCTTTTAAACGTGTGAATGTTTAAGACATTTAAAACCTGTACTTATTTATTGTATTAATCATCATAAAGTAACTGCAGAAATTATTTGAATTTTCCCTCTGTCTCTGAAAAGGATGCCATTGGTGGACTTCATTACTTTGTGATTTCAAATCAACTCCATGGGCTTTACTCCTTAATAGAAACTAATGTGGCTGACGATTGAGAAATGTGCTGGAGGGGATATTTATTGCATTACTTTTTTTCTCATATATTATATCCTGACCCAAGTTTCCCTCCCCTCCTTTACTCCAAGTCTCCCCTCCTGACCTCTCCTCTCCCTCCATTTTCCTTCAGAAAATTGCAGGCCTCCCAAGTATATCAGTCAGACATAGCATATCAGGTTCTTGCAATAATTTTTAATGTAGGAAAAGAATGAACTTCTTCCAGAAGAAAAGGCATATATTCACGGACCAATACTGATTATGCAAATGACTTTGGAAACTGGCCTTGGCTGCCGAACAAAGACTATTTCTTACTGAATTCAGCCTAAAGTTTCTAGGTGAAACAACACAGTCAAACATTATGGCAAAGTTATTTCAATGAAACTAATATTGTAATACTATTGTAATAGTGTAGTGTTAAACTGCTCTATACACACCTTACACTGACAAGTTTCAAAGTGTTCGAGTCTTCATTCATGAGCAAAGCAGCGCTGGGTATATTTCATGAGATCAAACTATAGTTCCAGCAATATTTTGAAAACCTCAATGCAAATTCAAAGAATATATCTCTTTTAAAATCTACCTTAATAGTCAGTAGAGAAACTTTCTATCAAACTTTCCATCAGAACTTATAACTCTACAACAAAATAAAACATAAAAGGCAAATATTAAGAGAGTATAAATCCAGGAGGAGTATATACATGTCTAGTGTGCACTAAATGTGGCCAATTAAAATCAAATGCTTACAGATTTGTATCAATGTTTGGCAAAGGAAATTTCTGTGGAAAGAAATTTTCCAAGACCTGATACGTATATGAACATCAAATAAACCAAATACTACTTTCCATTTGTATATATATATATATATATATATCTTTGTTATTCTCGCTATTATACCTTTATAACATAAAGAATACACATTTATATACTATTTTCAATTTTTTCATTAGTAAAGTATTTTCTCTTTTGCTATGCCATTTTCTTCTTTTTATCTGCAAAATTTCTAATTCCTTATTCTTGCCTCTTGGCTTAAAAGACTAATACATTTTTGTATCTGATTCTTTTTTTTTTAAAGATTTATTTATTTATTATATGTAAGTACACTGTAGTTGTCTTCAGATACTCCAGAAGAGGGCATCAGATCATGTTATGGATGGTTGTGAGCCACCATGTGGTTGCTGAGATTTGAACTCCAGACCTTCGGAAGAACAGTCGGGTGCTCTTACCCACTGAACCATCTCACCAGCCCTTGTATCTGATTCTTTACTTAGGAAAAATATATCAGTTCTTAAAACAAATTATAAAATTAACCATAACCAGGGTGCATGTAAAGATATATAGCTACACATACCTCTTTTACCCATGTGATTTATCAATTCATTTGCTACATTCTCATCACCAAGAAACTATCAACATGGTATCGTTACTATAATTGATAAACATGATCTACAGTAGAATGATGAAATGGTTGTCTTCTGAAGTGTAGTAGTTTAGTTGGAAACTCGTTATAATTCTGAAGCAATATTAAAACATAGTTTTGTACCAATAAGGTATAGAAAGCTACTTGGTAACTTGAAATGAAAATATCTGTCCTATCCAGGGACATAGATGCCATTGGCAATATTTATTTTTCATCAACTAGGAGACATATGAAAGGATGGCTATAAATGAAGTTATACTCTTAATGAATTTATTACATTTCACTATCCAACTAGATCTCCATGTCTTCCACACAAGTAAAAGACACACCTGTCTATTTAAAAAGATCACCATTTTGTGAACCACATGTGGTGATGCCCACCTGTAATTCCAGAACTCAGAAGAGAGAAGCAAGGGGATCACTGAGTTCAGGGATCAAGCTGGCCTTATCCACAAAGTGAGTTCCATAACAGCCAGGGCTACACAGAGAAACTGTGTCTCAAAAAGACTAAATAAATAAATAAATAAATACATGTAATTAAATATAAACTTAAAGGATCATCACACATTATAGGAGGATCACCATGCAAACATATAACTTCTCAGATTGCAATGGTATAATTTATCTCTCCGATTCCTTTGAGGATCCAATATGGAAATAAAAATTTCCAGAGCTAATATTTAAAATATACAAAGAACTCAAAAACCTTGACATCAAGAAAACAAATCACCAGATTAAAAAAATTTCAGGTTGACTTGATGTACCAGGGTGAGGGGATACCCACGAGACCACATCAACTCAGAGGAGAAGTAGAGAATGGGAGGGAGGGTTGTGGAAGGGGGTGACCAGGAAGAGGGCAACAGACAGGATGTAAAGAGAGAGTAAAATAAAGATTTTTGTTCTTCAAATATCAGGTTTATAAATTGAACTAGGAAAAAATCATCCTGAATGAGGTAATCTAGACTCAAAAAGAGAAATATGGTATCTAATTGCTTATACATATATGTTAGCTGTTAAGTGTTGAGTAAGCTGACTACAATTCATAAAAGTAACCACAGAGAGCTGGGCAGTGGTGGCGCATGCCTTTAATCCCAGCACTCAGGAGGCAGAGGCATGCAACTTTCTGAGTTCGAGGCCAGCCTGGTCTACAAAGTGAGTTCCAGGACAGCCAGGGCTATACAGAGAAACCCTGTCTTGAAAAAAAAACACACACACACACAAAAATAAAAATAAAAGTAACTACAGAGCTTAGACATCAAGAATGGGATCAGAGGGTAGAAAGGAATCTAGGGAGGGAATGGAATGGGAGGAACAAACAGGGTGGAGGAAAGATGAAATGGAAAGGGAAGGATGGTGAGCAACAGCTAAAATAAAGGACCATTTGAGAGGTCATGTAGAAACTTACTATAGTAAAAACTGTTTAAAATATATAAATACATGAAATAACTCTAAATGAAGTCACTTAATAACGGAGGAGAAAAAGCACCAACTGGACATCCCTCACCACCAAATGAAAGCTACAGGGCAGAATATGGGTTACATATAATTGAATTGTTGGCTCAAGGGGCCTGTGAAGAGTATGAAACAATCCAGACTATTGCTGAGGTTGTAGGTTATACACACACACACACACACACACACACACACACACACACACAATAAGGCTCTATTGCAAAAACCTCAAAGTCCACCTGTAATAACAGTAATAACACATCTTCTCCAATAAGACCCCATCCCTTAATCCTTTCTAAACAGTTCAACCAACTAGGGACCAAAAATTCAAATATATGACATTATGGGAGCCATTCTCACTACTACATAGGAATAAGCTCAATTTATTCTGACTCCTCTGGCCATTCTCTGTCGTAGCTATCTGGGTAAATTAAGAGATTTTATGAGTCAAAATGAAGGTTGTTTTACTGGTAACAGTTCCTGTCTTTTTCTTACTTTGGACTGTACATCTTAGGTCTTGTCAAAGGTCTTTTCTACAGAGTATAAAGATGATACGCATGGTGGTTTGAATGAGATGTCTGTCACAGTGCTGGGCATCTGAGTAGTACCTAGTGGGTAACAGTGTGTAGGTAGGTTTAAGAGATGGGGTCTGGATGGAGAAAGTGTGTTCCTGTGAGTAGGGTTTGAGGTTTTGTTTGTTTGTTTGTTTTTATGCTTAGTCATTTTTAATTGGATATTTTATTTATTTACATTTCAAATGTTTTCCCCTTTCGTTATTCCCATCTCAGAAAACCCCTATCCCATACACCCTCCTCCTGCTTCTATGAGTATGTGCCCCCACCGACCCACCCACCCATCCACTCCTGACTCCCTGTCCTCACATTCCCCTACACTGGGGCATCAAGCCTTCATGGGACCAAGGGCTTCTCTTCTCACTGATGCCAAACAAGGCCATCCTCTGCTACATATACTGCTGGAGTCATGGGTCCCTCCATTTGTACTCCTTGGTTGATGTTTTAGACCCTGGGAGCTCTGGATGGTTGATAGTGTTGTTATTCCCATGGGGTTGCAGACCCCTTCAGCTCCTTCAGTCCTTTCTCTGACTCCTTCATTGAGGACCTCATGATCAATTCAATGGTTGGCTGCAAGCATCTGCCTCTGTATATGTCAGGCTCTGGCAGAGCCTCTCAGGAGACAGCCATATCAGGCTCCTGTCAGCATGCACTTCTTGGCATTCACAATAGTGTCTAGGTTTGGTGACTGCATATGGGATGGAACCCCAAGAGGGGCAGTATCTGAATGGCCTTTCCTTAAGTCTCTGCTCCACACTTTGTCTCTGTATCTCCTCCCATAGGTATTTTGGTCACCTTCTAAGAAGGACCAAAGCACCCACATTTTGATCTTCCATCTTGTTCAGTTTCATGTGGTCTGTGAATTGTGTCTTGGATATTCTGAACTTTTGGGCTAATATCCATTTATCAGTGAGTGCATACCATGTGTGTTCTTTTGTGATTGGGTTACCTCACTCAGGATGATATTTTCTAGTTCCATCCACTTAAATTCATAAGCTATTTCCAGAGGATTCTCTGTGCTTCTTGCTTGTGGTTGGAGATCTAAGCTGTCAGCTGCTGCCTGGTTCCTCCACTCTGCCACCATAGGCTATTAACCCTCTGCAGTCAAAGGCCAACAAAATAGATAGATAGATAGATAGATAGATAGATAGATAGATAGATAGATAGATAGATAGATAGATAGATAGATAGACAGACCTTCCTTCTGTAAGTTACATTGGTCATAGTACACAGCACTGATATTCCACCATATCAGTACAAAAGTAAACTAAGATAATACAGAACCCTTCTAGGAAGGTAAGATTCCTCATCAGCATAGCTCTTGGTATTTCAGTGGGGAGGAAACTTCTTAATACAAATTCTTCACATACATATTGTAACTTTGGAATGTTCAACTTCAGTCAGTTTAAGCTTTTGTTCAGTCTGGTTTCAGCTAAAAACTAATGTTCCCTTAGCTATTTAGACTCCAAGTGAGCCTTTGGGAGCTCCAGTTTAGTTATCTTACCTCATGTTGCTTTCGTCGACCACAAGCACCCCAAACCTCTTCCTGCAATATCATGTCTCTAGAGTGTAAACTTCTGGGGTTTCATTATTATTGGGTTGCTATCTGTACCTGCACTCTGACTCTATTCATTGGGAAAACAGTGAAGGAGTGTAGGAAAAGAGATGAGAATTAGTCTCTACCCAAGATAATGAAATCACCCATTTAATGAAGAGCCATCTGGCTACACAGACAGGACCATAGACTGACAAGAGACATGGAATTTTCTGTTAAAGAAAATCCATGAAATTTCAGAGTTTGTAGCAATGAATTTATTTGAAGCCTCCAAAATATTCAATCATATATTTCAACATTAAGGTGGTTATTTAGATAATGAATACTAACTTGCACAAAAAAAAAACATGTTGATATTATAAACTTTGTTTTAATTCAGAAAATAAAACATCAGATTTAGAGGGTTATTTTCGTAAATCTTATACATACAGTTTAATTTTAGTGCAGTAATTTAGATCCCAGGTAGAGTACAATGATTATGATTTAAAGCTTCAATTTTTACATTTTATACAAAAGAAACTTTATAACAACTACCTCACTTTATCGGCCTTACATAAATTATTACATAACATTCATCATGTTGTCTGTCTTTTATATTTCAATGACATTTGTAGATTAACAACATGTAATTCTCTACTAGTAGCTTGTACCTACTGTTCTAAAACCTAAATATCTCAATTAATAAACTACAAATTACCAAGTGGAGTTCTCTTATTTATAATAGCCCTGGTACCTACTATGCTTTGAATCTGAAATGACTCCTAAGGACTCATGACTTGAATGCTTGAAATATTGCTAGGGATGGGCTTTTGAAAAATTTCCAATGTGGGATTTTATTGACAAGAGAAGTACATCACAAGAAACCAGTTTTTGTTTGTTTTAAAATTCCATATATGAGTATAATGCATTATCCACTACTTTCTCCAACTCTTCTTATGCCCTTCCATCCTCTTTTAAATTATTGTCCACTTCTCCTATTATGTATGGAATTGAGTTCACTTAGCTCTCCCTTACAGCTGAAGGGCTATCCACAGATAATGGACAACCTATCATGAGCTTTATCCCTGAAGCAAACTAAAACTCACTACCTTAACATCCATTGGCTGTATACAACAACTCAACTAAGAGTATCACCTTGAGTGAAAAGTTGACAGGTGTGACCTTATACAAGTCTTCTAAATCACCCAAAATCATGGGATCATAGGACCACAGAATCTTAGGAACTTGGTCACACCAGGATTTCAGGATCCCAGAGGCAGCTTGATTTCCAGGATCTTTCACACCCAGGATCTCAGGATCACAGAATCACAGTGACAGCTGGACTCTGAGAAGTTCTGACACAACCAAGATAACAGGAGGGACAAGCTCCAGTCAGAGATAGTGCAGGTAGCACTAGAGATAACCAAATGGTGGGGGGCAAGCACAAGAACATAAGCAACAAAAATCAAGGTTACTTGGCATCATCAGAACCCAGTTCTCCCACCATAGCAAGTCATGAATATCACACTGGAAAAGCTAGACACAGATTTAAAAATCACTTCTCATGATGATGATAGAGGACTTTAAGGAGGACATAAATAGCTCCCTTAAAGAAATACAGGAGAACACAGGTAAACAGGTAGAAGCCCTTAAAGAGGAAACACAAAAGTCCCTTAAAGAATTACAAAAACATAATGAAACAGGCAAAGGAAATGAGCAAAACCATCCATGATCTAAAAATGGAAATGAAAACAGTAAAGAAATCACAAAGGGAGATAACCCTGGATTTAGAAAACCTAGAAAAGAGAACAGGAGTCATAAATGCAAGCATCACCAATAGAATATAAGAGATAAAACAGAGAATCTCAAGAACAGAAAATATCATAGAATACGTTGACACAACAGTCAAAGAAAATGCAAAATGCAAAAAGCTCCTAGCCTAAAACAGCCAAAAAATCCAGGACTCAATGAGAAGACAAATCCTAAGAATAATATGTATAGAAGAGAGCAAAGATTCCCAACTTAAAGGGGCCAGTAAATATCTTCAACAAAATTATAGAAGAAAACTTCCCCAACCTAAAGAAAGAGATGCCCATCTAGTATGTTCATACAAGAAGCCTACAGAACTCCAAATAGACTAAACCAAAAAAGAAATTCCTCCCACCACATAATATACAGGTCTTACAGGTCTTATGTAGGCAAGTACACCTGTTGAGAGTTCATGAGTTCAATATTCCTGTCACATCTAGATGATACTATTTTGTAGCAATTTTCCTGATCCTCTGGTGTTTACAGTACTTCTACCTCTCCTCTAAAATATTCTCTAAGCTTTGGGTTTCTAGCTTGTTTTAGATGTCCATCCCATATTGGAATAAGTACTCCACAGTCACTATTTTCTGCACTTTGACAAATCATTCTGTATTAAAAAAAAAAAAACTCCATCTGCTGTAAAAAGAGAATTTTTGTGTGTGTGTGACTGAGAGATGTACTACTAATCTCTAGTATGTTGATAAGTGTTTAAACTTATTTGGATCCTGTACCAAATCTTCAGAGTGACAGCAATAGGTTCTGTTCTAAGGTCTGGGAGCTCTCCAGCCAGAGGTTGTTGGCAAGGGTTACAGTAACAGCCACCACACACTTCTATCACAAGATTTGGAAAAATTTACCTGGTACTGACTTGTAATCCTCTTCCCTGATGGCTAGTTCTCATACTGCCAGAAGGTGCTAAACAGGCTGAGAAAGGAGAAAAGTTATCAACAGTCTACCAAGGATAAATACTGTGAATACTACAATAATGGCTAGCCAGACAAGATATGCCTAATTATTAAATAGTGGCAGTAATAGCTTAGGTGCAACCAACATGTCTTGTTTCATTTAAGGCCTGCTCAATGGCTGGTCTTTGAAAATTCTACCCAGACCATGTTCCACATTGATCTGAATGACCTTTGGCACAAGTTCCTACTGCCATAAATTGAGCTTCCTTGTTATGTCTTTGCCCATGATAATAAAACAGAAACTCTGAAACTGTTAGCAAAAAGGAAAATTTTCTTTTCTTAAGTTGTTGTCATTGAGTTATTACTGTTTGTGTCTCAACAAAGAAAAACCAATGTGGTACCCAAGACTTGCTAACTGTAACTGGTTACAGTGAACTGGTGTTTAACTGTAACTGAAAACAGTGTAGTTAATAAAACAGCAAGGAGCTTGATAACAGAACACCCTGTTTGTAATACTATTGAAATGACTAGAAGTATTCTTTATGGTATACTTCCAGAATGCTATGTTGACGTCAGCTCATCATTGATTCTGCTACTGTCCAACCACTTCTTTACAGCTTCTGCATTCAATATCCCACAGCACTGCTATGAATGAGCATGAAGATCTTTCAAAATCATTTTTCAAAAAATTTTAATATTCAGACTAGAAAGAACCTCTACCTAGACTGTCACTTCATATCCAAAAGACAGATGAAAACTTAAGATTATTATGTAAAAATATAAAAAGAAAATATAGAAATATAAAATTGACATAGACAGCAACAAGAGAGACTCTGAATAGAGCTTGGTGAAATGTTCCATTCTGTGATAGAAAGTTCTTGTTCTGAGTCCCTGGCTTACATGGAAGAATATTGAGTGGTAAGCATCAGCATTGAAATGCCTGTGTCTCTTAAGTTAATATAGAACCTGTGACTTTAGTTCATAGGTGTGGATCTCTTTATATAAAATTTGAAATCTTAGATAAGATTTGGGTCATCTTTCTTTCTTCCTAACTTTCTTTCTTGTTTCTTTATAGGCATTTTCTCAAACATTACTTCTTTTCACTAAAGAGGTATTGTAAAGATAGAACAATTTCATCCAGGACAGGATCATCTTCAGCCTGTTTCCCCTAAAGATTTACACCCTGCAGGCACTTCTCTATTTTACAGTGTGTCTACACATACTTTACATTTTTCTTTAATGTAAGGAAATAAAATGTTCTTGTAGATATCACAAGATTATGGTGACTTCAGTGTGACCAAGAGCAAAACCATTTCCTTACTGAATGTTATAGCAGAATTAGCTTGGTAGTAGATAACACTGTCTATGCCTCAAGATCCACTTGAGTGGACTGCTGAAAGTTCTTCAAAAGTCTCAGAGATGGTCATGATGAATCACTTGAGAGTGTAAAAGAGACCAACTCGGTCTACCTACAAATACATATAGATGCCACTTGATCAAAAGAGCAAAGGACACAAACAGTGGCAACAGTATCAGAATTCACAGCCAGGGGAATGAAAGGCCTGTCCTATAATAAGAAAATTAAGAGTCTAGAATGAATGAATGAGATATCCATTAGGCACTATAGAGTCATAAAAGCTTTTATCTGGGTGTTCACTAAGGGTGAGATTCTAGAATTCACTGATGGTCAAGCTGATACCAAGATTAGACACCAAGTGGAAAGGGAGAGTTATCCAAAGATTGCAAATAATGCTTATCCCTGAACCACCAAAGTTATCTCTCAGACAGATCTCACTTTAGAGGCCAGTGTGGCTGAGGAAGCAGAAGAGAATATAGACGTGGTGGTGAGATCTGGTAGCAGGAAATCTAAGGAGGATGATTAAAATGTAGTAAAACATCATCACAACCTCCAGCCAAGGATCTCCGCTCTCCTCAGCAACAAGAAGGATTTCTAAGGTAGGTAAAGCTACTCCCCTTTTATTATAATTGTGGAAGTTTTATAGATTCATGTATGTTCAAATTATTTTTCACAGGGACACAAGTAAGAAAGCCATGGTCTTTAGGTCAGTAAGAACAAAAGTTGCTTGATGTGTAGAAACCATTTTTGAACATAACTCAAACCTTACTGGGGGCAGAAATCTGTCAATAAAAGAAACTGCTAAAACACAGATGATGTTTGCCAAGCTATATTCCATATTCTATACCATCTTCCCGAATGGTTGCATTTATTTTTGTAGAGGTGTGTGTGTGTGTGTGTGTGTGTGTGTGTGTGTGTGTGTGTAAAATGATAATAAAAAGCACATGAATTTTAAAGAAAACAATGATAGTTATATGAAAAGGTTTGGAAAGAAGAAAGGGAAGGAGAAATAATGTAATTATAATCTCAGAAATAAAAAAGGAACAAATAATAAAATGTTATATGTGTGTATATGTGTGTGTATAACTGAAATCATCTTAAAAGACCAAGACATTAATATATAATGCTTTTCATTAAAATAAATGTGAAATGTAAAATCTACATCATAATTATTTATTCTACTTGTAACAACATTTCATATTAGTTTCATGTGCTTAATAAAAGCATTATCTTCTAAAAAAAGATTAGTAAGGTAATGGGCATGAGATTGCACAGATTGCCTTAAATATATCAGATCTGAATATGAGGGCAAGTCATGTATTTGTGAGACAGTTTTTGAAAGTAACAAGAGAGGAAAGGGAAAATAAACCTGGGAAAAGAAGAAACCTCAGCAATGGTATGTAAAGCAGCCTATTACTGCTAGAGACAGACAGGGCTCTATGTTCCTTGGTCTGTACTGACAGACCAAAGGAGGAAGCTTAGGAGTCAACTCAAAATTCCATTGTCCAAAAGGCTATTGCATTGTCTATTCACCTTTGTTTATCATTAGCAAAGTTTTTCCCAAGGACATACATTCTGAGGGCATTCAACCACAAAGAATAACAGGTAAAAGCTAGTCATGAGAGGCTGTACTCTCAGGGCTCTGGAAGCTAAATCACAAGGGGCATTGGCTTGAAACTGAGTACAGGGGTTACTAACTCAATAGTCTGGGGTATACTGTGAAACCGTGACTCCAAGTAACTGAACAAATTAACAATTAAACAAATAAAATAAACAAACATATAAAAACAATTAACAATTTAAAAAATTAAAAAGCAGTCACAAATATTAGCCAAAAGTTAAGCAGTATGAGAGCATTTGTCATAATACATTCCTGTCTCCTTTCATCTTAATTACCTCTTGTTGTTTAAAAAAAGAAAAAACAGTTCTCATCAGCATCAGCCCCACACCACCTTGTGCTCAAACTTGGCAGACTGTCCCATGGTCCCCAGAGGACTCTCCAAGCCGCAGGTACCCTAGGACACCCAGGATCTTAGGATCACTGAGGTGAGTCGGCCTCCAGAAAGGGCTCTATCCCTGGGACTCAGGTGAGAGCAGCATCTTGTATACCAGGTCTCTCAGAGACCAATCCACACAGGATAGCACTTGGGCCACAGAAGCAACAGAGCTTCTTTGACAGGGTCCCTTCAGGTCTTCATCCTCAGTCAGGAGACAGAGGTGAGACCCGGACCTCTGGGCACCTTCCCTGACAGAAGAGAGTTGACATCCAAGGAGGGCTCTGACCCTGGGACTCTGGTGACATCTGTACCTTGTATCCCAGGTCTTTCAGAGACAAGTCCACACAGGAGAGCACATGGGCTACAGAAGCAACAGAACTTCGTGGAAAGGGTCCATTTGGGCCTTCGTCTTCAGGCAAGAGGCAGATCTGAGCTCCAGACCTCTGTGCACCTTCCCAGCAATAGGAGAGCTTGCATGCAGAGAGTGCTCTGACCACTGAGACTCAAGAGAGAGTTGGACTCAGAGGACTGCTGACACAGGATAACAGAACAACGGGAGGAACAAGATACAACCAGAGATAGAGCATCTAACACCAGAGATTACGAGATGGTGAAAGGCGAACATAAGAATATTACTAACAGAAAAAGGTCACTCAGCAACATCAGAACCCAGTATGCCCACCACAGTCAGTCCTGGATATCCCAACACAACTGAAAAGCAAGATTCGGATTTAAAATCATATCTCAGGATGCTGGTAGAGAGTTTTAAGAAGGGCATTAATAGCTTAGTTAAAGAAATACAGGAGAACACTGAAAAACGGGTAGATTCCTTAAAGAGAAAGCAAAAAAAAAATCCCTCAAAAAAATTACAGGAAAACACTACTAAACAGGTAGAAGTCCTTAAAGAGGAAACACAAAAATCCCTTAAAGAATTACAATAAAACACAACCAAACAGGTGAAGAAATTGAACAAAACAATCCAAGATCTAAAAATCAATGTAGAAACAATAAAGAAAACACAAAGGGAGACAACCCTGGAGATAGAAATCCTAGGAAAGAAATCAATAACCATGTGAGCATCAGCAACAGAATATAAGAGATGGAAGAGAGAATCTCAGGTGCAGAAGATTCCATAGAAAACATGGACACAACAATCAAAGAAAATGCAAAATGCAAACAGATGCTAACTCAAAACACCCAGGAAATCCAGGACACAATGAAAAGACCAAACCTAAGGATGATGGGTGTAAATGAGAATGAAGATTTTCAACTTAAAGGACCAGTAAATATCTTCAACAAAATTATAGAAGAAAACTTCCCGAACCTAAAGAACGAGATACCCATGAACATACAAGAAGCCTACAGAACTCCAAATAGACTGGAGCAGAAAAGAAATCCCTCCCAACACATAATAATCAGAATAACAAATGAGAGATGATCTGCAAGAAAGATTATTATTATTTATTGATTACATGCTGGAGAACCCAACCCTCTCCCATGTGTCCCATTTTCCCTGCTGAGTGTCTCTCAGTCCCAATGGTGCATGTCCCAATCTCTCAATCTCTCAATGGCGTGCAGTCCGATCCTCGGCCGAGCTGTGTCCAGAAGGTGGGTCCAATCAAGTAGGCGTGACGACATTGGTGGTTGGTCTGGGCAACGACGAGTGGGCGTTGACAGTGGGCGGTCCGAAGACGCTGTGTTCCAGCTGATCTGCTGCACTCCGGCTGATCCGGAGAGCAACCCCCAGCGTGCCTGTGAGGGGCACAACACAATGCTCAGAGGATGGCGGGCGAGACCCAACA
>NC_034607.1:8869976-8873664 GCF_900095145.1 Mus pahari | reverse complement strand
TTTTCTTTAATATCTCTTAATATCAATGAACTCAATTCCCCAATAAAAAGACATAGTCCAATAGACTGGCTACATAAACAAGACCCAACATTTTGCTGCTTACAGAAAACTCACCTCAGGGAAAAAGACAGATACTACCTCAGAGTGAAAGGCTGGAAAACAATTTTCCTAGCAAATGGTCCAAAGAAACAAACTGGAGTAGCCATTCTAATATTGAATAAAAGCAACTTCCAACCCAAAGTTATCAAAGAAGACAAAGAGGGGCACTTTATACTCATCAAAGGTAAAATCTACCAAGATGAACACTCAATTCTGAATATCTATGCACTAATACAAGCCACATTCATTAAAGAAACTTTAGTAGAGCTCAAAGCACACATTGCACCTCACACAATAATAGTGATAGACTTCAATACCCCCACTCTCATCAATGGAAAGATCCTGGAAACAGAAACTAAACAGAGACACATGGAAACTAACAGAAGTTATGGAAGAAATGGATTTAACAGATATCTACAGAACATTTTATCCTGGAACAAAAGGGTATAACTTCTTCTCAGCACCTCATGGAACCTTCTCCAAAACTGACCATATAATTGGTCACGAAACAGGCATCGACAGATAAAAAAAAATATTGAAATTATCCAACATATCCTATCAGATCACCATGGACTAAGACTGATCTTCAATAACAACATAAATAATAGAAAGTCAACATTCACATGGAGCTGAACAATACTCCACTCAATGATAACTTGGTCAAGGAGGAAATAAAGAAATAAATTAAAGACTTTTTAGAGTTCAATGAAAATGAAGTCACAACATGCCCAAACTTATTGAACACAATGAAAGCAGTCCTAAGAGGAATACTCATAGCTCTGAATGCCTGCAAAGAGAAACTAGAAAGAGGATACACTAGTAGTTTGACAGCACACCTAAAAGCTCTAGAACAAAAGGAAGCAAATTCACCAAGAGGAGTAGATGGCAAGAAATAATCAAACTCAGGGCTGAAATCAACCAAATAGAAACAAAAAGAATTATATAAAGAATCAACCAAACCAGGAGCTGGTTCTTTGAGAAAATCAACAAGATAGATAAACCCTCAGACAGACTAACTAGAGGGCACAGGGACAGTATCCTAATTAACAAAATCAAAAATGAAAAGGGAGACACGACAACAGAACCTGAGGAAATCCAAAACATCATCAGATCCTTCTACAAAAGGCTATACTCAACAAAGCAGGAAAACATGGATGAAAGGGACAATTCTCTAGACAGATACCAGGTACCAAAGTTAAATCAGGATCAGATTAATGATCCAAACAGTCCCATATCCTCTAAAGAAATAGAAGCAGTCATTAATAGTCTCCCAATCAAAAAAAAGCCCAGGACCAGATGGGTTTAATGCAGAGTTCTACCAGAGCTTCAAAAAAGACCTAGCTCCAATTCTCTTCAAACTATTCCACAAACTAGAAACAGAAGGTACGCTACCCAATTTATTCTATGAAGCCACAATTAATCTGATACCTAACTCATATAAAGACCCAACAAAGAAAGAGAACTTCAGATCAATTTTACTTATGAATATCTGTGCAAAAGTACTCAATAAAATTCTCACAAACAGAAATCCAAGACCACGTTATTTATCATGATCATGTAGGCTTCATCTCAGGGATGCATTGATCGTTTAGTATATGGAAATCCGTCATCGTAATCCACTATATAAACAAACTCAAAGACAAAAAACATATGATCATATCATTAGATCCTGAGAAAGCATTTGACTAAGTCCAACACCCATTCATGATAAAAGTCTTGGAAAGATCAGGAATTCAAGGCCCATTCCTAAACATAATAAAAACAATATACAGCAAACCTGTAGCCAGCATCAAACTAAATGGACAGAAACTTGAAGCAATTCCACTAAAATCAGGGACTAGACAAGGCTGCCCACTTTCTCCCTACCTATTCAATATAGTACTTGAAGTCCTAGCCAGAGAAATTGTGGAAAATAAAGGGGTCAGAGGAAAAGGGGGAAGGGAGATAGCCCATGTCCGGCCAGAGTTCCTCTTATGCTCTGGGCAGGCAGAAGCAGGAGGGCTGCCAGACTCTTTCCATGTGGCCCTGGGTGGGCATCTAAGCAACTGACACCACTCAGCGGGGGGTGGACAAGAGGCAGCCCCCAACTGGAGGCCCCACAAAAATGAGAGTAAGTGCAGTGGACCTTGATGAACAGAGACAGTAAATGGTTTTAGAAAGGCAGGGAGAAAGGGAGGAAGGTAAAAGACAGAGAGAGACTGGCCATGGCCAAGAGGAGAGAAAGGGGAAAAGAGAGAAAGAAGAAAGGCTAGAGAGTAAGTGGGAGAGAGAGGAAGAGAGTGAGAGGAGAGAGGAGAGTAAGAGAAGTAAAAGAGTGAGGTGGGGCCAAGCAGCCCATCTTATGGTATGCTGTTACCTTTATTGTTGCTAGGTAACTGGGGAGGAGTCTAGCCTGAAGGTCAGAAGCTTGGGACATTGTCTATGTGACTACAAGCCACACACTTCTCCTGTGGGTGCTGGGGGGCAGTAACTTCGACATGAGACAGAGTACCAGGAGCATGAGAGGAAAGCACATGCCATGAAGGTGAATTATCAGTACTCTGGGGTTCAGACCTCAGCTCCACTGGAGACCAGACTGTCTGTGAATAGCCCAATGCCCAAAAGGCAATTTGACAACAAAAGGAGATGAAGAGGATACAAATTGGAAAGGAAGAAGTCAAAATATCACTATTTGCATATGATATGATAGCATATATAAGTAACCCTAAAAATTCCACAAAAGAATTCCTAACCCTGATAAACAGCTTCAGTGCAGTGGCTGGATATAAAATTAACTCAAACAAATCAGTGTCCTTTCCCTACACAAAGGATAAACAGGCTGAGAAAGAAATTAGGGAAACAACAAACAATCTTCACAATAGTCACAAATAATATAAAATACCTAGGTGTGACTCTAAGTAAGGAAGTGAAAGACCTGTACGATAAGAACTTCAAGACTCTGAAGAAAGAAATCAAAGATCTCAGAAGATGGAAAGATCCTCCCATGCTCATTGGCAGGATCAATATAGTAAAAATGGCTATCTTGCCTAAAGCAATCTACAGATTCGATGCAATCCCCATCAAAATTCCAACTCAATTCTTTACTGAGTTAGAAAGGGCAATTTGCAAATTCATCTGGAATAACATAAAACCTAGGATAGCAAAAACCATCCTCAACAATAAAAGAACCTCTGGTGAACTCACCGTGCTTGAACTTAAACTCTACTACAGAGCAATTGTGATAAAAACTGCATGGTACTGGTACAGCAACAGATAGGTAGATCAATGAAATAGAATTGAAGACCCAGAAATGAACACACATCCCTATGGTCACTTGATCTTTGACAAAGGAGCTAAAACCGTCCAATTTGAAAAGACAGCATTTTCAATAAATGGTGCTGGCTCAACTGACAGTTATGTAGAAGAATGCGAATTGATTCATTATTATCTCCTAGTACAAAGCTCATGTCTAAGTGGATCAAGGAACTCCAGATAAAACCAAAGACACTAAACTTATAGAGAAGAAAGTGGGGAAAAGCCTCGAAGATATGGGCACAGGGGAAAAATTCCTGAACAGAACACCAATGGCTTGTGCTGTAAGATCAAGAAT
>NC_034607.1:8866555-8868626 GCF_900095145.1 Mus pahari | reverse complement strand
TCTGCAACCCTACAGGAGGAACAACAATATGAACTAACCAGTACCCCCAGAGTTCGTGTCTCTAGCTGCATATGTAGCATAAGAATGCCTAGTTGGCCATCATTTGGAGGAGAGACCCTTGGTCTTGCAAAGATTATATGCCCTACTCCAGGGGAATGCCAGGGCCAGGAAGAGGGAGTGGGTGGGTTGGAGAACATGGCGGGGGTAGGGTACAGGAGATTTTCGGGATAGCATTTGAAGTGTAAATGAAGAAAATATCTAATAAAAAATCATTTTTGAAAAAAAAAAAAAACACTTAACCTCAAATAAAAAGTTTAATTCACAAATTATTTTAATGGCCTTAATCAAAACAACTAATAGACAATAAAGTAATTAAATAACTGTTGAGGGAGAAAAGTGGCTAATTTATTAAAACCCTAAGTTAATTCTAAGTTCCTTAGAAAACATGACTGATTTTTTCCATTTTTAGTAATCTTCATTTTAAATTATTCCATGCCCAATGTCAAACTCTTCCCTAAGATTAGTACATTGCCATGCAGTATCAAAAAAATAAATATCAAAAACAGGAGGTGAATTCAGATTTCTCATTAAGCACAAAGTTAAGCAAAATTCATCTCACATGCCTTTTTGTTTCTTCCTTTACTTCATGTTTTGAAATAATATTCATTTCCATTTGTATTACCATTTAATAACAGCAAAAAGTCTAATACTTTGCCTTTAAATAAGACCTTAACAAACTTAAATATGGAGCTAAAATATTCACAACACTACATAAATCTTTGCTGGCTCCTTGTCAACAGGTCCAGGCAAAAGGAAAGAGGCCCCAGTCCCACTGGGGTCTCTCTGGGGCGAGTGTTGACAGCCCAAAAAAAAAAACACACCAAGACAGGAGGAAGCAGGAACTCAACTTTATGGCATCAGCCTCTCATTTACGTAAGTTCCGGAACATAGGGAGGAGGACTTTTGGTAGGATAAGATGATGTAGGAGGCGGGGAAGGGTGACTGAGTGTATGAAGTGACTGACAGGGCCAATGACAAAGCTCTACCTCAGCAATGGCAGGCAGAGACAAGGCCAAACAGGTCTTGCTGAGTCACCCCGATATGTGAGTGACTGAGACAGGTCTCAAAACTCCAGCCAGGCTCAGATTTTTCCTCAAGGACCAAACCAGGGCCAAAAAAGGGACCCAACAAATCTTTACCTCTTAATTAATAATAAATCAATGTTAACATTAGCTCTTGCAGTTGCAACATTTTGCTTCTCAATTTGTTCCTTTGTTAAATCAGAAATCAATAGCACTCATGTCTTTGAATTAAGGATGCCTGAGCTTCCATTTCATCTTCTGTGTCTGTGAAGTAAGAGTTAACAATGACACTAAGTAAATATTGAACTTCACTCAAGTTTTCTCCTTCTTCAAGGACTCTTTGCAACTAAAATTTAGCAATCTTGGAAGATTATCCTATGCGGATTGCTTTGGTAAGAAAAACATGTCCCTCCATGGGTGCTTGGGGCAGGAATCAACCAAAAAAGTAAGTCATAAAACAACAAGTACTCTACTGTTAATAAAGCGAGAGTTACCACTTTCATGATGTAACTTCAGATTTAAAATTACTCTCATCAACCTAAGATATATCAGATAAATTAAACAGTATACATTTCTACATTTTTAAAACTGTCCATATAGCAATCATATGTACAAAAAGAAAAGTGTAGTTTTCCTGGGCTAAAGAATAATTTTATTTATAAGACATTGATCTGAAAGGTGAGCTTGCAAGATTATTCAGAAATCATACATATTGCATTTATTTTTCTTGGTGCTCTGACTTAGCATTACTATAAATCACAAGTTTGATAACCCTCCACTGGAGGTAGCAGTTCAAAAAATATATAACCCAATAATTGATTTTGCACACTGTAATTATACTTTGTATATAAAAGTTTGCTTTAGCACTGCCGGGGAGAGAGCGGACTAGAGAGGGGACCCGCAGCTGGACCCGATCGTCCTGCGCCTCTCCTGCCCAGGAGGGGTGTTCGCCTGGCGGCTGTCCGCAGGCTGATCCAGCACCCAACACC
>NC_034607.1:8845892-8866544 GCF_900095145.1 Mus pahari | reverse complement strand
GTAGGGGAACAGAGGTGGGGGGAGGGGTATGGGAATCTTTCGGGATAGCATTTGAAATGTAAATAAAGAAAATAATAATAATAAAAAAAAAAGTTTGCTTTAGAGAAACATAAAAATTATATTTTAATGTCCATTTGACAATGATGTAAGTTCTCAAAAGTCTGACAGTAATATTCATAGTTTGATTAAGAACAGCAAAATAGCAGTGGCTTTCTTTTTTTTTTTTTTTTAAGATTTATTTATTTTATTTATTTGAGTACACTGTTGCTAGCTTCAGACATTCCAGAAGAGGGCATCAGATTCCAGAAGAGGGCATCAGATCTCATTATAGACGGTTGTGAGCCACCATGTGGTTGCTGGGAATTGAACTCAGGACCTCTGGAAGAGCAGTCAGTGCTCTTAACCTCTGAGCCACCTCTCCAGCCCAGCAGTGGCTTTCTTTAAAATGGAGACCTATACCATCAGATTTACCGATGTCTACTAGTGATCTCCTTCATTTTTTTCTCATTGTCTCTGCATATACTTGCAGGATAATATGAAGAAAAGTAAAGTCAGGAGATGAAGAGATGCACCTCCAGAGCATCCCACATCCTATTCTGGAATTCATGGGTACCTGCTCTTGCAGGTGTACATTCCCACACAGAATCCACACGTGCATGTTTTAATAATAAATAAATCTTTTTTTTTTAAATCAGCCTACCATGCAACTGCAATAACAGTTACATGACATAGTTTAAGTCAATGAGACTTGAGCTGTATTCTCCTGAGGGGTAAAATTTTAGAATACTTAGTGTAACTAAGATTTCTCTATTATTTCATGATTCTTCCTTCCTCTTTATGTCTCTTTTAGAACTATGATTAAATGTTTTCTTTATATTTCATGTATTGCAAATCTATTTTCAATCATATATGACAACAATCTAGACCTCAGAAGCTCTGAAATATTCTGTCCTGATGTTAATGCTCCCAAGACATTCTGAGAACTTGGTTGTCTGGCAATAATAGTTAAAGGGCAAGCGGGTCAACTTGCGAAAGAGTTGGGTGCATGCATTATCACTCAGATGAAACAAATATTTCTGATTAAATTTTCGTAACTTTAAGTAGCATTTCCAATATTTCCCTATTCTGCTTATATGCTTCCATGAAATCTTAATGTTAAAAGTCAATTTATAGGTAAGAACATCTTTTTTGAACTACTAGATCAATTATACTCAAGGTTGCCTCTCTCAAGGTTGAGTCCCATATAACTATAATAAATCAAGTTATTAGATGCACTCGGTTTATTAGTTTGCTGTGAAATAATAATAATAAATAATGTCTTTAGTATTTAAGTTATTTTCAGCCAGAAATCTATTTTTGATAACTGTAAAGGAAAAACAAAACAAAACACTATAAACTAAAGAGAAGTCTCAGCTAGTTCTACAATGATTTCTGTATCCAAGTATTTCTAAAGTGAGAAAAATAAATCATGTCTGCATTATTAGCAGCTATAGCAGATATATGTACTCCCCTGGTGACAGAACGCTAATGGAGAGAGCCACACCCTATGGCAGAAATTTCAAGAGGAAGAGAAGGTTGTGATTGAAGTGCAACCCTGCACACAGTGACTAATAAGCGAGGAAGGAGATCGGAAGTAGTGGCTGAGACACTTCTCCCAGGGAACAGGCTTTCCACAGAACATTTATTTAGATAACTGTTCTCATCACATACTCTGCTCCTGCAGTGACTGTTCCTCACCTAGATATCCTGGCCATCACACGTGTCTCATCACACACTCTTCACCCTTATTTTTTATGTCTTACCTAGATATCTTGGCCATAGATATTATAGATGTATTCTTTGCATTGCAGTTCTGGTTTAGACATGAAGTACTCCACTAAGGCATCATTATTTGACACCTTGTTTCCAAGATAGGAATTCTCAGAGGTTAGCTATGTGGAAGTTATAAAATCATGAAGACTGACCCCTAAACAATGGTTAAATCCATTGAGAGATTCAGAATTTAATTGACCAGCAGAATGTGGTAGAAACTAGAAAGGGTTCCTGACTGGAAGAATTAATGTTCAGGGAGTGTGTCTTTGATATGTACATTGTTCCTCACTCTGTCCTCCATGGAGTGAGTAACTCTACTGTACTTACAATCAAGATGTTCTTTCAGTCTTATCACAGGCCTGTAGTAACAGGATCTAGTGGCTGTGGACAAAATCTCTGAAACTATTTGTCAAAATAAATATTTCTCTATATTTAGCTGTTCTCTTGGATGTTTATAAGAGTAACTGAAATTCCAACCACCACAGGATCTTGGGAAATTTGCCCAAAATTTTAGTTCCTGATCTAGAATAATGATGTATTTTTCTCTTTTTGTCTCTTTGCTCTGTAAGTAAATTGCCTAGGCAAAGCTCAAAGTATTAGCCATTTGTAGGATTTCTTTCACTATGAGACCTACTCTGCTGACAGACTATGAAGCTACATGTTAAAACTAGTAATTATTTTTCCAGAGAGATGGTGGAGGGAGACACAGGACTTCACTCTGAGTTCCTTGCTTTTTTTTATCTACTTACTCGATCTTCTCATATCTAACCCCTCAACTGCCATTCCCATTTGCATGCTTCAGTATCAATCTGCATGTTAAGCTGTATGGATATTCCAAGGAGTTAAACACAAGGTCATCATGGACACAATCACTTTACTAGGAACAAGTCCAGAGCTGAGTTAAAATTATTTAGAAAGTATTTAGAAGGTAAAATTGAGTTTACTTTATCCTTGCAGGAGATTCTAAGAGCCATGGTTGTTGTCAAACAGTATGGTGGAGAAAAAGACTTGGTCAAATAAGGCTTCAGCACAACAGATGGTTCTGTGGGGGGGGGCGGGGGAATCTCTTCTTTGGAAAAGCTACACAGGAACCAGGCACTGAAAGGAGGGCAACTGCACAGAGACGCAAAACATCAGTGGTTGTCGACAGAACAAATCATGCAAGAAGCCGGGCATGGTGGCACACGCCTTTAATCCCAGCACTTAGGAGGCAGAGGCAGGCGGATTTCTGAGTTCGAGGCCAGTCTGGTCTACAGAGTGAGTTCCAGGACAGCCAGGGCTACACAGAGAACCCCTAGATAAACCCTGTCTTGAAAAACAAAACAAACAAACAAAACAAAACAAAAAAACATGCAAGGAAGGGGAAAAAATTATAGCCTTTTGCTATCTAATAACATTTAATCAAAGGCATTTATTAAACACTGGGCACTGGCCTTATGCTAGATCACACCATATTCTATTCCATTTCCTAAACACAACAAACCAGTTTTAGCTAGCTGCCAAATGATCACAAATATATGACAGGTGTATTTAAAATACTCACCCACTGTCTCTGAAGTCCACATGCTGCCCTAACAAAATGAATCTTTTATGCACTTGTGTCAACTCCAAGACTTTACTTGGGCCTGAGGTATATTTCAGTCATAAAATACATTCATATATGTTATAAGGGAAGCCTTACAAAGTCCTAATTCTAAGAGAAAGTTACAGATTTTAGTAAAGTAGGTAGGTACTAAGATCTGAAAATTTTATCCCTCACCTCCTCCAGGTAAAGAAAATTACAAGGTTCCTTGATGTGAAAAGTATTGGACTGCAAAAAGAGGGCTTCATTGAAGTTAGCAGCCTTTCTACCTGTTTCTTACACCCATGGCCTTTAAAACAGGTCAACATCTGTCAATGATGAAGTGCAAATTAGTCTGTAGAACACAGAGGGGAATTCTTCCAGGCTGTGAAATACTGTGTAATGAAAATATTTTCTTTCTGATTAATCTACAAAAGAAAAGCCTTTCAGGGATTGTATTTAATCAGTTCATAAGTTAAAATAATGCCATGTGAAACCTGTTAAATTATGTTTCTGTTAAAAAAATAAATTATAATTATTTAATTACACAGTTTACTGAAAGTAATTCATTTACTTAGTTGATATAGTAGGTTTATGTATGCAGAGCACACAGCAAGTATTATTAAAGTACTTGTTTCATGATTGGGCACAAAATTTAATTAAAACATATTAAATCTTCAAAATATGAGTTATTTTTCTTCTATTATATTGACCAACTAATGATGAATGGCTATGTTAGTTGGATTTATGTCAACTCGACATAAGCCAGAGTCTTTTGAAAGAAGGACTCTTAGTTTAAAAATGCCTCCAAAAGACTGCCTGTATGCAACGTAGTAATACATTTTCTGATGACTGATGTGGGGGGGCCCAGCTCACCACGGGAGGTACTTTGTCTGGGCTACTGACATTTCAGCAGTGGCATATGAAAACAGGCAGTGTAGGCCATGGGAGCAAGCCAGTAAGTCGCAGTCCTCTGTGGCCTCTGATTCAGTTCCTGTCCTGCTTGAGTTTCTGCCCTGAGTTTCTTTGGAGATGGTCTGTTTCCTGGAAGTATAAGATGAAATCTTTTACTCCTTTCTCTCCAAGTTTCATTCATTCATGGTATTTTTATCACAACAATAGAAATCCCTGAGACAATACCTGAATCTCAAGAGCCTGAAAACTATAACAACATTTTTTTCTTTTTTTTTTTCCAATTTTTATTAGGTATTTACTTCATTTACATTTCAAATGCTATCCCCAAAGTCCCCTATACCCTCACCCCCCCCTCCTTCCCTACCCACCCACTCCCCCTTCTTGGCCCTGGTATTCCCCTGTACTGGGACATATAAAGTTTGCAAGACCAAGGGGCCTCTCTTCCCAATGATGGCTGACTAGACCATCTTCTGCTACATATGCAGNTAGAGACANGAGCTCTGGGGGTNCTGGTTAGTTCATATTGTTGTTCCACCTATAGGGTTGCAGACCCCTTCAGCTCCTTGGGTACTTTCTCTAGCTCCTCTATTGGGGTCCCTTTGTTCCATCCCATAGCTGACTGTGAGCATCCACTTATGTGTTTGCCAGGCACTGGCATAGCCTCACAAGAGACAGCTATATCAGGGTCCTTTCAGCAAAATCTTGCTGGCGTATGCAATAGTGTCTGCGTTTGGTGGCTGATTATGAGATGGACCCCTGGGTGGGGCAGTTTTTGGATGGTCCATCCTTTCGTCTCAGCTCCAAACTTTGTCTCTGTAACCCCTTCCATGGGTATTTTGTTCCCAATTCTAAGAAGGGGCAAAGTGTCCACATTTTGGTCTTTGTTCTTCTTGAGTTTCGTGTGTTTTACAAATTATAACAACATTTTAAACAATTAACAAGTAAAATCACACAACTCAGCCCTCACCAAAGAATTTTCATATCTGTGGCTTAAGAAATCTCTTCTGAAGGCAGGTTGGACTTGTACATATGTGCGCAAGCACACAAACACACACGTGCATGCGTGTGCATACACACACACACACACACACACACTCACAGTGCTGGCTGAACACTCTATTTTCAGGACAAGGAAAAATGAAGCCATTTACATTAAGAAGCTCAACTAATTGACTCCAACCCAAACCTATTTTATATTTGTTTGCCATTGTGTTTGGCTGATATTTGTGTGCCTTATACTAAACAGACTGAGATTGTCATAAAACCTGACACTTAAGTATCAATAAATCAAATACTGATCAATGCTACCATCCTCACCAAAATTAAAAATTTAAAAAAAGCAAGCTTGTACCGGTGATGCTTTGAATTTGAAGAACCTGCTGACAAAACTTTAGAGGTAATCATGTCTTCCTTGCACAAAGGGCAGACTCTTGGGAAGAAGGAAAGGCTCAGTGAGAGAGGAAGTCAGGCAAACAAGGAGAGCGGAGAGGAAGATGAACATGAGCAATGGACAACGATACACAGTCATGAATCACTAGTTAGATTTTTAAATTAACTTTAAAAAATAATCATATCTTCTTGTCAAGTTTTCAAAAATTATTTCCCTTAGGCATTTCTGCTAAGAGCAACTGGAAAGGAATGGGGTCTGTTTGTAATTATAATAAAATGTTTTATAATACATTTGAAGTAAAAAAATCATAACTACAGCAAAAGTTTTTCCAAAGAAATTTTCTCATAGGTAGAAACAGTTCATGTGTATGTAAGAATATATTTGGCTACATTCTTGGGTTAATAAAATTTGGAATGCTATTTAGACTCACAGTGGTACTGACAACTTTTGATTTGGTCATTGAATGAATATGTCTAAGTGTGTAAGGCTTTTTGCAGCATACATATGAATTCACACACTATATTTGCTTACTTATCATGTAGATGAACATCATGCTTCCAGGAAACAGATAAGTGGTGACTAAATAAACTAATAATAAAAGCTCTGAAACTATATTGTTATATTAAAAGGATCTTCTATGCTGAGATGACTGTGTTTTAGTATGAAAACATTTTACCTTTAAAAGTAAAGAATATACAAATGTTTGTATAACAAATTGTAAAATTTTACTAATGATCAACTTGAAAGATAAAAGTGGTTTTACTAATATTGTTTGCTTTATTATTTATTTATTTATTTGGTTTCTCTGAAACAAGCTAACTTACCTGATCTTGAACTTGCTTTGTAGACCACACTAATCTAAAACTAGTAGTAATCTTTCTGTCTCTACCTCTCTTATGTTGGAATGGTAGATATGTGCCACCACACCCAGGTCCCACATTTTAATGTATAAAAATCTAAACCCTTAAATGATTTATTGTCAGGATACTTTTATAGATAAATTTTCATAACAGTAAAATGTTGCCTGTATGTGCATGTTCATGTGGGTGCATACACATATACAAGACAAGTATATATGTCTAAACATGCATGTAAAGGCCAGGAGTCAGCTTCAATGTCATTGCACAGGAACCATTCACATCTGTCTGTCTGTCCTTCTGTCTGACGTTCTGTCTGTTTGTATGTCTTTAAGACAGGAATTCTGATGAACCTAGACTTCACCAAGCAGGCTCTACTGGTGAGTCAGTAAACTCCAGGGTTCTACCTGAATTTACCCCACCACCACCACCACCACTGAGATTACAAGTTTGCATCACTATGCCTGAACTTTTTTAGGTGAGGTCTGAGCCAAACTCAAGTCCTCATGTTTGTACAGCAAACAATTTCCTAATACTGAAGCCTAAGTAAAGATAATTTGCGGAAGGACAGAGAGTCCTCTGTTAAAGCAAAACCCTTTGAAGGACTGGTGCTCCCCATTAATAATGGCTTTCCTAGCATGTTTTTCAAGCTATGTACTTTTGAGGATCTCTTAAAGGCACTACCCTAGAATTACTAGTCAATGCTTGGTTCCCCAACCATGTATTATCTGTAAGGATTTCAGATTTGGTTCAAATATCTTTTCATGAAAATTCCCCTAGGCAACACAATTATTACCTCAGAGAAATAATGCTCTTACAAAATACATATTATAGTTTAAATTATATTTTCCTTGGAAAAATTATTCATTTCATAAATAGCTGTTTATTAGATTCTGAAGTAGGAAATAATTTCTGTTTCACTCAGTACTGTATCATTAATAGCAATAATGCTAGGTGCGTGAAAATCTCTCTAAAAAAATATTTGTTGAGTGAATAAATTTATTATTTGGCAAATTTTATATTTGGCACTTCTTGTACTTAAGATTTGTATGTCTGACTTTTCTAAGTCACATAAACGAGTGAAGGAGAAACTGAATAGTGAAATAAGAATAGAGAGGCATTCTAACACTTTGAACTACTTTATAATCTCACAGCCATCAACAAGCAAACAGTTATTTAATATCACTTCTACACCTAAAGACTAGGTAGTCACCCCTCTAGTCATACAATTTATTCATGAATAGTAAATTGTTGAGCTTTCAAATTTTTCAGACTGAGAAATTTGGTCAAGCAATTGTAGAGTCAGTATGGTTTCTCCTCTTTGGTTAATGTTCAGTTACACAATAATTCTTAAAATATCTTTTATCTCCTTGGTTTTGAAAGCCATGAGTTCTTGTGCTTTTGAGCCTCAATCAAATTCTTGTCTCCCTGGGTTTTTCCACTAATATCCTCTCTCAGTCTAAGTTATGTCTTACTCAGCATATTGTTGACTTAATATTCCTCATTCTAACCTTTTTGTGACTGTTTATTTCACGATTTTATTTATCTATTTTCAAATGGACTCTCTATTGCTGTTTTCCTGCCATTAGATCTCTATTTGATGTTTCAAAAAGTGTTTTGTCATTGGATAACTGTCAAATTCCTGCCAATTTTTTTTTGCTGAATCTCACCAAATCCTGTGTTTTTATAAGTACAATATCTTGTGAAACTCAGGGAAATATCTATGCTTAAATGCCAAAAAAAAGTACACTGATTTTTTTTTAAAGACATAATCCCCTGTTTATTCATATACATTATCCATGAAAATCCAGCATGGTACCTGGGTTGTTACTAATCTACTTACTAAAGAACATGGTACCCAGTGGTCTTATTTTCAGAAAATCAGTTTGTATCCAATGTTCAGGATATGTTTTTCTTTTGTCGGTAGCATGTTAAAACATCATGTTCTGGTAAAATGTAGATAAATTACTTAATAGCACTATTTTTTCCATTATCAGGTACAGAACTGTTAATGAAAGCATCTTAAATTTACCAAGCTCTTTTTGTTTTACCGAATATTGTACATATGACTCATGACACATTTTTTCATATACACTTGTTATTGGATAATTCAATGACCAAAAGAGGAACTGATGTACTTAAAAATTAGCCATCTCTTCTGAGGCAAACTAATAAAATAGTCTCTCTGCAAGTTTGAGATTAATGCGTTGATAAAAAAAATATTATGACTGTGGAATAAAGGAACACTGTGGTACTGGTAATATCAAAGTTGGCCAATAAGAATGGATTTAGAGCTGGAAAGATGGATCAGTGGTTAGAATCATTAAATGACCCCATTTCAGTTGCCAACACCAACACAGTAGTTGTTCATTATCTGTAACTCCAGTTCCCAAGGATCTTTCACCATTCTCTGGTCTATGCAGACATCATTGGCACATGGTGCCTAGACAAGCACTCTGAATCACACAGATACACATTAAGTAAAAACAGATAAATACATCTCAAAGGTGGGTTTATATTTGTCTATAATTGAGAAAAGCTAGAGAAATGTTTCTGTAGTGATAACATCTTCTTGAGCTAGGTGTGCAATTTCTATACTTAAGTTTGATCCAATATTCTACTTCCTCATGAACATAGCACTCTGGTGTGGACTATGGTGCCAGTTTTGAAAATCTAAGTTTAATATCTCAGTCATAAATTTCTCCTCTGGCTCTTTCTCAGTGCTCAGCAATATGACACATATATAAGGCTGCTAAGATCCACCCTGCATCCCCCAAAGAAGTTGTATTTAAATTTTTATGACATTCTAGTATCTACCCCCCCAAAAGAAGTAGTCATTAAATTTTTAATGAGATCATTTTTCTTAGCGTGAGGGAAGGGGTGTGCATTTGGAGGTCAGAGGATAATTTATGGGAATCAGTTCTCTCTATTCACTATGTAGACTTCAGAACCCGAGCTCAGGCCATCAGAACTTGACAGCAGAAGACTTTACCCACTTAACCATCTACTGACACACAAAAGTAGTCTTATAATTTGTTGACACACAGATTGAGCCACTCCAGTGTGCCCTGGATTATGGTGTAAATCCAGGGTTACAGAATTTATGCTTTTGTGGAGCTGGTAGTTAATAAAAGAAATCTGAAGTACAGTTAATTAGAAATTGTTTTTATAAGTTAAAATGTTGGATCTTCGTGGATTTTTCAATGGGACTGGAGAGATGTCTCAGAGGATAAGAGCTTTGGCTGTTCTTCCAGAGGGCCTGAGTTTAATACCCAGCAACTGTGTCCATCTATATAATGAGATCTGGTGCCCTCTTCTGGCCTTCAGGCATACATGCTGGCAGAAAAAAATGTATGCATAACAAACCTTTAAAGTATTTTGCAATTTGTCAAATTACCTAATAGTCTTTATAACTTGAAAAAAATCAAATATGATGACTTGCATTGTATATGAACAACAACCTGTCAAGACATCGGATTATTTAGTTTGTTACACCTGCAGCAAGTGAAAAGGCCAGATAAAACATTCTTCTTTTTTTTTCTCTCTCTCTTTTTATCTCATCTGTGTTTACCTTTTAAAGCAGAATTTGATTGGGCACTGTTATTTCACAAGCCTTGCTGAGTTACAAGACCTAGGAAACTTAGGGTTTTGTTCTCAGGACTTTGGAAAACAAGCCACTTGGGGAATTTCTATCAAGTTGTTTTAACTTGTGTTTACTTCTAAGACTCATACATGCAGAATTAACTACAGGGAATGAAAATTTTAAGATGTAATTTAAGCCATCTTAATTTGGTCTACTAAGGAATCCAGCTCAGCAGCTAAACACTTCAGACCACAAAGTTAACATTAACAGTAGGTTACATTACGTCTTACAACAAATGTTCTATCAACCTCTTGAGTTAAACCTATAGTATCACAGTATCACATGCAGAAATTTTATCTTCCCCTTAGTTTTCATGCCACACAGATGTTTTAAATGTTAACAAAAATAAACAAAAACCATGGAAAATATATTACCAGAAGGAATGAAGGTAAGCAAACCCATAGTTCCGGTGGAGCTTAGTCTACTTCTTCCATGCGTGATGTCGTCATCTCCTTCCAGGGGAGGCACTTCTTCAGTTACAGCAGCACTGGTATCATCCACAGTAGGATCATCCTCATCAATACCTAGACCAAGCTTGATCATTCTGTAGATCCTGTTAGCATGGGTCTGGGGATCTTCCAGACTGAAGCCGGAAGACAGGAGTGNAGTTTCATACAGCAAGATGACCAGATCCTTCACGGATTTGTCANTCTTGTCAGCCTCTGCCTTTTGTCTTAAGGTTTCAATAACGGAGTGATCAGGATTTATCTCCAGGTGTTTCTTTGCTGCCATGTAACCCATTGTTGAGTTGTCTCTGAGGGCTTGAGCTTTCATGATTCTCTCCATGTTTGCTGTCCACCCATACGTGCTTGTGACAATACAGCATGGGGATGTCACCAATCGGTTTTACGCAACCACCTTTTCAACCTTCTTCTCCAAAATATCTTTCATAATTTTGCAGAGGTTCTCAAATTTTGTCTTTATCTCTTCCTGTTTCTTCTTTTCCTCTTCATCTTCTGGAAGTTCCAGTCCTTCTTTGGTAACAGACACCAAGGTCTTGCCCTCAAATTCCTTCAGCTGTTGCACACAATACTCATCAATGGGCTCAATCATATAAATTACTTCTAAGCCATGCTTTTGGAGAAGTTCCACAAAGGCTGAGTTAGCAACATTCTTACTTTGGTTATAAAACTAAATCTGCAATGAAAGTACAGGCAAAAATATCTCTGACAGAAACAACACACAATTGCCAAATACAGTGAACACGTTAAAAGTAAAATTAATCATTAGGCACAAAGGTTGAGAAAATTATTTTCTTTTTTTAAGTGAAAGTATGGTTACCTAAATTTGAAAGTCCTTTGTAGCAATCTGTTTACTTTTATTGAAATGGATAATTAAATTTTTAATATCATTTTTAAATTGGTTAGTAATGTGACAAATCTATACCAATTTTACTCTTTTCTTTATGTTTTTTATTGGATATTTTCTTCATTTACATTCAAATGTCATCCCCTTTCACGGTTTCTCCCTCCCCGGGAACTCCCTATTCCATACCTTTCCCCCCTGTTTTTATAAGGGTGTTTTCCCACCCACCCACTCCCGCCTCCCTGCCCTGGCATTCCCCTACACTGTGGAATTAAGCGTGCATAGGACCAAGGGCCTCTCCTCCCACTGATGTCTTACAAAGCCATCCTCTGCTACGTATGCTGTTGGAGCAAAGGGTCCCTCCATATGAACTCTGGTTGGTGGTTTAGTCCCTGGGAGCTCTGCGGGTACTGGTTGGTTCATATTGTCATTCCTCTTATGGGACTACAAATCCCTTCAGCTCCTTCAGTCCTTTCTCTAACTCCTCCATTGAAGAACACGTGCTCAAGCATCCACCTCTGTATGTGTCAGGCTCTGCCAGAGCCTCTCAGGAGACAGCTATATCAGGTTCCTGTCAGCAAGCACTTGTTAGCAACCACAGTAGTGTTTGGTTTTGGTAACTATATATGGGATGGATTCCCAGGTAGGGTAGTCTGTAGATGGTCTTTCCTTCAGTCTCTGCTCCACAATTTTTCTCTGTATCTCCTCCTGTGGTTATTTTGTTCCCCCTTCTAAGAAGGGTGGAAGTATCCACACTTTGGTCTTATTTCTTCCTGAATTCTATTCCCCATTTTTTATTAGATATTTTCTTTATTTACATTTCAAATGTTATCCCCTTTTCTGATTTCCCCTCCAGAAACCCACTATCCCGTCCCCGCTCCCCCTGTTCACCAACCCACCCATTCTCACTCTTAGGCATCTTTGTTTCTAATTTTTCTTTAAATGAGAAACACGATCTTGAAGTAGGAAGACACTGAGTATTTGAACATGAGTTCAATCTTCACATATTAAAATACAGACAAACTGCATTGTGTGGAAGAAAATGAAGATACTGCATAGCATAGCAGATGTCTCTGTGACAGTTGTTAATCCCCAGTGTGGCTCTTAGTTTTATGGGGAAATCAAAGACAAATCAATGGTTTTCCTTGTTTAGTATTTTTGATCTTCAAAGGCCCTTTGAATTGTGTACTATGCAATAGATTATTCTCTTGCACATTTAAATCTTTGTTCTGTCAATCACTTTTTTCCATGAACATACAAACCCATCTTAGTAAAACACAGTCAACGAAATAAAAATATGAAAAGAAAAACTGTAATAGAAATCAAAGCATCGGAGCCTGGCTTTTGAAGAAGCTCCTAAAACAGAGAATTACCTGGAAGGATTGTTCAACAAGATAAAAAAAAAAGTTGAAATAAACCCCTAAAAGTTATGGGTTAAAAATGGAGATCTTTTATCTTCTAATGGGAGAAAGAAGGGCATGGGACTGTGTTTGAATTTGATGGTAAAATTAGTGTTACATATATTCTTAAGGAAAAAGAAATTTTTAAAGGCATAACTTGCCAGGCACTTGAATGGTTTTGCAAAATAAAGTTTAGAAACTCTCCAAATTTAATATTTGAAGATATATCTTTGATAATCAAAGTCATATAGAAGTATCATATGTGCTCTGGTCACCCTGTGTACTGTTCTTCAGTTCTGTGTGCTTATTTCTTAACCAGAACCATTTATGAAGAGAATGAAATGTTTTGGAAGCAAATGTTCTAGGCTTGCTGCAAGACAAAAGAACTCGGGCTTTACAGATCAGTATCAAAGCTCAGATCTTGCCAGCTTGTTTCCTACCTATCCATGTTTAAGAGAACTTGAAACTAAAAAGTAGAGCACTGTGCTCTGGGCTTACTGCTGCATTTTTCTTTGCTGTTCTGCAACCATCCATAAAATCCTTGTCGGAAGCAGCCAGCTCTACCTTTGTATGGAGCACCACAAGCCTACATCTAGTCCACTCTGAACAGGATCAGAGGGATCTCTTGCAAGTGGACACATAAAAAAGACCATCTGGGTTCTGAGCTACCATTCTATTTCATGCTCAGTTATTTCTCTGGGTGAGTCCTATCCAAAATGTACCTATGATGAATCCATGACAACAAATACACAACATGAGATGGAAGAGTGATTTGATTTACTGAAAGTAAGTCATGGAAGAGTTGCTGTGCTGGACCAATGCACTAGAGAGTATCACTGACTCTGGGAAACCTATCGCTTTTAATTGGAAAAATTTAATAAGAGAACAATCATTATCTCCAAGTTCATACAGTAGTTGGAGGAGAAAGTAGGAGGAACAAAAGAAATCCGTTTCTATGGTACTTCAATGTTTAAAGATTGTTTCAACGACTCATCTGTGGAAGGAGTAGAGCACTCTTTACCCTTAAACTATGACCCCATGACCCAAATGCTTGCCCACAATACTTATATGCTGAATATTTCTAAGATATTTTAAACTACATTAATAAATATTTTATCAAAAACAGGTCTTTTTAAATAGAACTACCTCTGAAGAGCACAAAATACCCCAAATATAAGTCTAAAACATATATATAAATAATATTTATACATAAATAATATGCTCCAAAGATATGAAAATTTTTCCAAGAATGTAAATCATTCTTTTCTAGGTATGTAGATTTAATTAATTTTCTGTGTAATTTTTTTTTTATTTTGTAGACTATGAAACAAAAACTGCATCCCTGTTCCTTTCTAACCTAGCATAGAATACACACCAATGGAATCATCTATGAGATTTTTTTTTTGAACTGGAGAATAAAAAGGTGATGTGTCCTTGACACCCTGTCCTGGCTTGAGCACTACAGGACTAAAAAATAAAATTAGAAGGCATTGAGAAAGGAAGTATGACTCTGAACTATAGTTAAATTTTGGCTGGGCTACACTAGTTTGGTAACATAGGACATATTGAAAGTAACAGAGTTCTGGAAATCAAACTCAGTTGTCCATTATTAACACAGTGAGTCACAGCCCAATTGTGGCACAAATTATCTCTAGGGAGAGAGCGAAAATAGAGTGCACAATCAGAATTCCCTTTGGGTTCCTTGAAAAAGAAAACAGGAACATTGATACAGAGGATAGTAATTTCCAAAATGCTGCATTTGGGAATTGCAAAGGTGTTTAAAACTATTTCTGAGGAGAAAACTTTGGTCTATTGTTGAGGGGCAAAAATCAAGGTCACAAAATAAAAGCTTTAACCTGATCTTTATTAATATATAGTGAAATTAAATACAAAAAGACCTAAACAGTGCTCACAATAGCATGATTTCTTTTTAATTTTGTTTATCTTAAGTTTTCTGAAATTTGTGATAATGTACATATGGGTATAAGTTTTGAAACTGTTATGGTCATGGTTAGATAACTAATTATAGTTTGAGAGAGTATGGTAGTTTACACAGGAATTTGCTTTGACAGAATACTAAATATGCTATTCAGCATTTATTCTGTGTCGTCTTCAATGAACTCTGAGCTTATTGACAGCAGAGACCCAGACCACATACATACAACCATCATAGTAACTCTCTGTAATCATTTTCAACAATACACAAATGAAAAAATTAAACACACATATATTAAGATAATAACATCAGTCATCACAGGTCAGTGGGCAAAAGTGCTTGTCATGCAGGCCTGACAACCTGAGTTTGATTTCCAAAATCTACATAAAATTGTAAGGAGAGAACCAACCCCACAAAGCCATCCTCTGACCTCCACGCACATATACACACGAGGCATGTACACACACAGTAATAAAAACAAAATAAATACTTTTAAAAGATATTGAATAGCCTGGTTAATATCCTTCATTTAACATGTGATGGACCATATCCCTCTGACTTTAAATCAAAAATGGGGCCAAATGTTGATGTTGAAGAGAGAAAGGAGACAGGAAACGTGGTGTAGACAGAAAATGCTCTAATATAAATTTGAATCAAATAAGTGAGCCAAAATATACACAATCAATTATCTATAAAGTATGTATAGAACATACATCCATCTCGAGATGCATGACCTCACTACTTTATCTGCATGGCAGCTGAATTACTAGCAATTAAAAAAAAATATGTAGAAAATGCTTTTAAGCTAAAACCAGGCCATATCCAATTTGTGTCTTCTATAATATTTTATTAGACTTAATCCTCTGTCTTTTTTTAATGAAATCCCCGAGTGTTTTTTTTTTTTTTTTCAAGAGACAGTAACACAACTCTTCCTTTTGAAATGCTCTTTCATTTGGCAGCAGCATCCCAGGAGTACATGAATAAAATAACAATCAGAGGAGGCTTAGCAGCTGTGAAAGAATGGACAAATTGTGAGAGGCTCTTTGGAGCAATACATCAGCAAAAATCATGAATGCAAGTGTGGTCTTATAAATTTAATGCAGTGTTTTTTAGTAATTAAAAGTTATGTTATTAGTTATATCTCTAGAGCATAGTGCTGCTGGATTATTTTGATACTTTTAATTAAAGAGTATATATACCCATCGGTAAATGCTGGGTGTGGAAGTATTCTCAGAAAGTAGGCCAAGCTCACATTAGCTAAGTGTACACAGAGTCCTTAGTTTCTTCTCTTGGGCTAAAAAGGATTTACCAAGTCACTCAGAAATGTAGATCTGAGTAAGGGCACTCCAACACATTGCCATTTAAAACCAACTCTTGTCTAAATGCACAGCTCTAATCTCATAGATAAATGTGACATATAAAGTTTAATAGGGAAATCAAGAATCTCACCCATTGAGTGTTTTTCTGCCACATGACTAAAGAAATGTGCTGCATTCCATGAGCAGAACTGATGTTCCTGAAATCATGAATTATATTAGTAGTATAAGTATGCAGATAGTAATTCATGATTAAGATACCATTTTGTAATGGTATCTGTTAGAAAGGTGGTGGTGGCAGTGCTCAAATGCAGGGCCTTGTGTACACTGCTAAGTTTTCTTCTCTGAGGTATAGGATCATCATATAATGTTAGTAAGTAAAGATATTCCACTGTTAAACATATATCATTGAGTCTAATAATATAAATTTGCATAAAATAGTATAAGTTTTACCCTTTTCATATTTTAGTTAGTCTTTCAACCTTTATTTAGAACTTCAAGTTTATCTATCCCTCTACACAACACAAAACACATATGTCTGAGAGAATTTGACCATTACCAGATTCTAAAAGCTCTGGAGAAATGAGATGAACAAAGGTAATAGTCTCCTAAATCAATTTGGGAGATAGCAATTAGAGATAAACTGATATTCAGTATACTCTCCTAAGCTTAGAGTATAAATAAAGATTCATGGATAGCTCTTGATCACAAGAACTTCATTATGTTAGGGAAACATGGGCCCATAAATATACATTATAATACTTTGAGGCAGGTACACTGAAGGGGATATGCACATGGGTAAGACACTGAGGTGATCCTGAAGTTACCCTTATATGGAGGTCTGGGAAGCATGAGAATATGGTGAGAATAGAGTAATATATGGAAGATTTGCCAGGAAGAAGAGGCAATGTGAACAAAACCAGTGGACTAAAAATATGTGGTGAGAATTATGAAATGAATCTAAGTCATCAGGTTATAAATGATAAAGAGAAGAGTGAGGGGGAATAAGGCTACAAAGCTAGGCAGAGTATAGATATGGCTCCCAAGTAAGAGTTAACAAATGAGGTACAAACGGGCAAAGGGGGATAAAGTCTCAGGAAGGATTAAATGGGGTGAGGGATGGGAAGACTATTTAAATGAGGGAGTATAAGCAGGGATACATATACTAAAAACATTCAAAAAAAAGAAATATGGAAACCTTCTATTGTAGAAGCTGAGATGACTAAAATATATGCAAAAGTAAATTAAAAAGAAAAAGAACTATTTGGGGGGAAGAATAGGAAGTGTGTGTAGAAAGAAAGGGGAAGGCAATGGAGTCAAATATGAACACAGCATAATATATGGATGAAAGGTCACAATCAAATTCATTATTCAAATCAGTGACTCTATGGCGTCATTCTTATTCAAACCATCACTGTATATGCTAATTGATGATGATGGTGATGATGATGAAGACGATGATGATGATAACAAATCGGAGAAAGAATCCACAAAGAAAACAGAAGAGGATTAAACAAAGAACCATCAAGAAAGTTAATAGACAATGATGTTATAATTTTGTTTTGTTTTTTTAAAGTAGAAAAATATTTGTATTATTTTGTTTGAGAAGTCAAGAGGGGATCCATAGTAGAAAATGAAGTAGTGTCATCTGAGAAACCAATTATGGAAAGCTGTTCAATTAGAACTCTAATTAAGAAATCAGTAAATCCCTTAATAAAAATGGTTTCATTTGAACAGTAAGTGAAGAAGCTTAAATGCTGTGGGTTGTGGAGTAAACGAAAGATGAGAAGGATCCAGTGATGAGGAACTTTCAGAGACACTTGTGCCAGTGAAGAGAAGCTATTGGGTGTGCAGGATCGAGGCCAAGTGAAGTAGTAAGGGAGAAAGGAAAAAAAAAAAAAAAAAAAACTAAAACCTAGGGGAAAGAGGGGAGATGTTTAAAGGTCAGTGTTCAAAGGAAGGTATAAGGCATGAAAGCATACAAGATAGAAGAGCGGAAATGACAACCACACCTTCAAGCATGCAATTAAGGAGCCGTGAGGCTATTTCATCAAGATGGAAAATTTTGAAGTGAAGTAGACTGAGCCTTAATGTCTTAATTTCTTAATGAAGAGATGCCAGAAGCAAAAGGAGTAAGCTGATGTGGTAAGATGATGTTGACTTGTCAGAGCTACATACTCCTTGTAGAACGTGGTAATAGGGAAGCATTATAAATCTGGATTAACAGTTTCAATAGAACAGCTGGAAGACTAACCTGTCTACTCACAAAGATCCACTTCATCCTAAGGGTGTGAATACGCAGCTTCTCTTGCTTAGGAAAAGCATTAATCAAGTCATATGCAAGTGTTTGGCCTTCACAACTAATTCCTGGGTCACCTATGGTCATTGCCTGTATTAAACCTTGACACACTGTCAGTAAGTCTTATTATATAGAATGCCAGGTTTTCTGTTCTCAAGGGTACTGTTAAAAAGAACATCCTATTCTTGTTTAATTAACATTGATTTTCTTCAAGCTCGTTGTTACCCTCGGGTCTTAACTTTTTTTGTAATTCCTTGAAATGAGGAAAGTATTTCATTTGGTAAATCTTCTAAAAGGAACATCCCGATGCCTTTGATTAATTGAAGACTTTGCTACTTGCTTATATTTAATACAGGTTGTCATTGCATCAAAACAATTTTGTCTCAGTGTCTGAAAATCTTTGATGAGTGGTATTCAACCCAGAATGAGTACAAGGATACAATATTATTCACATCTGAGTATTTGCTAGTAGGTCTATGTGTTGAGCAATTATCGTGTGGCTCTTTACATGTAAAGAATGATTTCATTCCTAGGATAGCTCCAAGTAACTAGATATCTGTCCTTGCAGTCAGTGGATAATAAGCCCCAAGCTGCTGCTGTGTCTCCATGGAATATAGGTGGACATCAACAACCACAGTTTAAAATGACCCCTTACTGATCCAAATACTTTCCCCTGCATGCCCCACACTCTTTATCTGTAGCTTAGTTCTTTAAGTGCCAACTGCTTTGATCCAACTAAATTTCAGTTCATAATGATACTAAATTAGGCCTTGGGAGTGAAGGCAAACAAAGTCTGAAAATTGTTGAATTTAGATATCCCACAGCTGAGCAGCATTCACATATCCCCTACCTACCCTCAAAGTACATTTGGAATGAGAAGTTGAATCATTTGAGATTCTGTCCCACACCACTACAGCCAACACACAGCAGTGAGAGTCAAACATTGAATGGTAGTGCTAACAGGCTATTCCACACCACTATAGCATACAAGAGCAGGACATGGGGTGACCCAGTTCGCTAACGCAGTACAAATTTAAATTGCCAATGAACATGAGTGGCATTGGTGGATTTTGCCTCTGCAATGGTTAAAACTCTGAGACAAAAATGTTGTGGGTTCTGACACAAACCAGATAATATGTCTGCAGGACTTGAAGAATTTTGTTCCAAGCTATACAGTACCAAATTCTGTAACTGGGCAATCCCGTGCCCACTCTGATGGCAAAGAAAAATTATTTCCCCTTTTCATGGTTTCACATCTAAAGTACTTTGGATCACTTCCGGGATGTACACACACAAGATGGGGATTCAGCTGAGCCACTGTGGCTTCAGCCTAGGGTTATACCTGTCCATGAGCACAACCTGTGAGTCTTCCCCATGTTATCAGTGTTTCAGTCCCTCTGTCCCAAATGCTGACCTGTTATGCTATCCCAGGTCAGTCACTCTTGCTTATTAACCACCCACCAACTCCACCTCCCCCAGGCCCTGATTATCTCTATGGTCTTTAGCTGTTGATAGATGGTCCCTCTCTTTTACTTGCCCTATATTTCTCCCTCCAAGTCATGGAGACCTTCAAAGATTCTATAATAATTCAAAGATTCTATAGTAATTTAGCATTAGCTTGCCAGTTGTCTTCTCTCAAGAGTCAAAATGGGGGAGGAATTTTTTACTCCATAAATCTTGGCATATGCCCTTTCTTGGAGGCCTTCTTCTACCTAAGACAAGGCTATCAAGGCTGTAAAGAAAATGAAAATGTCTCTGGTGGTTCCAAGTTTTTGTGGAAAATGGAAAGCACGTGTCAAAATGCAAACACTCTGAAGAAGCTCAGATAGGGAAAAGCAAAATTGGTAATCCTTGTCAACAACTTCCCAACTTGAAGAAAATCTGAAATAGAATTCTATGCCTTGTTGGCCAAAACTGCTGTCCATCACTACAATGGCAATACTGTAGAATTGGGCACAGCATGAGTAAATAGTGCAGAGTATGCATATCATCGACTAAGGTGATTCTGATGTTATTAGAAACATGCCAGGATAGACTGGTGAAAATTATACCAGGAAAGTTTTTATTTTTTATTATTATTATTATTATTATTATTATTATTATTATTATTATTATTAGAGCCAGAGCTCTTTAAAAAGAAAATTGGAGTTGAGCGTGGTGGCACATGCCTTTAATCCCAACACTCGGGAGGCAGAGGCAGGTGGATTTCTGAGTTTGA
>NC_034607.1:8788759-8845691 GCF_900095145.1 Mus pahari | reverse complement strand
TCTCTCTCTCTCTCTCTCTCTCTCTCTCTCTCTCTCTCTCTCTCTCTCTCTCTCTCTCTTTCTCCTTCTTTGTTGTGTTTTCCCCATGTCTGCATCCCTAAGCCGTTTCTCTCAATCTAAGAAAAACCTCAAAACCTCATTCTCTTCATTTCCAAGAAAATTCCTCATATTTACTCTAACTGGATCTCGTAAATCATTTTTTCACAATTAATCAATATTCAAAATGTAATGAGCTACTCTATTTAGGCCAAATAGAATCCACTCCTTGAAATTATGAATTTGAAGACCTTGACAGATGATCAAAGTATCCAAAAGTAGTATGAAATGCTATACCAAGGAATCTAAGAATAAAAAAAGAAAGATAATTGTATCTATTACAAGGCTCCACCTACCCCTAGGGAAGAAAAAGGTCATACCCCATTCCTAAGAGGAAAGGTTGCCTAACTCAAAGCACCATTTGGCAGTTTCCTCTTTATCCAGGCTACTATTCTTTGTTGTAGTTCAAACAAGCATGCCAAACAGGATGGTGGAAAGCCTAAGAAGCTTCAATACTACAGAAAAAAAAAAAAAAAAAAGAAAAGAAAAGAAACTGTAGGCAAATAAGCAAAGCTGGGAATGAGTAGAGGTAACCTTTCCAAGGGAACACTAACATATTTTCCAATGCTAAATGGTCATTGTTAGCATTTTGTTTAAGCTCCACCCCACAGTTATTTGGTAACAGCCAGGTGTGCTCCTTCCCACAGTTAATTGGCAACAGCCAGTTTGGCCTGATCCAAAACAAAAGGGGCTGCTTGCCCCCTCCTCCCTGTCTTGCCTCTTGCTCTCTTTGCTCCCTTCCCCACTCCCTTCCCTATTTCCTTCATTATCTCTCCATGTGTTCATGACCAGTCTCTACTTCTCTACTCTCCATCTCTCTCTGCCTTTCTCTGCCTCTACTACCCTCTTAACTCCCCTCCCCATTCCCTGAATAAACTCTATTTTATACTATACTGTCGTGTGGCTGGTCCCTCATGGGGAAGGGATGCCTTGGCATGGGCCCACTGAGGCACCTCCTTTCTCCCTTACCTTACCACACCCCCAACTCTTTATTTAAAAAAAAAAAAATTATTTATTATTATTTCTAAGTACACTGTTGCTGTCTTCAGATGCACCAGAAGAGGGCGTCAGATCTCATTACAAGTGGTTGTGAGCCACCATGTGGTTGCTGGGAATTGAACTCAGGTCCTATGGAAGAACAGTCAGTGCTCTTAACGGCTGAGCCATCTCTCCAGCCCCTCTTTATCTTTTTATAAACATATCAGTTATTCCCTGAAAACATACATACAACTAACATATGAACTCAACAGATTATATGTATACATTTTTTCATATGTATATATGAAAATACAAATACGCATTCAATAAGAATTAGTGAAAAAGCTGGGCGGTGGTGGCGCACGCCTTTAATCCCAGCATTTGGGAGGCAGAGGCAGGCGGATTTCAGAATTCGAGGCCAGCCTGGTCTACAAAGTGAGTTCCAGGACAGCCAGGGCTATACAGAGAAACCCTGTCTCAGAAAAAAAAAAAAAAAGAATTAGTGAAAAAAGCAGCCATCATTCTGTAAGAAAGTGAGGAGGGGTACATGAGAGGGTTTGGATAAAGGAAAGGGAGAAATATAATCAAATTTTAATCTCAAAAATAATTAAAGTTCTGATGGAGCAGAAAAAACTTTAGGTATGAAATTTATTTTTCTTACAGCCATTTCAACACTCTTATCTATGTGATTCAGTTATGTTATTATATCCCCATGACAACACTTTGGGTAACTGTTAAGTGTTTAAATAAAAGTTTGCATCTATCAGTGAGGCAATATCTTCTTATTTTATAATCTAAGTTGTATCTTGCCTTGCAATAAATGGGGTTCAGAAATCCATTTACACTTGTGTTCTCTGACTGTCTGGGCTGTAAAGATAAAATTAGCACTACCAAAATACAGGGTAATGTACCAAAGCATAAAGTAATGGCAATCGTTCCTCCCACTCTTGCTCCTTGCACCATAAAACACTTCCTATCGGAGCAATTAGTCTAAATAAATTATAGTATTACTGTCCTCTGAACATTTTGTCAATTACCTCTCTAATTTTCTAGATTAAATTTAAGGGCTTCATCTTTGCATGGTAGTTTTGCATTAACATATGAACATTATTTACACACTTTGGCTTGTTGATCAGTCATGTATACTTGCAAGCTTCAGGTAAAGGAGAGTGTGTATTAATAAGTAAGGAAGGATGCACCTATCTTTAAATTACCAACAGTTGTCTCTATACAACCCATGGGAGTTTAACAGCAAGAACCACAAGTATATTTCTAATTTATCAAACTGTATATCATTAGGTTCCTTCAGTTCACTCACAAAGCTTTCAGCCAATGCTGAAATACACACAAAGCAAATATTTCGCAAACATTGTGAAAAAGAATGGGCATCCTCAGAACATTTGTTTGTATATTACTCCCTAAGGATGGAAAATAGAAGAGATTTTTATCCCTTTTAGTTTGTTTTACCCAAAAATGATGACAATTAAATGGATGCCTTGGAGGGTGGGCAGGTGGTTTTAAACTTAACAGTTTAAAATGCTTGCTGCTCTTCCAGAGGTCTCAAGTTCCGTTCCCAGAAAACACAAGTGGCTCATGTCTCCCTGTAACTCCAGCACCAGAGGATCTGACACCTAATTCTATAACCCACAGGCACCCTATAGTTCCTTCAAATGGGATTTAACATCCTCAGTGTCAACAATGATACATCATGCTGCTGGCAGACAACCTTGATTTGGCTTGATTTGGTATGTCGATGGTGCTTCACCCTTGTATAGTCGTTCTCTATATCTATAACTATGAGTTAACCCTGAGGAAAATCTCAGGACATTCTGAAAAAGGTCTAAACAGTAGTCTTCAAAAGTGTTGAAGCTTATCAAAAACAATGAAATGAGGACATCTGGGTTCTTTCCAGCTTCTGGCTATTATAAATATGGCTGCTATGAACATAGTGGAGCATGTGTCCTTGTTATATGTTGGAGCTTCTTCTGGGTATATGCCCAGGAGTGGTATAGCTGGGTCCTCAGGTAGTACTATGTCCAATTTTCTGAGGAAATACCAGACTGATTTGCACAGTGGTTGTATCAGCTTGCAATCCCACCAACAATGGAGGAGTGTTCCTCTTTCTCCACAACCACGCCAACATCTGCTGTCACCTGAGTTTTTGATCTAGTCTTATTATATCCTTTTTGTTAGATTTGGCTGTTGTCTCTTAGAGGTGTGCTCTTTTCTGAAAGGAAACAAGGGGGTGTAGATCTTGCAGAGACAGGAAGTAGGGACTGGAAGGCATGGAAGGAAGGAAAACTGTGGTCAGGATATATGGTATGAAAGAAGAATCTATTTTCAATTTTTTGAAAGAATGTGTTTTTTCTAAAATATATTTAAACAAACTACCTGAAAAATTTTTAAACAATACAAAACAACTTCTCTGGAGTTAACTTCCCTCCCTACTCATATTTTTTTCCTCCAAATCCAGCTGCTTTTATTATTGAGCTTTAGAAGACTAGAGTTGAGCAATGAGATTTCAGAGATGCATGAATTAAAGAATATGCTTAGCTCATTCATAAGAGGAGGCAATATATCTATGGGAAAGAATCAAGTTTCTACAAACCTACCAACAGCTCCCTTACTCTGTGCTGTATACTATGAATTTGACCTAAATTAACTTGCTAAATTTATAAACATATCAATAGCAGTCAAATATATATGTGTGTTCATGTGTGTGTGCAGATACATGTGTGTACTCAGATACAAGTCTATTTGTGTATGTTCATGTTTGGTTCTTATAGTGCAGACAGTCTTTGGCATCATTATTCAAATGCCATCCGCCTTGATTTTTGAGACAAGTTCTCTCATGAGACTTTGAATTTGCCCATTTTACTAGACTAACTGGTCAAATAGCCCCAGAAATCTGCCTACTCCTGCCTCCGAGGCCAGTGGTGGGATGACAAGAGCATACCCTATAACCAAATATTTTCTTTTTCTTTCTTCTTTTTTTGATTGATTGATTAAAATCCCATTGTAATTACATGTTCTATGTTCTCCATATTATCTACATATCTTGGTTATAGTGAGTAACTCTGCAAAGAATATGCAAGTGAGGCTATCTCTTAGAAGTTCTGATTTCAGTTTGGAATACATACAACAGCTGGGGCAAGTGTTATCATATTAAATTCAGTAAGAACATACACTTATCAGAGTTTCTGCAGTTTCATCAGCCCTTCAGCCTGTACAAGGCTTCCAGTCTCTCCACAGTCCTGACAGTATTTTGACGTTTTATAAAGACTCACTTTATTCTTTTTATTTGTGTGTGTGCGTGTGTGCGCACGTGCGTGTGTGTGTGTGTGTGTGTGTGATATTGCTAAATGTCTTAGCTACCCAACACAGAGGCCGTGCGTGCGTATGTGTGTGTGTGTGTGTGTGTGTGNTCTTAGCTACCCAACACAGAGGCCGTGCGTGCGTATGTGTGTGTGTGTGTGTGTGTGTGTGATATTGCCAAATGTCTTAGCTACCCAACACAGAGACCATGTGTGCGTGCGTGCGTGCGTGTGTGTGTGTGTGTGTGTGTGTGTGTGCATGTGTGATATTGCCAAATGTCTTAGCTACCCAACACAGAGGCCGTGCGTGCGTGCGTGCGTGTGTGTGTGTGTGTGTGTGTGTGTGTGTGATACTGCCAAATGTCTTAGCTACCCACCACAGAGGCCGTGCGTGTGTGTGTGTGTGTGTGTGTGTGTGTGTGTGTGATATTGCCAAATGTCTTAGCTACCCATCACAGAGGCCAGGAGAAGCTTTTGGGTTCCCTGTAGCTACAGGTACAGGTAGTTGAGAGGCGACTAACATGGATGCTGGAGACAGAATTTTCTGGAAAATCAGCAGGTACTCTTGATTTCTCCACCATACTTTCACTATTTTGCTTAATGATCTCCTACCAAGTATGAGTGATATGCCATTACAGGTTTTATTTTCATTCCCCTGATAATTAAAAAGCCACCCATTATTATACAAGCCAACTGTCCTATGGGGTTTTTTTGGTGGGGAGGAATCAGTTAAAATCCTCTAATCCTCTTTTCAGATTATTTACAATTTTGGCACTAAAGTTTAAGATTTCCCTACATTTTGGAAATTAACCCTTTTCCTTCCAAAGCGCTTGAGGATACCACCAGCATCTTTCTCAAGTAGCCAAATTCTGCAATTGCTTCTTGAATGCTGACTCCTCTGGTATATCTAGGATTGCACTCTTAATATTAAGGAAGATGGCAGTCTGTTCTTTTCATTTGAACAGATGAACTGAAATGACCAGGAGTCACTGAGAGGCTAAAACTGGTAGGGTGCACTGCCAATAACACTAAGTCTCTCTTACATCTCTCTTGACATTATCCAAAGTCAAGTCCACAATAGCTGGGTCTTCACAACAGCAGTCTCCTCACACAGGGTAAGATAACATAGATGAACATGTCAGATGTAGACACCTTTCAGTTAAGGGTGGTTTCTAGAATTGGATTCCTGATTTAAGTTTTCTCATTTCTAACTATGATCCCTAGTTTAACAGTTTTCCTAGATTTGTGTCCTAATTCTGCCTAATTGAACAATGTGCCTTACTTACAAATATCTTAATTGCTATAACTATTGAGTATAATCTCAATATAAGTTATGTGAGCAGCGCTGGGCACATCAATGTCTAAAATTTCTTCTGTCACTTGAGATAATTCACAGTAAAGAGTCTTATTCTAACATCTAATAGAAAACTCCAGAGGGTTCCAGTATGGTTGCAAACAGCCTTCATTTGGTCAATTTCTATTATCAATCATTAGATTACTAAGCAATTTCATGGGTCATAAACCTTTTGAAGTCCAGTAGAGTCATTTATTTAATGCATTTGTCAGTCATTCAAGAAAGATTTGTATCTTTATGCTATGAGTTCATTGTCTAGGATGGAATTCGAAAGCAAATCTTTATGGCCAGGAACATGGTTCATCAGGTAGCAACACTTGTCTCCAAGTCTGATGACCTAATTTGATCTCTGAAACACACAGTAGAAGGAGAAAACCCTTTCCTCACATTGTCCTCTCACCTCTATGTGTGCTCTGTAGTACACACACACACACACACACACACACACAGTATCTGATTAAACAATTTTAGGTGAATTACCATAGTGACATGATTTTGCAATAAAAGTCTTAGAATTTTCTTCCTTCACAAATGATACATTTGATGTTTGAGGATTTCTGCAAATATTTTTGGACAGTCTTACTGAATCCAAGCTATACTTTTGGTTGTTAGTGATATAAACTTGATGCAATGACATCAGAAATGGGAAAGAGGAGAAAAGAGTAGTAAAAGAAAAATTAAGCATCTGCCACAAATGGAGTAAGGGAGCAATTTATACAAAGAGTTGGGGACCATTGTTGGGAGAGCTGTCAATGATAGCTAGTGGATCTGTGGAATCCCTTTATCTTGCCTATAGTATGTCTTCTTTCAATGTCGGCCTTGTTCACAAAAGGCCTGGGGCCTGTTGTCTTTGGTTAATGATTCAGTTATATGAGCGGAACAATCTGTTCTGACTTCACTGCCTTGTCATTTCATTGCTTTTGCAACCACTCTACAACCTTGGCTCCCACTTCCTAAATATCCCATATAAGTACACACAGTGGTAGTCAGACAGGAAGGGAATATTTAAGAACCAATACGCAGCCTTGATAGTGGAGGGGAAAATATAAATAGCTATTGGAATAATTTTGCCTACAGTGAAGAAAACATGAAGGTAAAAGTATCCTAATTAGTTAAAAAAAAAAAAAGTAATAGCTCTTTCATATATAAAGTTCTGAAACCAGGGCTATTTCAGTGTCCATATAAAAATTCAGCATTGGAACCAAGATGCATCTTTGTGACAGCTTTCCCCTCTGTTACACTTAGATTACTGGATTACTCTTAATTTTTTTTCCTGGGCGTTTCAAGAAAGTCATCATGACCTCATCTCAGTAAAGCACGGCAAGGTGAGGATTTTATTTTCATGATTTTCTATTTCAGAGAGTAAAGTATTTTCCAGGAACTATAGAACTACTTACTATTTGGGACTCGTATCCAGACCCTAAGCAATAGGGTAGTAAGGATGAGAGCTGAAGACATCTTCCGCCTCAATAAGTAGCCCACAATTCTGACAGGAAGATAGCATGGAGGAACATATAAGGTGTAGGTGGGTGGTGGGTGGACAATGAGCACATTCTGTCACCCCACATAAGACATATTATACTTCCACAGGGCTTCCAATTTAACACTCAAGTCATCTAGTATGGATTTTGACAGTTCCTAAAGCATTCTGAAATAAATTACCCCTTTCATCTTCACATTACTTTGAAATATAGATTCTTTGTTCCAATTTTTAACCAGAAAATTTAACTTCAGTAATAAAATAGTATAATGCAAATTAAAATTTCTTCACTTTTGTGACTACGGTGAAACATAAGTTTGAAACTCATCAACATTGATAAGGACCAGGATGGAGACATATATCCAGAGGCTCGGTGAGGTGAATCAATTTCGATATAGCACGATAGCAACCAAAACTTCCTGAGTGATCAAGGGGAAGAGGGAGTGAGTAAACAAGAAAAAATTAGCACAGCAGAAATGGCCATTTCTCACATATGAGCTCACAGAGACTGAAGCAGTAAGCATAGATGCTACAATTATATTCCAGGTCCTCTGAATGAATATATATATATATATATATATATATATATATATATATGTTATTAGCTTAGCATTTTCATGGGACTCCTCACTGTGAGACAAGTGGTTCTCTGACCTTTGCTGGCTCTTGGGTCTCTATTTCACCTGTTACATTGCCATGTCTAACTTCAATGTGATAGTTTCTGCTTCATCTTATTGTGTTTTATTTTGTTTGCTTGGTTGTTCTCTCTTGGAGGCTTATTCTTGTCTGATGAGAGATAGATTTTGGGGTTGATCCAGAGGGGAGAGGAGGAGGAAAAAAAAACAGGAGGAATGGGAGGAGAGGAGACTATGTATAAGAAGGAAATCTGCTGTCAATAAAAGAAAAAAAAATAGCCATTTCTAACAAGGAACCTGAAACAAACAAAAAAAAAAGCATAGCTGAGAAGCTTGATTTCACAGGACTAATTAGGCACCTAATGTATACAAGATAGCCTCTGGAGAAAACAAATGTGAACTGAACTCAGTCTAATCTTCAGAAAGCAGAGTTAAACACTAATCACTAGAGCATTCTATCTGGAATTAGAATAGTGCTCTGCTACGAGCTCATGAGGAAAGATGAAAGATAGAAGAACACCTTAGAGAGTGGTCTGCATCACATTTAACTTTGATACAAAGATTTCAATTAGTGAGTAAACCAGAGGTGGCCATGAACCTCTTGGCTGTGAGAGGCAGACTAGGGTGCAGAAGGATGGTGAAGGGAGCCTAGACTGGTAGTAAGACTGATCATACGGATAGGAGGTGGATGACAGGATGTAGGTGGAGAATTACAGAAATGTTAGGAGAATTCCTGAATGTCCTAGCTGAAATATTAGAAGACATTTATGTCATTCAGAGAAATGAAGGTGATTAGACAATTGGTTTGGAAGGTTAAATGCTGTTTGAGGCTGAGATATACTAAATCTGTGAGGATGACTTCAGTAATAAAATAGTATAATGCAAATTAAAATTTCTTCACTTTTGTGACTACGGTGAAACATAAGTTTGAAACTTATCAACATTGATAAGGACCAGGATGGGGACATATAGCCAGAGACTCGGTGAGGTGAATTAATTTCGATATAGCACAATAAAAGCATTTATTTAAAAAAAAAAAGCATTTAAAAGCATTAATATGAAGTGGTAAGATGAATGTTGAGGTGACAGTACTAAAGAAGTAAGAGTGGAAACAAGAACAACTCCTGGATCAATGACTAGAGCAGAAGGGGATGTTAGGACAGAGCTGAGAAGAATGCTTTAAAGACCTCCACACAGGAATCAACATGAACTTATCCATAGAGTTTAAAACGTTAGTTACCTAACAGAAAAATGTATTTTTAAAAGCATTACTATGAAGCTGAGAATGAAACTCATCTGACAGAGGGCTTACCTGGAGACAATCTTTTTTTTTCCTTTATTTACATTTCAAATGCTATCCCGAAAGTTCCCTATACCCCCCCCCCGCCCCTGCTCCCCTACCCACCCACTCCCACTACTTGGCCCAGGCCTTCCCTTGTGCTGGGTCATATAAAGTTTGCAAGACCAAGGGGCCTCTCTTCCCAGTGATGGCCGATTAGGCCATCTTCTGCTACATATGCAGCTAGAGACACAAGCTCAGGGGGTACTGGTTAGTTCATATTGTTGTTCCACCTACAGGGTTGCAGACCCCTTCAGTTCCTTGGGTACTTTCTCTAGTTCCTCCATTGGGGACCCTGTGTTCCATCCAATAGCTGGCTGTGAGCCTACCTGGAGACAATCTTAAGCATCACATAAAGCAAGCTGGTGGTCCATGCCTACATCCCAAGCACTCTGGAGGCGGTAGTCAGAAGCATCCAGAGTTTGGGGCTACCCCGAGCAATGTTGTGTGTTAGAAGTCAACCTAATGAAACAATGCATGAAAACAAACAAGCCACTACTTGGAGAGGAGAGGGTAAGGAATGAGAAGGACAGAGGAGAAAGAAGGGTCAGAAGGAAGGAGGGAGAACATTGCAGAAAGGAAAGCAAGGAATGCAGAAAAGGAATAGGAAAGGCAGGAGAGAGAGAGAGAGAGAGAGAGAGAGAGAGAGAGAGAGAGAGAGAGAGAGAGAAATATGTTTTAGTATATTGAGAGGACAGCATGGGAAAGTGCCACATTTTCTGAATGTTTGATTTTAAAAAAACAGATGAGTGGAAAACTTTTTATATATTTTTATTTAAAATTTAATTCTATCACTTTCCACCTTTCCTTTTCTCCCTCCAACCATTCCTATTCCTTCTTTCCAATCTTTCCCATGTCCTCCACCCTCAATCCCTCTAAAAATTGTGGCCTCTTTTTCTTTTTATCTTATCTGGAAATCGTTTTGATGCCTGTTTTTTTCCTCTGAGGATAATCACTGTGTTCTGCCCTCCTTCCAACCTTCAAGCTGCTGTGCTTTCAAGGTGCCTGAAAGAGAACATTTTCTAAAATACCTCCATACGTTTTATCTTCTTGTCCGTGTGTGTCATCACAAAATTTTGATTGTAGCCCTCAAATTCAGAGGGCCAGACTCTGACTAAGTGTGCTGAAACTTCCATAAAATGACACACAGAGAGATGGAGCCAAACAGAAAATAAAAAGAGGGATATTTTCACCCTCAAGGCCTTGCTGGGGGCTGCTTAGGGATAGGAACACAGCCCCAAGTCTCTAACTACGCAAGTGGACAGAATCCGTGGGTGAGTATCCTGGGATCTGCAGAAGTCCCCAGAAGTTACTTATATTTTGTCCTATTTGGGATTACTGTTTTAGACCGGTACTAGAGTGCACAATCATTGCCACACAACAGCTCTGCCTTGAAGTTCTGGGGGAGTTACTTCACCTTCTCAGCATCCATTCATTTCCCCAGATGTTGGGGGATGGGTCACACACCTTGGTGAACTGTGATTTATGGAAGCTGCTGGGCTAGCTCCGGTTGCACCGTTTTGACCTTTCTGAATCGGAACCACACTTCCTGAACAAACAGATAACTGATGTCCTCTAAGGATGTTGAGAAGATCCAGGCTGTCACCATGTACTTTAGCCAGCTCCTATCATTATCCGATCACCTCATCTTCTCTGATAATCTGATACTCAGCCCCCCCCAGTCCCCTCAAGCAGATAAATCTGGAAATAAACTTGATTCTTTTGCTTCCTAGTGAAGATAATAGACATTTTTAGTTCATGGGTCATCTGGAGCAGCTGAGAGCAGACAAAATGGAGGAAACAGTCCTTATATACTGTAAGCATGTAAGGAGAAAACCTAAACTGAACACTGACAGCACAAATGGCTGAGAGGCTCCTGCTATAACAGCGTGGCTCAAGCCCTGAGTAGCTCTTCAGAGAGAAGACAGGGGTAGCATAAAGAATGAAGCAGCCATCTGTAGAAATGGAGCAAGCCCTGGCGATGCCCCTGGTTTCAATTCATGACCGCACAGCTTGACAGAAAAGCCATTTAAGCATGCTGAGCCTCGTTTCTCATTCTATGTGGGAATCATAACTCATTCTCCTTGCAATGACTGTGATGGTTAAAGGTTAAATGGCCAGTGCAATCCAGGCAAATGTCATGTGTCCTTCCTCTATTCCAGCTCTTCCTTTGCCTCCGTCCCCTATACCTTTTCATGTCAACTGAAAATATCACAACATTGTACCACAGCATTTTATTCAGCTTCCCTCCCCCTCTTTTGAAGCAGTCCCCGATAATGGAAATTCCCTGATAACAGAATTCTAATGGAACTATACTGAGAGCCATAATATTGGACAAAAATAATGATTAGTCAGGATGGATGTTAGCCAGTATACCACAGTCTATTCTCCAAGTTTTATCTTTAAGTGTCTGAGTTGGGGGAACTCTTTCCTGGCTTCATGGAGGACAGTGATTGGCAGATCACTGGAGTCTTTGACTCTCTCCAATTAAGCCTTATACCCTTAGTGATCCTGAGCTACTCCTATTCATATCAGGCTGTTACGTCCCGGCCATCACATTTTCTGTAACCATGTAAAGCAACACACGCTGGGATCTAGGGCCAACCCAGAATTTAGCCAAAAATACACCTATTGAACACAGATCTGGTTCTTCTTTATCTTACTAAGTTGTCCACCAGCTTAATCTCTACTTCTGTGTGGATTTGCTTCTGGAATGTTGTGGTAAAAGAGCTAAAACCAGAAAGAGCAGGGAGGTTCTGGAAATGTACAAACAGCATCACGGAGAACAGACAAGGTTTTTTTCTCTCTGGTAGTTGTAAACTGAAAGTAGGGATTAATCCTATCTTCAGTAAATTTTGTTTTAATAAAATTGTGTTGATTTGACTTTTCAACACAAATTCCTATCTTGAACAATTTGGGGTGTGCACAGCAAAATAAACCCCAATATGATAACTTCACCTCATCCTACCAAAATTTCTCTGTTATTCTACACTCAGCAGAAATTTTATCAGAGAGGTCAAAGGCAGAAATAATTTTAAAAAAACGGAAGCTTTGGCATTGTCCGACCTTCTAGGAAATAGAGCAGATCTAGCTTTGTGGTCACCTGAACAAATACTTCAATGACCTGCCCTCTGGGTGTCTTCTAGCTGTCCACGCAGGGACACGAGCTCAGTGCACGGGAATGTGTAAACCGTGGCTGTGGTTGAAGAGAGTGGTTGAAGGAATAGAAGCAGCCTTCTCCTCAGTAGCTAATAAAAGGCGGAAACACCTGTCAACTCTTGTATTAAATTTTATTTTTTTTAATGCACCAGGGGTTGCACAGAAAATTGGGTTTGGAGAAGCTAGCAAAGTGGCATATCCATCGCCTTTCCTGGAGAGTTTGACATTTATATTTCTGACATTGTTTCAAAACTGACAAGGTGACTCAAATAAAATCCACTTATAGAACTTGGGACCTGCTGCTGTAGAGTCGGTGAGTCACAAGTCCACACCTCAGAACACAACTACGTAAATATCATGTCTCCGGGATCAGTGTCCTGTGAGCACTCTCAGAGTCAACACCAGGTGAGAATTCTCATTTTGTTTCCCTTCCCACCTTAAGTGAATGAAGAACGTTGTCTACAGTGCAGCTGCATAACTTGCAGATATGGTTCTCTTGCTAAGGGAAGCAAAACGAATGTGTTCTTGCAGAGAGTAAGGAAAATATCAAAATAGTAAAAAAAATAAAAAATAAAAAATAAGGAGGCTCAAAAGGATAGGTAAGATTTTTGACCAAAAACCAAATCATAGTGGCTGAATGACAGCTACCTTCTGTACCTGTCCAGTGGCTGGGTCACAAGTTGATTTAGTTTGAAAAATTAATAGGAAGCGATGTCCCAGGTGGGACTTATGTTGTTACATGTATTTGTATTCTAATTTGAGGTCTTGAGAAGCTGAGGCATGATAATTGCTAGGTTAAAGTAAGTTTGGATAACATAGTGAGATACTATCTTTTAAAGGGTCTCAATGAGAAAGTGAAACCCTGTTCAAAGGAACAGAAAGAAAGGGAAATTCATTTTCACTCTGGGGTCAAAATCATATACGCGACAGACACTATACCCATACTAACCTAGAATTATACTTCTCCCTCAGCAACAAACACATGTTCATCAACACACACACAGAGTCACCTGCACACATACTCATACTGACATATGCCCACGCACACGTATGTACAAACATGAATGTTAAAATCTCTCACATTATTTGAAAATAAAGAACTTGACAGAAGAAAAAATATGTTTATAGAGATGTGTATGAAGCATTTCTTACAACATTGCTTCTTTTCTACTGAGGTCTGCATGGAGTACAGAAGTCCTGTTCTCGATCTCTTCAGGAATTATCTTTCTTCATAATACTAGGAAGTATAGATACTTGAAGCAAAATGCTCTCATTAAATCCATATTTTCTTTGAGATCAAATATTAGGTTAAGAGAAAGAATAGGAGCTTGAGCTATACATTGTGTGTATGTGTGTGTGTGTGTGTGTGTGTGTGTGTGTGTGTGTGTGTGTGTGTAAAATGCCAAATAACTGCAAGAACAAGTTCCATCCCCCTTTCTCTGCTCCTCTGTACATTCTACATAAACTAAGGTTTCGCTTCCCTGACACCTTTACAGCATCTCCGAAAATTAAACTCAATGCGTGTAAAATAATAAACCCCAGATTATACATACTTGTTAAGGAGATAGTGCATGCTCATTTTAAGCAGGTTAAAGATGTGGTCTACCAAAGGTCAATTTCCAATAGAACTTAGCATTCAGGAAACTGTATTTTAAGCAGTAATTCTGACATCATTTTACTTTATATTTCCCCTCCACTGAAGAGTCATGCTTAACAACTGATTAAAAATTTGATGGTACCACCTCACACCAGTCAGAATGGCTAAGACAAAATTCAGGTGACAGCAGATGCTAGCAAGGATGTGGAGAAAGAGGAACACTACTCCATTGCTGGTGAGATTGCAAGCTGGTACAACCACTCTGGAAATAAGTCTGATGGTTGCTCAGAAAATTGGACAGTGTACTACCAGAAGATCCAGCAATACCACTCCTGGGCATATACCCAGAAGATGTTCCAACTTATAATAAGGACACATACATACTCCACTATGTTCATAGCAGTCATATTTATAATAGCCAGAAGCTGGAAAGAACCCAGATGTCCCTCAACAGAGGAATGAATACAGAAAATGTGGTACATTTACACGATGGAGTACTACTCAGCTATTAAAAAAAATGAATTTATGAAATTCCTAGGCAAATGGATGTTTCTGGAGGATGTCATCCTGAGTGAGGTAACCCATTCACAAAAGAACATACGTGGTATATACTCACTGATAATTGGATATTAGCCCAGAAACTTAGAATATCTAAGATATAATTTGCAAAATACATGAAATTCAAGAAGGAAGAGCAAAATGTGGATACTTTGTTCCTTCTTTGAAGGGGGAATAAAATACCCATGGAAGGTGTTACAGAGAGAAAGTTTGGAGCTGAGATGGAAGGAAGGACCATCCAGAGACTGCCCCACCCAGGGTCCATCCCATATACAACCACCAAACCCAGACACTATTGCATATGCCGGAAAGATTGTGCTGACAGGACTGTGATATAGCTGTCTCTTGTGAGGCTATGCCAGTGCCTGACAAATACAGAAGTGGATGCTCACAGTCTTCTATAGAATGGAACACAGGGCCCCCAATGAAGGAGCTAGAGAAAGTACCCAAGGAGCTGAAGGGGTCTGCAACCCTATAGGAGGAACAACAATATGAACTAACCAGTATCCCTCAGAGCTTGTGTCTCTAGTTGCATATGTAGCAGAGGATAGCCTAGTCTGCCATCAATGGGAGGAGAGGTCCTTGGTCTTGAGAAGATTATATGCCCCAGTACAGGGGAATGCCAGGGCCAGGAAGTGGGACTGGGTGGGTTGGGGAGCAGGGTGGGGAGAGGGTATAGGGGACTTTTGGGATAGCACTTGAAATTTAAATGAAGAAAATATCTAATAAAAAAATGTGATGGTAGAGTCTGCATCCTTAGATGTACAACAAATACAAGTCTACACTTACCTTGTAGACATACAATTGTGTTTTCCATGATAAGATCTGACATTTTAGAAGACAGGACACTTTAAGTCTTAAAACAAATAAATAAATAAAGTTTCTGATCCTTAACCCCTTACTTGTCAATCAATTAAATGCAATACAAATATTTTGGATGAGAAATGTCCATATGATTAATGTGGCCTATGTAACATGTATAATGCCTATGTAAATATGTATAAGCTGCATAACTGCAAACTATTTTTCACAACCAAAATGTGATTTGTTTAGTTTATAGTCTACCTTTAAAATTTCTTTGTGGCCAATACATTTAGTGGGCCACAAATAAATATATTGTGGGCAATATATTTAGTGTAATCATCTTGGGTTCCAATATGGACCTTACAAAATGGATTGAAATTAAGAGTTCAGCTCTTTTCAATAATCACAATGGACTACAAAGTATGCTGGTCATACTCCATAACCTGCAATTTTTCTTCCCAAGCACAAAAGGATTGGTTATTCATAGGAAAACTGCAGGCAAAATACTTCTCTATTCCTATTTCATTGGCATTTTCGATTGCTATTGTCCCTCAATATCCTCAAATTCCTTAGATACAAAAAGATACAAAATACAGAAATTATGAAAGGTGAGAAATATTTTAGAAATATAGAAATGTTGATATATCAGTAATATGTCTACTAGAAATAAACAAGCTCCCAGAAAGAAATCCATTTTTATTAGATATTTTATTTCCATTTGAAATGTTATCCCCTTTCCTTGTTTCCCCTCTGAAAAACCCCTATCCCCTTCCCTTTTCCCCTGCATTTACACAATGGAGTACTATTCAGCTGTTAAGAAATCCATTTTAAAAGCTGTTTCAGAATAAGATGGTAATGAATAATAAAAAAAAGAAACTTTTAGAAAATATTTTCTCTCGCTTTGACTTTGGTGCATCCCATGCTCCTCTTTCTACTTGTTCTTTTACCTGAACATGCTGGGCTTCTGCATATCTCTGCTGGACATCATCACACTTCTTCCCACTTTATCCTTCACATTGTTTACATTCCAGATGTGTCTTCATTGGAGCATTCACTTATTCCACAGGAGAGAAATTGGCCTCTCCTTTTCTACTTCCACAGCACCAGGGAGATCTTTTTCATGTCAGGTACCACAAGACATGAATATTTTTTTCATATCTGGGGCTAGACATGAGGTGTATAATACATACTAAATACTATAATAATGTCTTCTATAGCAATAGAATGTGGGGTCTCAGAAAATATAATATTTTCTATGCAGTAAAGGTTTTACATTGCTTTTACTGCATGCTGCACAGTTCAAAAACTGTACATGTAAATGTCACTTTTATTTCCTCAGAGGAAGAAATGAGATGAGAGCTATACTCAAGCTCTGTGAATACATGGCTCGGACTGAGCATTTTTAACTATACCTAGGTCTAGGCCTGGAAGGTTGTATCCTCTGTACAACCTTCTGCAAGCCCAGACCTTAAAGGCTTCAGCTTCCAGCCTATGTCTGCTAACCTAGACCTAGAATGTTTTCAGCCTCTGAGACTTACTGCTCTTTCTGCTGGCTGGTTCAACTCTGTTGTTCTGGCTCAAATGCCTGTTCAGGCTGACTGATTCAAATTGGCTTCTCTCAGCTTCTGACTGAATTGCTCTGAAGACTGCTTCTGAACTCCATGAACTGAACTTGTCTGAAATGAACTGAGCACAACTATCTGAGCCTTGCCCTCACTGCTCTTTAAGTAGCCTCTCTTTCCTGTTTGTCCTTGTGAAAGCTGGGCATATCCTATCTCTGACTCATTCTATCCAATCTTTCTCTGATTCATCAATTTGTCTGCTCCTCAATTAGACATCTCTTTCAAACATAGCTTCTTCCTTCTAAAAACTCTTACATTCATTATCAAGGATTGAAGTTATACCTAGGAGTGTTATTGCTGGATCTTCCGGTAGGACCATGCCCAATTTTCTGAAGAATCACCAAACTTATTTCCAGAGTGGTTATACCAACTTGCAATCCCACCAGCAATGAGAGATTGTTCCCATTTCTCCACATCCTTGCCAGCATCTGCTGTCACCTGAGCTTTTGATCTTAGCCATTCTGACTGGTGTGAGGTGAAATCTCAGGGTTGTTCTGATTGCATTTCCCTGATGATTATGGATGTTGAACATTTTTTAGGTGCTTCTCAGCTATTCAGTATTCCTCAGTAGAGAATTCTTTGTTTAGGTCTCTACCCCATTTTTTTACAGGGTTATTTGGTTTTCTAGAGTCTAACTTCTTGAGTTCTTTGTATATTTTAGATATTAGCCCCCCATCAGATTTAGGATAGGCAAAGATCTTTTCCAAATCTGTTAGTGGCCTTTTTGTCCTATTGACAGTTCCCTTTGCCTTNCAGAAGCTTTTCAATTTTAAGAGGTCCCATTTGTTGATTCTTGATCTTACAGCACAAGCCATTGGTGTTCTGTTCAAGAATTTTTCCTCTGTGCCCATATCTTCAAGGCTCTTCCCCACTTTCTCCTCTATAAGTTTCAGTGTCTCTGGTTTTATGTGGAGTTTCTTGATCCACTTAGACTTGAGCTTTGTACAAGGAGATAAGAATGGATCAATTCACATTCTTCTACATGATAACTGCCAGTTGAGCCAGCACCATTTGTTGAAAATGCTGTCTTTTTTCCACTGGATGGTATTTGCTCCTTTGTCAAAGATCAAGTGACCATAAGTGTGTGGACACATGCTCCACTATGTTCATAGCAGCTTATTTATAACAGCCAGAAGCTGGAAAGAACCCAGATGTCCCTCAACAGAGGAATGGATATAGAAAATTTACACAATGGAGTACTACACAGCTATTAAAAACAATGAATCTATGAAATTCTTAGGCAAATGAATGGATCTAGAGGATATCATCCTGAGTGAGGTAACCTAATCACAAAAGAACACACATAATATGCACTCACTGATAAGTGGGTATTAGCCCAGAAGCTCAGAATACCCAAGATAGAATTTGCAAAACACATGAAATTCAAGAAGAAGGAAGAGTAAAGTATGGATATTCGATCCTTCTTAGAAGGGGGAACAAAAGACCCATGGAAGGACTTACAAAGAAAGTTCAGAGCAGAGACTGAAGAAATGACCATCAAAAAAAAGTGTGTGTATGTGTGTGTGTGCGCGTGCGCGCGTGCATGTCTGGGGGGGGGGAGAAATGACCATCCAGAGACTGCCTCACCTGTGGATCCACCATATACAATCACCAAATCCAGACACTATTGTGGATGCCAACAAGGGCTTGTTGACAGGAGCCTGATAAAGCTATTTCCTGAGAGGCTCTGCCAGTGCCTGACATACACAGAAGTGGATTCTCAAAGCCATCCATTGGACAGAGCACAGGGTCCCCAATGAAGGAGCTAGAAAAAGGAACCAAGGAGCTGAAAGGGTTTGCAGCCCCATAGGAGGAACAATATGAACTAATCAATACCCCAGAACTCCCTGGAAAGAAATCACCAATCAAAGATAACTCATGGTGGGACTCATGGCTCTAGCTGCATGTGTAGCAGAAGATGGTCTAGTTGGTCATCAATGGAAGGAGAAGCCCTTGGTCCTGTGAAGTTTCTATGCCCCAGTATAGGGGAATGCCAGGGCCAGGAAGCAGGAGTGGGTGGGCTGGGGAGCAGGGGGAGGGAGGAGAGGATAGGGGGTTTTCAGAGGGGAAACTAGGAAAGGGGATACCATTTGAAATGTAAATTTAAAAAATCTAATAAAATTTTTTAAAGGATTGAAGGTATGTGCTAATGGTATGTCTATATTTAACCCAGATCATACTGTAATCCAGAATGTGTCATTTTGGCCAGATCATATCTTTGGGTATAATCACTTGCCAGAGCAGCCATGTTTCTAGACTACAATTCCTCTAAAAAGACTGCATAATCATTATTTCAGTCTTTCTACTAAATAGTTTCATGGGTCTCTATCATCTCTTCATTAAATAGAAAACACCACTCAGATCTTACAGAATATGGTGACAATGTAACTATCACCCTGGAGTTGACCTCCAAATTAGTAATGACTCTCTTAGTGGCTACAGAAATATGTTAAGACAAACACCTTGATACTCAGCTTTTTCCAGGTATATTTATAATCATGGGGAGTATTTTTGAAAGCATCACTGCCTTAAATCAAAAGGAGCTTGCCAGAGAGCAGCTGCTTTGTGTTCTTCAATACTTAATGTCTGGATAATGATTATTCTCTCTGGCAGAAAACTGTCACTAATATTGCTCTGACGACCATATGGTCTGGCAGGTCTGACAAGACTGACCACATTTGAGGGACAGGAAGAAAGAAATGCATGAAGTCAAAGAATGATGGCTCATGGAACCTGAGGAGAACACTGCATTGCTCTGGTCTTGTACCCCTCTAAGCAACTGTGGGTGAAGCTTAACAGGAAGACTGAACAGAAAAGCTGTCTGCACACGGACATATGAGGTTATTGACTTTGCAACTGTACCAAATTTAAGAGAGGGAAGACGTCATGTCTAGGGTTCGAACCTATGATGCCCCCACTTAACAGGGTGAGGTTCAAGGGAACCATGAGAACTTGTCTCAAACAAACAAAAGACACGGCAGCAAAAAAGAAGACAAAATCCTAATGCTTTTAGAAGTTGTAATATTAGAATTTAACAATTACAAAATATTAATTACAAATTACTAGTCAAAGAAAAACACATTACAGTGAAAAAAGTTTGCCTCTGTTTTAATAATAAAAAAATCATCATTAAACAAATTATTGATTTCTGCAGTTCCCTTTTTTTTTAAGTATTTGTAATTATTAGTGTGTTAAACACACTCTATTTCATAGCTTGGTCTCATTGTAAATAGTAAGAGCTCAACATAATACAAAATTTGAAATGAGATGGCACAGGTCAAGAAAAATTAGTAAGTTAAATGAGTCAATGTAAATGAAGGATGGGTTTACACAACAGAATTTAACATTAATCCTATCTTAATTGCGGTGCTAATAAACTGACCACCTTAGCAACGTTGTACAGAACAGTTCATATGCAATTACCAAGACAACATGCTCCAAACGGTGGCATTAGGAATGCCTAAATGGATTATCAAACACGATTTTTCTATCAGTGCTTACGGGCAGAGGATTTCAAAAATGAGTTACCATGTCTAAGAGGAAAAGAGTAATCCTGGGCTTAGAGCACCACCTACAGGTAAGAAAAGAATAAAAAGGAAAAATTTCAAAGTCAAAAAACGTGTGTGTGTGTGTGTGTGTGTATGTGTGTGTGTGTGTCTGGTGGGGGTGTCTTTTTTATTAGATATTTTCTTCATTTACATTTCAAATGCTATCCCAAAAGTCCCCTATACCCTCTGCCTACCCTGCTCCTGCTCCCCAACCCACCCACTCCCACTTTCTGGCCCTGGCATTCCCCTGTACTGGGGCATATAATCTTTGCAAGATCAAGGGCCTCTCCTCCCATCGATGGCAGACTAGGCCATCTTCTGCTACATGTGCAGCTAGAGACACGAGCTCTGGAGAGTACTGATTGGTTCATATTGTTGTTCCTCCTATAGGGTTGCAGACCCCTTCAGCTCCTTGGGTACTTTCTCTAGCTCCTTCATTGGGGGCCCTGTGTTCCATTCAATAGATGACTGTGAGCATCCACTTCTGCATTTGTCAGGCCCTGGCATAGACTCACAAGAGACAGCTATATCACAGTCCTGTCAGCACAATCTTTCGGGCATATGCAATAGTGTCTGGGTTTGGTGGTTGTATATGGGATGGATTCCCAGGTGGGGCAGTCTCTGGATGGTCCTTCCTTCCATCTCAGCTCCGAACTTTCTCTCTGTAACTCCTTCCATGGGTATTTTGTTCCCCCTTCTAAGAAGGATCGAAGTAGCCACACTTTGGTCTTCCTTCTTCTCATGTTTCATGTGTTTTGCAAATTGTATCTTGGATAATCTAAGTTTCTGGGGGGTTGACACACAGATGGGGATTCCCCTCCTAAGGGGAATGGAGGGAGGTATGGGGAAGAAAGGAAGGGCTGATATTGGGTTATAAAGTTAATAAATAAATTCAATAAAAATAAAAAAATCTGTGTTTTGATCATAAAATCACCGAGAATTAAAAGAGAAAGAAGGGAAAGGATGTGTTAGGATGCCTGAGAGTTGAGAGGGGAAATTGGGAATGATATACATATGTATATATGAAAGTGCCAAAGAAAAATAAAAGATATTCTATTTTTTTTTAAAAAAAATCTTCAGCACAGCAAACTCCATTGTAGGAGAAAGCAGCTTTCACATAACAAATACAATATATGGGCAGATATCTTTCTGGAGATAAAATTCACTTTCTATGAGTCATTCTTTCAAAATATGATCACATCCTCTCCATCACTGCCATCTCCATGCTGTACCTAAGCCGATAAGCTTACAGGCTTAGAATTTCTCTAACATCCCTATAATAAGCTCCTAACTCTTATCTCCACTCTTGTGTCCATAAAAAGCAGCGTACACACTGCTACTATGCTATGCAGCATGAGTCTTCTCAATATTTACCTAGTTAAAATTCCTATGCAGCTCTTTGCAGGCTTTAGAATAAAAATTCAGATCCCCTAACTGTATACCCTTCTAAATGATCTAGCCCTGACTTTGTTCTATGATCCACACCTTTCCATTTATTTATTCAAAATATAGCAATGGGAGATATAATAAGATCAACACAACAGAAGCTGGATTGATGGCTCTGAAGTTAAGAACACCAGCTGCTCTTCCAAAGGACCTGGGGTTGGTTCCTAGCACCTACATGGCAGCATACAATCATTTGTAACTCCAGTACCAGAGGATCTGAGAGCCTCTTCTGATCTCTGCAGGTACACACGTGGTATACCCACATAAATGTAATCAAAACACCCATACACATAAAAATAAAGTTTAAAAGAGTAATAAAAATATTAACAATCACTCATGCTTAGACTATAGACTGTATCACATGCCAAGTGTTGTCCCTAATTTATAACTATAGTAAAATGTGAAAAGCATTGCATTGATTGTATCAATTATGTTTGGATATAGTTATGTGGCCTTTTATGTGTTCATTTTGTGCAATCAACATCATCATACACCTCCAGGAATGTTTGCATTCTCTTTGGTTGAAACTCTGTATACAGGGACAGTCTTATTCCCTGCTCCACTCGGCCCAGCCTCTGGTAGCTACTATCTCTACAACAATCTCCATCTCTGTGCATGTAAGTCCTCTAAGAAATTCATGCAGGTAGAAGTGTACAGTTTTTGTCCTTTGTGACTTGCTTATTTCCCTCTGCACAATGCCTTCTAGTTCCATTCTGTAGCCTTCACTAATACTACTTTCCTATTTTTGAATGTGGCTCTCAGATTCTCTGGTACTGGGTTTACAAATGATTGTATGTTGTCTTGTAGGTGCTAGGAACCAACCCCAGGTCCTTTGGAAGAGCATCTGGTGTTCTTAACTGTAGAGCCATCAATCCATTATATATATATATATATATATATATATATATATATATATATATATATATATATATATATATATATATATATATATATATATATATATATATATATATATATATATATATATATATATATATATATATATATATATATATGTGTGTGTGTGTGTGTGTTATATATATGCGCCACATTTTTTCAGTAGGTAGAAACTTGGATTGTTTCTGCCTTTTGACTTTAATAAATAATGCCATTATGAAGACCAGTGTTACTATATCGGATTGCTAAAATAACGTCCTATAGGCCAAATAGAAAATTTCAGTTTTAGAAGTAGTGAAGTCAAAGATTAACATGTGAGCTTCCATTGAGGGGTGTGTTGAAGATAGTGCCTGCCTTATAATATAACAGTGGGGATAGGGACCGGGATCTATGGTTTCTTCTTATCAAGACACACATTCCAGCATGAAGACTGGCCAGTGATTTCCTTGTTTAATTTCTAAATACTGTCACAATGTCAGTATAAAAATATAGGTTGAGAAGCCACATGAAAATGACAATTGTTAAATAAAAGAAAAGAAAATTACAATTGTTATGCGTTCAAACCCTTACATTCACCTTTTATAACATTAAAAAAAAAAAAAGCCAAACCTATACAACTAGAATTGGAACTGCTAGATAATATGGTAATCATGTTTAGTTTTGTACAGGACCTAGTTTGCTCTCCACAACAAATGAACCCCAGTAAGTTCCTACAGGAAATGCACAAGGTACCAAATTCCCCCTATCCTAACCATTTGTTCATTTCCTTTCTTTTAAACTACGTAACAGACATTCTAATAGGAGTGAAACGAAATACTGCTTGGTATCTGTTATTTCGTTTTCTTAATAACTAGGAAGTGTTGATGGTGATTATCTTCATGAGTGCTTTTGGACACCTACAGAATTTCTCTAGAGAAATCTATTTAAGTCCTTAGCAAACTTTAAAAAAAAAATCTTGACTAATTCCTTTCGAATTTCATACATGCATGCATACAGTGCATTTTGATGATACCCCTATTCCTTAGAACCCTTCCCAGATTCACTTCCTCTCAAATGTTGTCCACTTTTTATTTTTACTGTTTTAGATTTATTTTTAATCTATGTATGTATATGTACCATTTGCATGCTTGGTGCCTGCAGACGCCAGAAGAGATCATCTGATCCACTGGAACTGCAGTTACCACTGTGAGCTACCACGTGGGTGCTGGGAACAGAACCCAGCTACAAGAGCAGCAGGTAACTTTAACCTCTGAGTCATCTACCCATCCCATTTGCCTGCTTTTTAAAAGGGGCAGTCATTCTTCTGCTTTGTTATTGAGCTGGAGATCTACATATATTCTCAAGATTTATAAAATCACACTATAGTAAATAATCTTACTTTATGGAACTACTCGTTTCTTGTGTAGTGTACTTTGAGGCACAATTTTTTAATTTTTATGTCAAATTTTCCTGTGCTTTTAGTTGTCTGTGCTTTTGACATCACATCCAAGATTACAGCCAAGTTCATTATAGGGATATTATAAATGTTACCAGGTGAGCATCCCACTTCACATTTGTGTAGTGTTTACTTTTGCCATAGCCGTTATCGCTTTGTTAGGTCTACTCTACTGCATGGAAGCCATCTTCTATTTATGCTGTATAGGAAATTAAACATAAGTAGAGTGGGTTGGTCTTACTGAGCCAAGGAGCAGAGGTCAGAGTTCAGATGGTAAAGGTGGCTAGGACATACCGGGGAAAGTATCAGAAAAAAGCGTCACTTCTCAGAGAAAAAAATGCCAAGGAAGACCTCTCTGCTCATGGAGGTTATGACATTCATGTCAAGGAAAAACTAGCAAAGAGAATATTTGCACAGAACCAGGAATAGCTTGATCGTCCCCACAGGCAGCATTAGTAGATACTTTATAGTCAAATCCTCAGAAACCACTCAAAAATAAAGCTATAAAACCCTAAAACTTATTGGTTAGTGCTATGTTGCTTAAACAGCTTCCCGTTCTTGACCTCAACTCTCCTTAGCCTCGACACAGCTGCCCTTCTCTAAATTTCTATGAAATTAACCTTTTAAACCTACCTTTTAAGTGAATTTTTATGTCATTGTCATAAAGAAATGATGTACTTTAAGGTGATGAATATAATTACATTGTTAGAATCATGAAACAATTATACATTTAACAAAACACCATACCATAGCCCCATTAATATGTAAAAAGCTATTCTTGCCTCTTCCTAAAAATATTTAAAAGTAAAAAAAAGAATAAATTGAATCTAGTAATTTATATGTTCTTTATCTGTCTTGAGGGGGAAAGGCAAAATTGTGCATATTCTGTCTCATGAAGGATGCTCTCACTATCCAAACTTATTAGGTTTTAGATGGGGCAGAGTTCTCCAGAAAGTATCTAGAAGGGTCATGCGGAATCAAGAGTTTATTAGAAAAACTATTAATGCTACAGACAGAGGTAAGACCATGGCGAGGGCTTTGAGGAGAGTTCAGGACCCGTCACTTGGTGGGTAGATGCGGAGGCTGTTCTTACAGCTCTTGGATAGGAGATTTTACAAAGAGATTGCAGTTCTCTGGTTCCTGGGCAGAAAGATGATAGGGATCAAGAGATGTAAACTAACTTCCCTAGTGAGAAATCCAGGCATGATTGCCTGTAATGCCAAAATAGGGGACCTTAATATACAGAGAATCTGTGCAAGGAGGGCTGAGGCACAGCTGGATTCTAACATCACATTCTTACAAACACTAGTTGTGAGAGGTTCATTAAAAGACCTCTGAAAATAAAAGCATTTTTTAATGACTGGTTTTAAAAAAGAACATTTCCAAATACCTTGGAGGTAAGCAGTTTGGATCAGTGTCAATGCCATTCTTCCTCAATTTTTCTACCACCAAATACATATATCTATTGTTTCTACATGTGGGGCTGCCATGTTGGATAGAAAACATGGACAGGAGTAAGTCTCTGGCTCCTGTGCCTTCTCCATGAATAGAAAGCATCCTCTAACTGCTAATCCTGTGTATGTCCAGTTAAGTGGCCTACAGGGTTGGTCACTTGAGATTACGGTAGAAAGATAAAAACAGTTCGGTGACATGCACATAGACACACAGACACACACACACACACAGAGACATACTCATACACACACAGAAATACACACAGGTGCACGAGCATGCATGCACACACACAAAGTCAATCATTTCTGAATCTTTATATGCTTAGAAGGATTTTATGTTATAACTAAAGTTCTTATTCAGTTGGGTTTAATCAAATGATATTATCCCCAATGAGCCATTTGATCCACTGAGAGGGGCCAAAAACCTTTTCTCTATAGACACCATAGTGTGGCTGTACCTGCAGTTGTTCTCTGTAAACCCTGCTCTCTCCCTTTCTCACTACCTACACTTACTGAGAGCGTGTCTCAGCTTGTGGCTGAGAGCAGCTGCCTGCTTGTGGTCTTTTGTAGGTTTCTGTTCAGTTATGTTAATAAGCCAGTTACTCATATTAAATCATAAGACACACATTGCTATTCGTAGTGATTATTGTTAAATCCTGACTGACACAGGCTTTCTTCTCTCTGCAGTTCCAGTTCACAGTGTGTGCAAGGGTCTACTGTTTACCCTTCATCTGTAAATACTCAGACTCATGTTCAATACCACATATCTTTGTTACCTTTACCCATACCACTATGATCACAAACCAACCTATGATCAAAGATGAATGCTGGTGCTAAGATGTGGCTTTGAACATTCAGCAGCTGGAGAAAGCACCTGAGTCGGGTATCTACATAAGGTAAATCCTCTTTGAATTGTATTCTGAATGTGCTTTAGAATCTTCTATTTTGATTCCAGTTCCTGTCAGGAAGGTATAAGGATAGCAAATGCCTTCCTAACAATTTCAACTTTTGTAATCTGTGGTGACTGAGGAACATTCACTTGTTTTTCATACTTGGTCATCACTGTCTAATTCCAAAACTGCTTATTAGATAACATAGATGTTTTGATCTAAAAAGAGAAAAAGTAGACAGAATGGTATTTCCTTTGGAAATTTTTGAAACAAAGTTAAATGTGTAAATGTTGACATTTCCTACATATAATGATGAACACTTAATCTACAGTAAGATCAAATTTATCACCTATGCATCAGGTTTCTTGAGACTTTTGGAAATACATTTTCAAATGGTAAGATTATTGACTATTGCTTTGAGGTTCAGGGAAAAAATACTTGACAAAAATAAAATCTAGTAGCTTTGATGACATTCTTTTCTAAGTGGTATTTAAGGAGAAATGTCAGAAATTGTAAATATATAAAACACAGTACATGCCACGTTACTAGAACATAACGGAACACACAACAGGAACATTGTATTTATCAAATACGTATTTCTTTATAAATAGTACATAAGATAACACAGTGAATATATTGCTGTCCTTGAAGTCAAACTGCTCATCTTTAAAACAGAAAACAATAATCATGATGCCCTCCCAAGAGTCATGTTCTAAAAATTAAACTATATTATAGTATAGTTTATTAATTCTTCAGCATTATATGATTTTTCTGTCCACAGTATTATCTGATCTATAATGTAGAAAGTTACAAAAGAATCCTTGTTGCTCACATCACCTTCGCTGAATACATTAGGTTAACACAGAGTGATTCGCTTTTTTCAATGAGTGAAGTAACATCACACTACAAGGGTTCTTCAGACTATTTTGTTTTTATTTTTATAACTTATATTAATAAGAAAATGTATACAGATCAGCATGTTTCTAGATCTGACAATTCATTTATTTTATGTAATAGATTTAGACTGTCATTATAGCAAATGCATCTGTCTATCAACATTCATTTAAGAGAGCATTCACACACATCATTTCCAGAGTTTTGAACCGGACCTGACATTAACAATATCATCCCCATGTGAGGAGCTGACACAATCCTGGAAGGCATATTTACCATGTCCCCTATTTCACTGTACAGGGGATGATAAATACTACTTTTATTGAAGCAATAGTAGGTCTGGCTGAGGATCATAACCCCAGTCTATTTCCATCCATAAATACCCTACATTATTTCTTGTAAGATAAATGTCATTGCGTTAACATAGGAACTTGAGTTTCTAGTACTCAAATCAACACTAAATTGAAAAAAGAATCAGTCAAATTTTTCTATTTAATTTAATTTTTAAGTTTAATAATTTGCCGGGCATGGAGGCACATACCTTTAATCCCTGTACTAGGGAGGCAGAGGCAGGTGGATCTCTGTGAGTTTGAGGCCAGACTTGTTCTACAGAGTGAGTTCCAAGACAACCAAAGCTACGTGGTGTGAGACCTCATGTCAAAGGACAAAACAAAAGTTTAGTTATTTACAAGAATTGTGTTATTAGCTATTTCTAAGTAGTATACCATTTTAATTTTCTAGAATAATATACTTAAAAAATATTTGGTGTAAATGATTTTCAGAGTTTTTTTTTAACTCAGATTCTTTACTATGTGTACTGGCGTGATGGTACATTTATAATGAGAATCTTGTAGTGTATGTTTCCAAAGCAAGCATTCTAATGGATGTTAGGATTACCTGAAGACACAGATTTACTACCACCTTCTCTGGCCACAACTAAAGATCCAGATGTTATATAGACTGCTGCTTCTCTGCCAAACTCTTCTCAATATCGTCAAGCACTTGAACAGCAGCTCTAGGAATCCGGGTTCCAGGACCAAATACGTTGGAAACACCAACTTCGTACAAAAATTCATAATCCTGTTGAACAAATTTGCTTAATTCAAATAAACATTATATTAGCTTCAAAGAAATATTTTATACATATGTGCGTGTCTGTGTGTATGTGTCTGTGTATGTGTATGTGTGTATGTGTGTGTGTGTGTGTGTGTGTGTGTGTGTACACATGTACACGTGCTCATACACCTTTTCCTTTCTTCACCAACACCAAAAGCTTTCTTAGCTGGAACACTGTATGTGGAGCTGAAACAAACATCTTCCTTGACTAAAGCAGCTAAACACCAGCAGCACTGTGCTCAGACTGTAAAAGGAATTATATATTCTAGCTAGTCCATATAAAAGACATACAGGCCTGTGAGCCTAGATCAGGCAGGTTTGGGAGCTATTCCAATTTACATCTCAGCCATAGGTCCCTTGTTACTTGATGTTTCTCCTGGCTGTGTGCTCATGGTCCATCTCCTCTCATGGAGGCACTCTCCTCCCTTCCTGTCCTCTTTCCTTCTCTTTAGTCTCTCCTGAGATCCCTCACTCAATCCTCAAGTCCTACCTTTCTCTCCCTACTACCCAACCATAGGCTCTAGCCTTTTATTAACCAATTAACTTTACACTGGGGAGCAGAGCTTATATAACATCACTTGCTGTGTGTGAGGATCTCCTTCTCAGGGGCAACCATCTCGGGGGCCAGGATTTAGCATCTGAATACATAACAGCACCACACCAGCCTCCAACACACACCGCAACTCTAAACCAGAAATCTGCCTAGTGTTAATTGTGAAGCTATGTAGCCCTAACAAGGAGGGAACCGCACTTTAAAACCTAATTTTCTCTCTAAATCTTCTCTGCTTATTGTTCGATGTGTTAAACTTAATATAATAATAGGTCCCTGACTTTAAATTTGCTTCCTCTTAGACATATATCTGTCACTTGTGAACACTGATAATTTGAATCTGGCCTCATGATAAATTAGTTCTGCTAATGAAGACCAGTTGTTTTTCTGTTCTGATAGCATAGTCATTAGCTCATTTTAGTGACAGCTAGTGTGGAAGTATAAGGATTCCTGGGGCATGAGTCCTCCCACAGGCTTTAGGCTGTGTTAGCATCAGAACGTGTTTAGCTCTAACACTGAATCTAGGATGCACTTTGAGGTTTGACCCAATACAGGACCAATTGTCTAGTCTGTGTTAAACTGTTGCAACACTGATCTTTTCCCAGTTTTCAAATGATCAAAGTTAGACAATAAATTACCAATCACATGAATTGTCCATCAAGTACCCCTTCCTACCTCTGTACTAGTCTTACAATATTAAGAATTTTGCAATAGCATTTAACATAAACTCCTGAACCTATGTCCTTCTTGTCTGAATTTCTAAGAATAGAGATAATGTCCAAACATCTTTATATCCCCAGCACTGGACCTATAAGCACTGAAAACACATCACTGACCAAGACAGCAAGTGCTATATGTTTTAAGAGCTTATAAGAATGACTGAAGCATTCAGTAACAATCATTTCCAAGTTGAGAACAGGTGGACAGGCTCTTTTCTTCTTTTCTTTTCTTTTCTTTTCTTTTCTTTTCTTTTCTTTTCTTTTCTTTTCTTTTCTTAATAATGTGGTGTTCCATGGCATTATCCTTACATCTGAGTTATGAACTTGGAATTAGAATGTGGTATTCAGCTGGCATGGTTGTGGAGTACTCTGAAATTCTGATACCCAAAACATCCTTAGAAACATGTTTATGTTATCTGCCTGTTTGCCTGCCTGCTGCCTCCTCTCTGCCCCTTTCTGCCTGCCTCCCCTTCAATCTCAATCTCTCTCTCTCTCTCTCTCTCTCTCTCTCTCTCTCTCTCTCTCTCTCTCTCTCTGTGTGTGTGTGTGTGTGTGTGTGTGTGTCTGTGTTAGTTCCATGTTATCTATAATCTCATAGCCTAATACATATGTATCATGGTGGGTGGGGTATGTGTATTGTTTTACATATCAATTTCCTCTGAATTACTGAAAGCTTCCTTAAAGAAAGGGGCCAAAGGGTTCCTGAGACTCAGAAAGAAAATAAAATCTTTATGTCTGGTATGGCTGAAACTTACAAGATTGCCAAGGACCCCACTCCAAGGTTACAGAAGCAGTGAGCAACTGCTGGAGGACACTGACCAACAGAGCTCTGAAGCAGGGAATGTTCTGACCTACTGAGCTGCCTAAGAACTCCAGTCTTAACCAGTGTGGACTGTGCTTTTTGATGGTGTAGCTGCTTTTGAGTCATCCTTGATCCTGTAAGTAACCCTTCACTTGAACTCCTGTAAATCAAAACTCGTGTGTGAGTATGTATGTGTGTGCACATGTACATGTACGCATGTGCAGAAGAGTACAGAGAAGGAAAAATACCTGTGGTGGAATCACGCCCCCACACATGACAAGGATATCTGGCCGCCCCAAGGCAGTGAGTTCTTTGATAAGCTCAGGAACAAGGGTTTTATGACCAGCAGCAAGTGTGCTGACACCCACAGCATGGACATCTGCATCCACAGCTTGCTGCGCCACTTCACGGGGAGTCTGAGCACACAGAAAGCAGAGAGAGAGATCTGGTTATTACAAGGTAAGGGTGAAGCGAGACTTGCTGCAAAGCACTGTGCTACTTCTGCCGACATCCCAGGGTTCTTACTGACTGTCTCTTCTTTTGTCATCTTAAGATTTTGAGTAGTGCTAAAGCTACTGACACAATGAACACCAATGCTGCACATCATCTTGGCTATTATTTTCTTTTCTAAATGTGACATACCTGAAAAAGAGGGCCTATGTCCACATCAAAACCAAGATCAGCAAATCCTGTAGCAATGACCTTGGCTCCCCTGTCATGGCCATCTTGTCCCATTTTTGCCACAAGAAGACGAGGTCTGCGACCTTCACGTTCCATGAATTTATTAACTCTGGGAACATTTTAAAAGGCAATAATAACAGTTAAATTATTAACTATCCAAATATAAGATATAAAAACCGCAATTTATGCACATAAATCTTTCAAAAACACCCATTTATGTGTGTCTCATTAGTGATTTTATTTCATAGGAAGAATACCATTCAAGCCTTGGATATGGTTGGCTTCTGTTTAGAGCCACATTTCAAAGATGGCACAGCCTGTGAGCCCATAGCCTCAAGAACAGATAAATCCCCAAACACATATGGCCTACCAAAAGGACGAACACCTGACAGATACACAGCAGGCAATGGAATCAAGGCAAAAATAGTCTTCCAAAAAGGAAAGGTTTGGACTGGAGAGTTCACTGCCAAGATCTACAACCATCAAAGAAAGACCAACACCAATGGTTCTCAAACTGTTCCATAAAATGGAAAGGGAAAAAATACTACCACACTCATCCTGTGAAGCCAGAACTAGCATCCAATGTGGCCCATTGTGATGGCACATAATCAGAATGTGTGTCTGTATAAAATGACAAATTATACCAACCACAACAAAACAGCACATCAATTTTTGTTTTTAAAAAAGTTCCTTTGGGTGGCTTTTATCTTGGTTAGCTAACATTCACATAGTGTATAAATGTTAATGCAGTTTTTAGAAGGCTTCATGTTACACAGGATGAACACACCCATCACTCAGAAACCAGTTTTACACTCAAGAAAGAAATCACACTGCAGCTTCACCTCAAGCACTAGTCCTCTCTATCCACTCAGGGAAAACGGACTTGACTCTTTGCACAGGTAGCAGATGGGTGTTTATAGGGGTTTACTTTTCAAATGGGAAAAATAACTTTTAACTATTCAGACAAGCGAACCATGTGAAGAAAGTTATGAAAACATGAAAGTCTACAGCCACATGGTTGCAAGTTCTCCACCTGGAGGATCTGAAGCACTATTAGGATTAGTTATACAAACAAGTGTTTGGAATGAAACTGCCTAATGGCGACTATGTTGAAAGGTAAAAATTATATTCATTTTACCAAATAAATACTAGTTTTAATATTTAATTTAATTCTAATTGGCCCATATTACTTATAATTATTTACATAATTATATGTAACCCATCATAGTCATAAATTATTAAATGATCAAGGCGTCTTCAGAGGAACACATCATGAGGTGGTTTTGTCAATATCTAAACATTATACAATATACACAAGCTTAGCGGCAAAAGCTACTACAAATCTAGGCTCTGTGGTGTTGTGTGTGTGTGTGTGTGTGTGTGTGTGTGTTTGTGTGTGTGTGTAGGCTATAGCTTTTTGTTCCTACAAGTGTTGAAATTAAATAAAATTCAGGAGAAAATGGTGCAATTGAGATACAGTATGCAGAAAGCATGTGGGCTGCTTACTGCCTGCATACTATTTTGCAGTACACATTTTTGACCATTAGGGAGAACACATTTTAAAATAAAAATTAAAAGTACAGCAAATGCATAACAGCATTGTTTGTTATCACTAATTACTATGTAGTGTACATGATAGTAAGTGTATAACTGTACAAGTGTATAACTGGCAGAAAACAGGTGTACAGCAGCATCACCATGGCTACAGCATCACTAGGTGCAATACCAGCGGGAGGCAGGAATAAACACCATTATAATACTAGTAGATCTTCACTGTGTATTCAATCTATAGTTTGTCAAAATATCAAAGTTTCATATACTGGCACAGGATTGTATGTTTACATTAGTAATGAATAAGTTATATAACAAATTTTACTAATAGATTAATCATCTATTATATATCAATTTAATTATTTAATTTATATTTAATTATTTTAATTTAATTTATTTAATATATTTAATTTAATAATTATTAGTTTTATAAGAATAACAGAGTAGTAAAAAAAAGTCAGCTAGTGTATTTCACAAGTAACAGGAACACGGAGCCATCAGCAGGTCCAAGGGAACTGTATTAAAATGAAGATGAGACCCAAGCTCACTAATGCTCACACAGTACCTCTTGATGGCAGATGTGATCTCTTTACTTTCTCCAAACTCCTGCCGATATGCTCCACTCACCATACGATCATTAGCTTTATGCTCACCAAATACTTTTTTCAAGGCATCTGTGATTTCTCCAACTGTACATCTACAATATTAAAAAGAGGTGCTAATAAGAGCACTAATTTACAATAAATAGCTACATGTTTAATTACCTGTGTTACAATATTTTTACAATAAATAGCTACATCGTTAGCTCAATACTCAATACAAGTAGAGTATTTTGGGAATAAATTAAAATAGACTGTATAAACTCAAGAATGTTTATAAGATACTATGAAATCATCTTTCCTGAGAATACATATATGAAAGTGATTCTTGGTGCAATTCTGCATTGTAATCGCTTTATAATATCTATCAACCAACATAAAGACTAAATGCCCAAAAAGCTACAAGTAGTTAAGTATCTGAAGATAGCCCATTTATCAATACAAACTGGCAGAGCAGAACCACGACTGACAGTTTCTGATGAGCAATAAATTTTTCAGTGTGCTTCACCCAGGGTTAGTGGTGGACTCAAGACCTTGTAGATTGCAGAAGAAAGCGATGTGAAATAGGCCAAGACACCAGCAGAAAGTAAGCAACTTTTATAGGCACTCTCTAGCCATTCCATCTCCTTTACCCTCTCCTCCCTCTTCCTCTTACAACTTCAGACTTATTAGCAACAATAGAGACAGGATTAGGACCGGGGTTGTTTATAGTCTTTGGTTGCTTTATGACTAATGCCTCAAAAGCAAGCACGTGTCAATAACTCTTTCCCCTCTTATTCAGAGACTATGGCAAGGTTGTACACACAACCTTGATGATATAATTGAGAATACATCAGATCTCAACCTAAAAAAAATCTGAGTTACAGTCAAATTACACAATTTCCAATCTCTGTCAGAGTGAACACACTGCAAGTTGACAAAAGCTAGTATCAAGTTTCTAGTGATTCCATTACTTTCTTTTGGATTCGACAGGTTGCAGAAAGCCTGGCATGGTGGCGCACGCCTTTAATCCCAGCCTTCGGGAGGCAGAGGCAGGCGGATTTCTGAGTTCAAGGCCAGCTTGGTCTACAAAGTGAGTTCCAGGACAGCCAGGGCTATACAGAGAAACCCTGTCTCGAAGGAAAAAAAAAAAAAAAAGAGGTTGCAGAAGCAATGGTTTCCTTGAGTACACTGTGAAAAGTTAAAGGATCAAACTTTCATTTTCTGAGACCCCCAGGTCCCACCTGCTCACCTTGCACGAGCTGCATCCACTGCGAGAGCCAGAATATTGCCATCTCCACTGGCAGCACACTGGGTGAGTGCAGCGAGACACTGCTCAGCCAAGGCTTGATCCCTGCTGGATTTGATCTTAGAAAGAAAAGAAGAACAGCAACAGTTTTATCCAAAAGGGCAATAAAGTGGGTACCAAATGATTAAACCCGGACACATATCTCATTGACCATCATGTTCTGTGATCCTGAACTCAAAAGGGGAAATCAGTGAAATATGATAATATTCAACTAAAGAAGTATATTCATTTATCTAACACATTTACTCAGGAGTCTGTAAAACGATTCTGATTTAGTACAAAGCCAACAAATCCGAAGCAAGCATAGCAATAACTCTCCTATCTGTTACCTGGGCTTTTCTGAAGCAAAAAACCAATAAAACCAGGTGGTCCTTTGTGGTAGAATACCAAGGAACCTCACAATTAACAGTGGAAGGCCAGACCATAGCTTACAGATTTTAACTATACCAAAAGTGTCCTTTAGATAACTGACAATATTCTGGGTATCATACATATTGCTATTTGTTTTTATTTAAATATAAGTCCAAGAGACTGAGTCACAGACAGAAAGACTGAGAAAGAAAAAGAAAATAGAAAGCGTTAGCCTTTCTTCTAGGCCCTGCCCAACAGCTAGGCATGGCTTACTATAAAGGGGGCTGTTTGGCTCCTCCTCACACTCTTACTCTCTCTGTATAGTTCTCTCTCTCCCCCTTTCTCTCTCTTTCTCGCTCCCCTCCCCCCTCTCTCTCCACATGTTCCTGGCCAGTCTCTTCTCTTTCTCCCTCTCCCTCACCCTCTCCCTCTCTCTGTCTCTACTCAAAAACCCTTGCCATGTCCCTAAATAAACTCTACTCTATACCATACAGTCCTATAACTGGTACCTCAGGGGGAAGGAATGTTTCAACATGGGCCCACCAAGGCACCCCTCCCACCTTCACCATACTTGTCTCTATCAAACATATACTGGCTCTGCTTTCGTATAATTATGTCTTATCATTTCAGAATGAAATTAAAATAAAACAGAAGCATGGTGCTCAAGATGAACATAGAGCGCACACTCCAGCAAATGCAGACAGCTTCCTAGACACTGAAGCTTACAAAGGCGACAACAAACACTGATAATCTGAAAACTTCAGAGCAAATGAACCTTGGTATAGTGGAACAGAACAATGAGAGCCTGACTCAAACACTGACCCTAAGCCACACTGTGTTCTTATGTTGTGACTTCAGCACTAAAGTCTTAAGAGACCTAAGTGAGTCATGACTAGCCAATTTCTTATTTCAAGCAAGTTTCCCAATTCTTACCTTAAAAAATAAAAGAGAGTGAGAAATAACACTGACCTCATGTGGATGTTATAGACATTATGCAGAACAATGTAAGAACTCAAACCCTCGGCATACTTAGGAAACAATCGCCAACAATACCTTCTTGAGTTTTTCGATCTGCTTCTTACGCACTGAAGTATTGTCAATGGCCAGGACCTCCACAGAGTCTTCTTTTTCCAACTGATACTTATTGACTCCAACAATTACCTCAGAACCTGTTGATTTCCCAAAGGAAAATAACAAGTAGATTTGCTCATAAATGATCCCTGATTGAGAATGCTCTTATTATCACACATTTTTAAAGAGTTATCTTAACTCATAATGAATTTCAATAAAATTCGGAAACTGCATCCTGTGATACAGAGAACAGTACACTGTTCCATGAAGGATGCTCTGCAAGGAAGGGCTTTGCTTCTCTCCTGAGCTACACACCATCTCAGTTCCTCACCCAAGAAACAAAGTCTCTTTCCAGCACAGATTTAGAAAGCAAAGTAAGTAGCAATAGCCCATAGCTTTCCAGGATTTTAAAAAGGTTTTTTTTTTTTTTTTACAGACAGTTGTTAAATGAAAGCACAAATGCTCTTAAACCCTATCCATAATAAATCAGTATTATGAACATACTTTCTCTCCTCAAAAAGAAACTCACCACTTGTATCCTTACTACCTTCACAGCCTTAGCATCGTCAGTAATGACTGTTTCTTTACTTGTACATTCCCTCTTTGACTCCAAAGAAATCTATACTCCCAAGAGTTCATGTCTCTCCTAGTCAGTTGCCACAGTGGACACCTCAAACAGAGCATACCCAAAAGTATCCCTCGAGTGAATGAGTGAAGTCCCCCATGGAGAGCACAATGACTGTCAAGCACATCATCCTTAATACTGCCATTGGCAATATCCACTCATATACTCATGTCTGTATTATAAGTACATATATGCTTGCATATGTGCTTGCAAAAATGCAAAGACATAAGATATAGCCATACAGATATAGTCAGATATGTAGATATGAGGAATATTTTACTGAAGCCCTAGTTTTCCATTGTTTCACTTAAAAATGTATTTGTATCAACTGTACACACTAACCATAGACAAAAGCCCTCCTGAATTATTGAATTTCATATATAAGTTTTTCTATTCTCTCTTACCAGAATCTATTCTAGCTTGTCTTCGGGCAGCACATTCCTCAATGCGAAGTTTAGGAATTCCTTCAGCTACAGCTTTGGCCATTCCACCCATTTCTTCAACTTCATGTATCAGCTGAGGAAAAAAAGTACTGGCTGCTTTTGTATATTACCTTGACACAAGCTGGAGTTGTCACAGAGAAAGGAAAAGCCTCCATGAGATCCAGCTGTAAGGCATTTTCTCAATTAGTGACCAAGGAGGGAGGGCCCATTGTGGGTGATGCCATCCCTGGGATGGTAGTCTTGAGTTCTATAAGAAAGCAAGCTGAGCAAGGCAGAGGAAACAAGCCAGTAAGCAGCACCCCTCCATGGCCTCTGCATCAGTTCCTGCTCTCTACCCTGTATGAGTTCCAGTCCTGACTTCCTTTGGTGATGAACAGCAACGAGAATGTGTAAGCTGAATAAACCCCTTTCCTCCCCAACTTGCTTCTTGATCATGATGTTTGTGCAGGAACAGAAACCCTGACTAAGACAAATTGGTACCAGAAGTAGGGTATTCCTGGGAAAAACCTGACCATGTTTTGGGAAGTAGTGTGGAAGAACTTTGGAACTTTGAGCTAGAAGAGCCATTAGGATGTTAAGAGCTCTGTGGGATGTTCTGTAGAAGCTTAGAAGATAATGTTGAGAACAGTGCAAAAGATGAAGGCCTGGCTTGTGAAATTTCAGAGGGAAGATTAAAGATTCTTATCAGGGCTGTTGCTATTTTGATTGTGAAGATTCTTTGATTTTGATTAGCTATGGCTGAAGAATTAGCTGAACAAGATGCCAGAACTACTAAGTCAAAACCTTTGCATTACTGGGACAATAGTAAAAATGTGCATGCAAGATGTGTGTCAAGACACAAGTCAGCCGGGCAGTGGTGGCTTACGCCTTTAATCCCAGCACTTGGGAGGCAGAGGCAGGCAGATTTCTGAGTTCAAGGCCAGCCTGATCTACAGAGTGAGTTCCAGGACAGCCAGGGCTACACAGAGAAACCCTGTCTTGATTTAAAAAAAAAAAAAAAAAGACACAAGTCAGTAAAGATCTTGATGCTTTCAAAAAGGTCTTGACTAAAACAGCTTCAAATTTCTGATCACAAATATTAGAGGCAAGAATAAGAACTTAGAATGAAAAGCACACTAATATTAATAAATTTGCTCATAGAATTATTAATAGAAATAATTCCAAACTAAGTCTGCTGCAGTTCATTTGCATGGGTTTATAAACTTGACTGGAGTTCTGGAGGAGAAATGACAGAAGATTAAGGAAGACAGACATGTACAGATGCAGAGAGATGTGTCAGCTATGAGCAATGGCTATGCAGCTCAGGAGGAGGGATCAAGTCTCCATATTAGGTCTACATAAGGCAGCAGCCTCAGGCTGCAGACATCCAGGAAAAGGAAGGTGCTGTTGCTGTTCTTGCACACACTTTGTATATTTCTGGTGGACTAGAGGAAGACTGTGTCAATTCCCTGGTCTGTGTCACTGAGGTCCTTGACATGGCTGAGCTCAGGATTTTATCGATGCTAATCAAGGGTAAGAACAGAATGGAGAAACTGTCAAACATGTAAAGCTACAAATAATTCATCTCCTAGTAAGCTTCTTTGAGAAGTGTTTTGTGCTTAACATAGTTATACACTGGTCAGTGTTTAGAGACTAAGAGACTGGAGCACTCCACACAAAACAGGACATTTATATCACATCCCTTCCCCCAAGCCTCAAGTGAACATTGCAGAAGGGGAGGTAGAAAGACTCTAAGAGTCAGAGAAAGTAGGTGTCTGAGAAAAAAAAACAGTTGAGCCAATCAAGACAGCAGAATTGTACACATGAACTCGCAGTAGCTGCTGGGACTGCATGCAAAGACCTGCATGAAATTAAGCCGGTCAAGATCTCATTTTGGAGAGGGAAACAGGGTGTGGAGTTCCATCTCTATTTTAGGAGCTCTTGGCAGTTTGTGTCTACTAGGAGTGGGTGAGACCATTTCCTCCAGGGAAGATAGTTCTGACAGTAGATGGTCTCACATCCATACAAAGAGGCAGCACAAAATGGAGTGGATTTTTTTTTTGTGTTGTTGTTGTTTTTTAAGATAGAGCACATAAAATTAGGAAGAAAAGTGAATGCAGGAAGAATTAGCAGAAAAAGTAGGGGGTAGATTTGATCCAAACACATCACAGGCACATATGAATATTAAATAATTCTTTACAAAAGAAGTGCTTGGAAATCACAGGTATGAGATTCATACTTTATATTCCACAAATCTCAGCAGACCTAGAGAGAAGTTCAAATAACACAAGAACATGAGAATAGTAAAGGAGGGAAGAAGTTGGTATAATTATATTCGTAAGAAGGGAAAAGATAAGACAAGGTATTAATTGGCTGAAATACCAAATATTATCTAACCAGGAAAGCAACAGTGTCTAAAGTTTGTGCCTAATGCATAAAGCCAACAAACTTACAAGAGATGACATATATGTCACTTAAAATACACAGATGATAGATTAAAAAAAAACAACAGTGTCATGTATTCCAATAAACAGAAAAATAAGAAATGGAAGTCAATAGAGTGCTACCTCTGTGTGTGTATGTCTCTGTGTGTGTCCATTTGTGTGTCTTGGCCTGTGTGCCTATGTCTGTGCATGTATGTGTCAGTATGCATCTGTGTCTGTACCTGTTCATCTATCTCTGTGTGTGTCTGTGTCTATGTATTTGGACATGTGTCTGTTTGTGTATGTGTGCTGTCTATATGTGTCTGTCTGTCCGTCTGTCTGTGTCTGTGCATCTATTTAAGCATAGGCACTTTATAATAGCTATCTTTTAATCCTGCATAAAATACAATCATAGAAACAGAAATATATTTTTAAATTGTTTCAGTAGTGAAAACTATAAGTCAAAGATAAATTTCCCTTTTCTTATGTACATTTTATAATTTTATATAAATCTAGAAATGGTTGTTTATAGATTAAAAGATTATTAAAAGCAAAGTTATAAGGAAGGGAATCCGACCTTCAGAGCAGCCTCATAAACATCATTTGTGAGAGACTCCATCATGTACGATCCTCCCCAAGGATCAGCCACTTTTGGGATCCCAGATTCTTCCTGAATGATGATTTGTGTGTTCCGGGCAATCCGAGCACTTTTCACAGTGGGCAAGCCTAGTGCTTCATCAAAAGAGTTCGTATGCAAAGACTGTGTTCCTCCAAACACAGCTGCCATGGCTTCGATTGCAGTGCGGACAATGTTATTGTAAGGATCCTAAAACATTTGACCAAAAATCCAAATCAAAGTAAGAAGAAGGTTCGCAGACAACAGAGTAATAAGACACGTTATAATTAAGCAACAACTATATAACCTACACCAATTTCGAAAGCACTTTGGGGGTGGATTGAACATCAGACATCAGAGTAGCAAATAAACTCTGCCAAGTTAGTCAGCAAGCTATAAAAGAACTAAGAGCCAAGAAGTCTAGTCCAGGTTTGGACATAAAAACATTGTCTCAAATAATCCAAAGAAATATCAAACACATTTACACTACTTAAATACTGTTCATAATCGTATCATGAAGTATAGGTTTTCTTATATTACCAGAACATTTTCTCCTAATTTACTATCTCCTAATTATTAAATATACCTCAGAGTATGTCCTTAATGGATGTGTACAATGTGTGCACTTAATAAGTGACCAATTAAACTGATTAAGTGTAAACTCTTAAGTAGGAAATTGGATTCGACTTCATTATTATATTCCTGTGATGTCAGCCAGTCATCCAATTTCTATAGACTTCAGCTTTAACTGTAAAAAAAATCAATGCATTAAAATATAAGTATAGACATTCCTTCCAACCTTAGAATCTCTACTTCTCTAATCATAAAGAACATGTTCATTGTTATTCAATGTTAAAAGTTGAAAAGACATGTAACTTAAAAATCAAAGTGAACAATATAAAATAAATTGATATAAAAACAAGACTATGACTACACAATTTTAATGGAATTAAATTACACTATCCAAATGATATTAGCCTTTGAATACCTGTTTGTATTCTTGCTTGAAACTAAACTATATGTATATGTATGTGTGTATAGATAAAATAAAAATATAAGATGTAGTTTATACAAAAATGTATGTCTTATAATATTTAAAAGTATTAATTTAATGTTGCTTTTATTTCTTCCTCAACAGCAAATAATTTTCTACTATATTAGCAGAGCACATCATCTCAAGAACTGAAAACTGAGATTTCGTGTAATTAAAAACCTTCTGTCGAGCAAAGGAAAAAAAAATCACTAAAGAGACTTGCTTCAGAATGAATAAATTAAAAAACAAATATCTAAACCGGGTGTGGTGGCACATGCCTTTAATCCCAGCACTAGGGAGGCAGAGGCAGGTGGAGTTTTGAGTTCGAGGCCAGCCTGGTCTACAAAGTGAGTTCCAGGACAGCCAGGGCTATACGGATAAACCCTGCCTCAAAAAACAAAAAACAAAAAAACAAAAAAAACCAAACCACAAATATCTATCAATGGGAAATTAATACCTAAGATACATAAAGAACTGGAAAAATTAGTCCCCTAAGCCAAAAACCACTGAATCAACAAATGGGCTAAGAAATACAAATAGCAGGTGAACATGAAGTGTTCACAGCTTTAGCTATCTGGAAAGTACATATTAAAACTGCTTTAAGATTATACTTCATAAGAAACCTGAACCAGCCTTGCCCACCCCCGCCCCACCCCCAAAAAAGCTAACATTAGGTAGAACTGGAAAATCCTGAGGATGAGGGAGAGAAAGGATTATAGAAACGAGGGGGTCAGATCAGAGACACCACAAGAACACAGACCACAGAATCAACTAGCCAGGGCTCATGAGAGACTGAACTGACAATCAAGGAGTCTGACTTAGGTCCTCTATGTATACGTTATGGTGTGTAGCTTTGTGTTCTTGTGGGACTCCTAACAGTGGGCACAGGGACTGTCTCTGACCCTTTTGCTTGTTTTGGGGACGCTTGTACTACTCCTACTGGATTGCATTGCCCGGCCTTAATATGAGAGGAGGTGCCTAGTCTCACTGAAGTATGTTACCCCATGTTTGGTTGATGTCCCTGGGAGGCCTGCCCTTTTCTTAAGGTAAACTGAAGAGGTGTGGATCAGGGGAAGAGGGGAGGTGAGAGGGAGAGACTGGAAGGAGAGGAGGGACAGGAAACTGCAGTCAGGATGTAATACATGAGAGAAGATTAAATTTTAAAAAAGGTTCCATTGCATCCCAGTCAGAATGGCTACCATCATGAACACAAATGATACAGGGTATGGAAGTACATGTCTTTAATCGCAGTATTCAGGAGGCAGAGTGAGGCAGGCAGAGCCAATCTAGTCTACAGAATGAGTTCCAGACCAGCCAGAGCTATACAGTAAGACCTTGGATCTGAAGGGAGTGGGGAGGGTGGGAATTAAAAGACAGAAATAAAAAGGAAGACAAAAATGCCAAAAAAAGAAAACAAATTATCACAAATGTTGGCAAAGATGTGAAGAGGAGCCACAGTCACTGCTGGTGGAAGTGCAAACTGTTGGAAATCGGTCACACATTCCCAAAAGTCCTTGAAGTACACTACCATATGTTTCCAGCTATAGTGCTCTGAGTATACACCAAAGATTCCAAACCGACACAGCACAGGGACACTTGTGCACTCAAATTGACTGATTCTCTAGTCACAGAAGTTAGAAAATGAAATGGCCCTGGATCTCTATCAACAGGTGAAAACCGAATGTGGTACACGAATAAAACAGGCATCTATGCAGCTATAAAGAAAGTGAAATCACAGCCGGGCATGGTGGCGCACGCCTTTAATCCCAGCACCCGGGAAGCAGAGGCAGGCGGATTTCTGAGTTCAAGGAAACCTGGTCTACAGAGTGAGTTCCAGGACAGCCAGGGCTATCCAGAGAAACCCTGTCTCGAAAACCAAAAGAAAAAAAGAAAACAAAGAAAGTGAAATCATGACAGGCAGGGAAATGCGTGTAACTGGAAATCATGTTCAGCAAAATAACCCAGAGTCAGGATAAATATCTATGTTTTCCTCCAATCCACAGAACCTAGACTTAAAACTAAATGTGTATGTGTGTGTGTGTGTGTTTACAAGTAATCTTGTATGTCACAAAACTAAAAGAGGGCCATGCATGAAAGCAAAGGAAGGTATTTTATAGTTCTTGAGTAAAAGAGAGGATACATATGATAAAAATAGAGTTGAACATGGGCTATCTAGAAAAAGAAACCAATGGGAAAAGGGAGTGGTGAAGTGGAGTGGACTGCAGAATACAAAGTAGAATGCCAGACGTGTCTGAAGAGGACTTGAAACAGACCCATTACTTTGTATGCTAACCTAAAATAGTAGGAAATTAAGTCCTGATTTTGCCAAGAAAGATTTTAGTGTTGACCACTAGAGGGAGCTAATTCTATTCAGTATGCCTGATCTCAAACTTATGCTCCAAGATATTTATAACTCTCAGATATTAACAAACAGGCTGTTGAATACATTTCCTGGCTGTGCCTGTTGCCTAGAAGAAAATGTTCATTTCCATTATTCAAGTTCTCTATTTTTCCATCCATACCTGCTCAGTAAGTGACCACCCTGATGTCTGGCAATGTGCTCTTAGAAGAAGAGATTTGGAGTTTTTAGGCTGGAACATTTTTTCTATTAAGTGAGCCCACAGTCTTCTCCCAGCTCGCATCTTGGCTATTTCCATGTAGAAGTTCATTCCAATTCCCCAGAAGAAAGACAACCTAAAAGGACAAAGTCCAGAACCTGCTGAAACTTAAAAATCAAGAAAAGAAACTAATTGTATCGTAACTAGAAAAACTACGTCTGGATTTCAGTATCAAACAGCATACTACACAACTATGTAAGTAACTGTAAGCTAACACAGGAGTGGCTATGAGTGTTTGCTTCTGGTCAGAATTATTCACTTCATGAGTGATTTTTCTTTAGGAAGGAATTTTCTCTTGGTGAAGAACACAATCATATGCTTGCTTTTTTTGTGTAGCACAGGGTTGCCTTTGTGAGTGTATTTTAAGAACATGGCTGAGCACTGAGTTTAGTCATTTTCTTCTCTAATTTGTCCTTAGCCTCTCTATTATCTTTTATTTTACATTCTGTTGTAGATTAAACTGACTTACATATTTAGAGTACTGATTTGCCTTTAATAGCCAGAGGTTGTAAAATTTCAAATAAAACAAGTGAGCTTTAAGACAGGGAAGTTTAATGAAACTCAGTGTACTCCGTAAGCTCTAAGGTCTTAGGATCTGTGCTCATTTTAAACATCTCTGAAGACTGAAGAACTTTTGTTTATTTCAATATTTATCTAAATTTTATCTTGAGTTTATATAAAATAATAATCATATTACATGAAAAATGGACAGTATCTTATGAAGAATAATATTTATCATAAAAACTTATAATGAAAGAAATATTTTATTTTCTACTTTAAAATGTTTTCACTAGAAAAAAATGTAAAATGTTTTTATATTTTGTGTGTGCAGATACATATGTAGAGGACAAAGGACAATATAAGGTGTGTTCCTTGGGTGTCATCCACCTTTATTTGCTTGATTCTTTAATTTTGAGATTGGTCTGTCACTGATCCAGAACTCATAGGAGCTGAGGCAGCTGGTCTGTGAGCCTTGGGGACCTACCTCTGCTTCCTGAGCACTGGGACTGCACCTATACCTCTAGCTTGGAAACTCGAGTTGTAGTGACTGAACTCTGCAAGTAATTACCAACTGGGTCATTTTCCCAGTCCTTTTTCAAATTTTTTGAAGTCTTTTACTGTACAGCTTGAAAGGGGACAAGAAAGACATTATATACCTTCAATCTATTTCAATACAACATGCCAAGTAGCTTTAGTAGCTTTTATAATTTCTGGAAGAAACAGAAATTTTAAAGGAAAGCAAACTTTTAAAACATTCAGGAACAGTATAGACCTTGGAGATCTCTGTAATGCCCAAGAGTCACTGGGCACATTCTGGAAGCCACTGTGATAAGATACAATATTTTAGAATAAAGGAACCATCACTAGCCACGTTTTCTATATTTGAATTGCCAACATATAGGTAAGACTAGCTTTAGGGACAAGCTCACCAAGGGACTGCCGATCAGAATGAAACATAGACTGGTTTATGACCAATTTAAGTATTCCATAAACTTAGTGGCATGTTTCTACATTTTCCATACAACTTTACTAACAATTCATTTGGAGACAAAATAATACTGAACATTCCAAAATATTTATGTAAATATTATAGAAAAAAATGGAATAGGTGATTTCCATATTTTCAAATGAAAAAAAATTAAAGTGACTTTATTTTATGTTTATATTTTAATATATCTTCTACATACGTATGGTTGTACTCCATAAATCACTAGAAAGATGGCATTACTCCAATTAACAAAAAAGTGCAGTCAAATTAAATTCTGAATGTTTTTGTGTGTGTGCTACGAATAAAACTGGCTTATTTTCTCTTTCTCACTTGGAAAAATATAAAATAATCTAAATCTATCATGGTATTTATATCAACAAATTTACTTTATCTGTATTTTGCTGTACAGGCAGAAAGTGGTCCTATGTATGCTTTTAATGGAGAAAAGACAAATAAGTTTAATCTACCTACCTTGGTGCAAATTCATCAATTGTGAGTCCAGCCTGGAGTCCAGTTCTGCAATATTCCAACCCATCCGCGATGGTATAGGCCAGTTCTAAAATGGCATCAGCTCCTGCTTCCTGCATATGGTACCCGCTAATCGAAATGGAATTAAATTTTGGCATGTGCTATTTAAAATAATAAAAACAACAAAGAATAAAATATGAAAAGGTTCTGTTAGACTCATTTTAAATGACATTCAGTTTCAGATATACTTGGTAGTTTATAATCTTAACTGGAAAAAAAACCTAGTGTTTGTTACATTAGATTCACTCTCAAATTTCAATGATTGGTCTATGAAGTGTTTTCAAGATGTTATGCTTGTTTTTCTTCAAACAGCTGCACCAGTTATCCCTTACGCTGGCTAAGACTTCAAAAAGACCTTATAATTTTGCCTGATACGTTGAAGACACACAAATTTCATAACACTTAGAATATTTTCTTATTTGAATAAAGGTATCAAATATGAACAAGTACACTGTGAACAAAATTGATTTGATATTAGTGTTATATTTTGAAGTAAAATGGGACAAAATGCAAGCTTAAAAAAATATCAAAGATTACCCAGAGACTAAGCACTCAAAAAAATTAGTCGCCATTGTTTACATATGGTATAACACAAATATACCACACTTATATATACCTTGCATATATGAAAATATACATTCATATAATATATATAGTTCTGAATTTTATATTCTAAAGTATTCTACTTATAACCCTAAGCTCTTTGAAAATGAGCTATAGCAAAATCAGAAAGAAGAAAGAATCATGTGGAATTGAAAAAAAATGAATGTATATTTGGAGTTAACACACAAAATCCAGGAAACGGGTGCTTTGCTGTGCAGAGGAATGTACTGATAGTCTTTTAAAATAATAGAAATACTAGCATAATATAATACTATTCAAACTTTAAAAGGAAGGAAATTCTAGTATGGCATAAAATGGACAAACACTGGAGATACTGTATCAAATGAAATGGGCCTGCCCAAAAAAGAAATACTGAATGATCCTACTCATATTAGCAATATGCAGTATTCAAATTTGCTAATATTTATAGCAATACAATAGTGGAATACCAGAGCAGGAAAGTGGGGCAGGATGGTGTTTTCTGTTGAATAGATCTTTTAGTTCTGCAAAATTAAGAGTAAAGGTAGATGATGGTAATGGTTGCAATGAAGTGGAAATATACCTCATGCCACTGAACACTTGTAGGTGGTTAACACAGAAATATCATGTTATGTATATTTTTCCATAAAATATAAAGTTATCAGTATATAAGTACTTTAAAAAGCATCATTTGATCAGAATCTGAAATTGGGATGTTGTCACTTACAGGAAGAACTATGCAAAGCATTTCTGAACATTAAGATGTTTTACATGGTAAAAATCCATAAGGATATAGAGGCATAGGGTGATACTATCCACCCCAGTAACCAGTCTTCACCTTCTTCCTCTCATAGCAATCCTAAGGTTAGAGTTCCATGGTACAAGTCCTACACTCCAGTCTTTTCTTACTACTGTGTCCACAGAGATAGGAGGACTTGGCTACGTTCCTCTGTAAGATCCCTCTGACTCTTGCACATCTGGCCATCCTTCCCTTCTTCCTTCCTTAACCGTAAATGATACACCTAACAACAAACGAGAAACAAGATAAAAGGAACCCAGAGTTCCAATTACTATGGAGCTCCACAGACACAGAGCCCTCACAGCTGCCTTCTAACTTCCTTAAAACAAACAGACCTGACTCCTATTTAGCCTAAGCTCCTGCTATTTATATGCTTCTTACATATCACCACACAGAATCTTTACATATATCTTGCAAACTCAAAACATGATATAAATTCAGAGTTATATATAATACAAGTATAGATATACAAGTCTATCTAGTACAATTCAACAGGGCAGATGTAAAACATGAACATACTGTGAAGTGTACAAAAGCTCAGTATCAAATGAGCATGCAGAGAATGCTTACAGGATTTTGATCTAACTAGATACAGAGGGTGAATAGGTATAAAAAAAAAAAAGCTTTGATGCAGAAGAGACTGTGTCTTTAGCATTAAGCAGTTTTAAGGGAGTAAAATGAGGAATAAAACATCCCCTAGCAAGGAGCAAAGTGTGAGCACAGCAGAAAACATGCTCTGCTTGAAGGCAAATGGAGAGGAGATGCTGCTTCTGTGGCAGCCCAGGGAGCCTTCTGCTCTTGTTAATCTGTGCCTAATTGGGTGAATGAGGTATGTCACTGAGGTGGCAAACACATAAGCGGTCTGTTCCAACCCAGTTTGGAAAATAAATGAACCTGACATTCTGATGCCCATTTGTCTTGATACCAGTATGTATCTTCACTCCATCTGAACTCTGAAGGGAACTAAGGAAGTTAGAATTCCCTGACTCTAACAATTATCAGACAATCCTGACTCTAACAATTATCAGACAACTAAATACCAATGAATAAAACAGTAAGTCAAATATAGCTGACATTATGACAAGACAGCCCCGTAATACAACTTATTCAGTTATGAAATTCAAGGTTAACTTGTAGAACTCTGTGAAAATCCCTACGAATGACTACAGCAAGATCTGCAGAAAGCAAGCATACCTGTGCTGTATATTGGAAAATGTCAGCAATAATTTTCATGGATGGCTCTGGGGGGAAAATATAAGTATTTCTGACCATAAACTCCTTTAGGATGTCATTCTGAATTGTGCCAGTGAGCTTCTCCTTCGGCACACCTTGCTCTTCCCCAGTTACTATAAATGTTGCCAGGACCGGGATGACAGCTCCATTCATGGTCATGGAAACAGACATCTTTTCTAAAGGAATGCCATCAAATAGGATTTTGGTGTCTTCTACAGTGTCAATAGCAACTCCGGCCATTCCAACATCTCCACGAACTCTGGGGTTATCTGAATCATAACCACGATGTGTTGCCAAGTCAAAGGCCACAGACAACCCCTGCTGACCAGCTACAGGATGTAAAGAAAAGCATGGGTATGTTAGAGTCTCAGATAGCAGATGTACTGCATCACAGTATACTGTTACAACATGTCCACGCTCATGTGAAACTAATTTGAAAAATATTTGATTTTCTAGGAATATGCACTTTGTAAGAGGCTAAGACACACAAATTGAGCTACTAAAACTATGAGAAATAACAAAAGCAACAGAGTAGCCCTTAGCTCAGACCTACACAAGGATTTGTTGCTTGAGCTCATGCATCAAATACTTTTTGGGGTTGTTTATACTAAGTTTTTTTGTTGAGATATTTTCAAAAATTCATGAAAACATCTAGCTAATCATATATACTTAATACAACTTGGCATGTATATGCTTTTGTTACTTTATATTTATTCTTTACTGTGGTCATAGCATAATACAGAGCCATTCAAATATTGTTGAAATAGAATCTTAGAATGATGAGATTATTCTCATCACCCTAAAAAGGGTTTAATGGAAATAGGAATGAAACGCCAGGCCTTCTGCACAGTAGGCAAGTGCACTACCACTCAGCTAAAAGTGCAGTCCTTGTGCAGTGTTCAAATAACTACAATAGTCTACATTAAACAAACTCAATCTCTCTGTAAGCAACATAAACTTAGAAATTCTAAAGTTTAGCATTCAAACAGTAAGATTTCACCATACATTAGAAAGGAAATCATAGCTATAACTTTCTAATGAAGGACAGATTTCACTGTGGATATATATATATATATATATAGAGAGAGAGAGAGAGAGAGAGAGAGAGAGAGTTATCACCTTAAATCCTATGACTGTTCTTGGCATCATTTAAGCTCTCCTCCCAATTTTTTTCCCCCTTGGTTTTTCGAGACAGGGTTTCTCTGTGTAGCCCTGGCTGTCCTGGAACTCACTTTGTAGACCAGGCTGGCCTTGAACTCAGAAATCTGCCTGCCTCTGCCTCCTGGGTGCTGGGATTAAAGGCTTGCACCACCATGCCCGGCTACTCCTCCCAATTTTTATAACACAAAAACGAATTAAATACTTTCCAAAGACAGACTGCATCTCTCTTTTCTTCATGCATCTTCATCTTGTTTCTTTTCTACAATGTATGTAGAAGTGTGATTTCTTTCTATTTTGCACATTTTACTTTTGACTCGTCTTTTTGACCACAAAGTTGAAAAGAATCCATTTGTTTCACAGCAAATTCAAGCACAAGATGAATGTCATATTTACAGAAATGAGTTAGTGTCTCATGTCATCATAAGCATCAAGTCTCATATTAAAATCTTACCCTTAATATTGTCCTTATAGAATTTATTGCTTTCTTCCACAGTACTAAAGCCTGCATACTGACGGATGGTCCAGGGCCTATAGGTATACATGGTGGGATATGGTCCACGTGTGAATGGCTTCACTCCTGGAAGTTCTTCTGGTAAGTCCATAGTATCTGCTCTGGAATATAAGGGCTTTATAGAGATCCCTTCTGGGGTGTGCCATATAAGATCCTCCGGGTTTTTGCCTTTCAGCTGCTTTTTGGCCAGTACAGCCCATTCTGGGTGAAGGGGTTGCTGCTGATGTAGAAGCCGTTTCCATCTGGAAGCTGATGGATTGTTTAGCTGCTTCAAGTAATGGGGCGATAACAAAAAGAGTTGATTCTTAGCTCTCAACATGGTGAAGCATGAATACTCCCAAAAGGAAATGAGAACGGTCCTAGAAAAATAAACAGAACAATACACAAACATTTAGAAGTGTGAAGAAAAGTGAGAGCTTTCAGTAAGTAGGAAACAAAAAGAAAGAATATTGTCCTGTTTCTTTCTTCTTCCCTTTTCTGGTCGTGCACCTGATATAAATCTTACTCTTGTTCTTCTACCTACAGTCTTCTTACTTCACGGCCTCTTGGCTGGTCTCACTAACCAACGTTAGCCCCCTGAAACCCATTCTATACTCATAAAATGCAAATCTGACTACATCATCCTCTTTGCAAAATTTCTGCGGGGTTACATTATGTGGTAGATTGGAACATAATATTTCAACTAATTTGCATTCAAAACCCATTTACAGATTATCTCGCTTATAGTAGACTTTATATTGGTGTATGGAGAAAATACAGTATAAGACAAGCAGGCAACCAAGGTATCTATGATCTGGTCTCTGTGTATCTGTCAAACTTATTTCTGTCTTGGCCATTTATTCATTTTCATGTACTAGAAATCCTAGAAAACTCATAGTTCACTGCATTTGCCATTTACCCACACAGAAAGCAGCAAACTGCCTCAATTACTTGATACTTAAGTATCACACAACCTCAACATGTAGAGCCTATAGTTTTTTTTTTTAAAGAAAAAAAAGAAAGAAAAAAAGAAAATCAGATACACATTTCTTTAATACAGTCGTCTCACCAGGTGCTTCACACAATATTGGACAGTAGGAATTTAAAACTTTATTTTTCATTTAATTTCTGACCTATCAACTTAAGTGAACCCTTGATGACTGTCAAATAATTATTGTGGGTCACCAAACAAGAAGCATAAGCCACTGATGGGAATACTGTTCTAATTACTTTACACTGTAAACTTTCAAAACAGAAAACGTCTCAAATACGCTAGCCCCTTAAACTGGGAAACATCCATTCCGGAGGGCTTCTACGGTGAAAGACAGAACAGGAATCCTCGGTTGTTTATTTGCATTAGAGAATCAGAAACATTATAAGCATCTACAGTTAGAATAAGTGTGTTACGATATAGACAAACGACTGAATTGAATGGAACTACGATATTCCATGTTGAAAGTTACATGAGTATCCATTTATGACAGCACAGAAAAGCAGAAGGAAGCCTTTATGGTGACTGTGTGATCTGGACATAAATTACATTATGTCTGTGGAAACTAGCACTCTAATTACTGTTGTGTGTGCTTTCTCTAAGTATTTTGTAATTAATTTGAAAGTTATAGTAACACCTCAGAAGAGCTAGCCTCTCACACTGTTCAGTATACATAGGTGGTGACTACACAGAGCATGAAAATTAATAGCAAGAAGGAACTGTTAGCCCAAAGCAACGACTCTCGACCTGTGGGTCATAACTCCTTGGCAAACCTCTATCTTCAAAAATATTCACATTACGATTCATAAAAGTGTCAAAATTATAGTTACGATGTAGCAACAAAAATAATTTTATGGTTGGGGGTCAGCACTGTATTGAAGGGTCTTGGCATTAAGAAGGTTGAGAACGACTGGCCTAAAGAAATAATTAAACACAAAAGTATATTGGAAGAAAATCAGCAGGCGGTTGAAAATTACACGCATGTGTCACCCTCTCAATGACAAAATGGAGAAGTTAGGCTATGTGGTTTTTTTTTTTTTAATCCGATTAGACGTGCCTTTCCTTTCCATGTTTTCCTTCTGTCACTTAACTTTTTGTCTCACTATCTCTAGCAAAAACACCCTAGAAACCACCTGAGCTCGGGAACCTCTAACAAGTGACCTCTGCTCTGCGCCTGCGTGGGACACCAGGGACGCACAGCGACAAGACTACCGCGCTGCAGAAAAAAAGCATTTTGCAGCGGCGACCTCCGAATCCCACCAGCCTAGCGGGAGATGAGGAGCCAGTCAGTCACCATCTCTATTTCAGGAGCAAGCAGCCGGCTTCCTATCACAGAAAAACCGGTGAAGAAGGAAGAAGGAAAGGATAGCAAGACAGACAGAAGGAGCAGAAGAATGAAGCCGATAAGAGGAGAGTCCTGCAAGCCTGTCGTGCTCCACAGTGCACGGGCTTACTCACAGCGTTTGGGGTCGACCGGACCGAGCCCGGACCTCAGAACCGAACCCAGATCCCCCCCCGGGTCCCAGGCACTCGCCGCAGGAGCTCGGCAGCCAATCAAATCAGGGGGCGTAGTCAACACCGCCCTCTCGGATTAGCCAATCCAATCCCGCCACTGCGGGCGCACGTCGGATGACGTAGAAGGCCCGCCTCGCTTTCGTCACGGACGCTTCCGGTTCCCAGGTCGTGGACGCTGTCGGGCTTTTCCGGTTGTTTGGGCGGAGTGAGTCAGAAGCGCGCTTTTCGAGTCCGTGAAGCCACCGCGAGGAGTCGAGGAAGCGAGTAAGCGGCGGACAGCTCCCGGGGGATAATTTGAGCCTCAGGCGTTTGTGGTAAAGCTCCGTTGTTTTGTTCTGTGTAAGGGGCAATGTTTAATGTCTGACTAGGTGGCTGCCCTCCAGGGTAGCCGTTGGAGATGACGCCAGAGTGGAGTGAAATTTCTGATCTTCCCTCTCTATCCCCCGCTGACCCTCCCGGTCCTGGTTCCTGAAGCTCTCTACCTCGTCCTGGAGCGACCGACAGAGTAGCCCAAGTTCGCTCTCGGTAGTGGTTCGCAGGTGAACCGCTTAAGTTGAGATAAGTCGGTTTAAACTGGTTTCGGTAAACCGGCCAAGAAAACAAACAGAAGCGGGGCGACATTTTCCACTCCTCCCATAAGGATTCAACCAAGTCTAAACGAGCTGGTTCATAAAGCAAAAAAAAAAAAAAAAATCGCCACAGCTTCCCACAGGTCATTTGATTGCATTTAGTATATCTCATACATAATAATTGTTTTCATAACGCTGACTACCAACCCACTGTTAAGCTATGACTTCCTGTGGATCTGGGAACAGTAAGGAATTTTTATCTTCTATCTTAATTTTTCTTTTCCTTTTTTAATTAACACTGAAGTTGAGTGGTCCCAACAGGTGGCAATCATGACCCTGGTTTAGATACTTACAATGTCTGTCTCATGATCCGATCTAAGCGTTTTGTGTATTCCATCCTGCCATAGATGTTGTTTAGTGTGGTGTTTTGGGGGGATTCCTAAAAGTGGGAGTAGGGCTATCTCCTGCTCTTTTGCCAACTCTTGGAAGACCCTTTTCCTCATTCCTGGCTTGCATCATCCAGCCTTGATATGAAGGTTTGTGCCTAGTCTTATGACATCTTACTATCTCATGTTTGGTTGATATTGCTGGGAGCCCTGTTGTTTTCTCAAGGGAAACGCAGAAGCAGTGGTTTGAGGAAAGAAAAGGGGCCCATGACTTGAGTGGGAGAGTAAACTATGGTCAGATGTATTGTATGAGAGAAGAATAAATAAAAAAAAAATTATGTACTCTTTTCAACAAAAAACATACAAGCCTTTATCTCTAATTTTTTTTCACCTTTGCAGACTGTGTATCATTGTGACTATACTGTTTAGATAAAAATGTCTGGTAAAGCACGTGCTTCTAGGGAAAGATCTCAACAGGTGAGAAGTTTTAAACAAAGAGCCAATAAGGAAGCGGATTTGCCTGAGAATGAGGTGAGATCTCTTTCTTTCGGATCTCTTTGATTAGAAATATCTATTCCCTTCAAAGGGCTAAAAGTCAGTTTTACTACAAATTGTAATTCATATCACAAACTTTAGTGCATTCTTTGATTATAATATCTGCTATACTTTTTTATACCTCCTGGAAGGTACAGTTTTTGTATACATGGAGTATGTGTTGCAAAACCATCTTTTTTATCTCTTGTTTGTATATCTCTAGGTTGGAGACACAGCAAAAAGAAACAGAAGTCATGCAAGACGTCTGTCCTCTAAAGGTATTGTTCTCTATTACAGTGTCTTCTACTGGTTCTCATGAAAAATGTTTCAGCATCTTGGTTACGGGTTCAGAAATAGTAAAAGGTGGGCATAAGCAGCCATATCCTCAGTATTTAGTTCTAACGGCAAATATATAGAGGTTTACCTGTCACATTGAAAGGAACTAGGAGACAGATTATTATCCCTTACTCTGAACTACTCATCTTTGATATAAAGACAAACCTATTTCTTCCTCTCCAAGACCCCTGGGATTTCAGTTCTGCCACTACTGTACAGATAGTTTGTAACTGCTTAAGCATTTCAAAGGTAATTAGTTGGAAATACCATTTTCTTAAACATCCCGTCTTTGTAAGATGATTCCTTACACATTGGTGCAGATACTGTTCTGATTTTCTATTTTCTAGGGTGTCATATGTTTACTTCATGATTTCTGTACTCCTGTAATTTGCATAGCATCCCCTTTTTCTTTACCTAATCTTTGTGAAGCCAATACTGTATATTATTGCTTATCCCTTGTAAATAGAACAGTTCATTGTCTAGTCCTTCTAGCAAACACCGTTGAGGTTTACCTGCTATATTGATAAGAAATAGAAAACGAATCTCTGTTCCCCTCTGTGAGCTACTCATCTCTGATCTGAAGATATACCAGTCAATGTTTATTTCTTGCTTGTTCTTTCTTCTCCAATGTTTGGTAGAAGTAGTTTTCCAGTATTTTTGTTGAAAGTCTTAAGAAATAAAGTCATTTTTCAGAAGCAAGTTTTAATAATAATAACTTGATTCTATATTGAAAAGTATTTGTATTGCAGTATCAGTTGATAGTATATCAGGTATTGTCACAATAGCAAATGCATCTTCAGTAACTGACATGTTATAGCTGCAGGAAGATATGAGCTAAAAAGTAGAATGGCTTAGCTTCAGAATGTCACTACTGTTTTTTATGTTAAAGTTATTTTTAAGTGAAACTGCAAAACTTCTAGATTGATTAGAGTTTCTTGTATTACCTGTAACAGGACAAGCAAAGTGTGTTCATCTAAAGCGGGTAAAAATACCATTCAACAAGATAACAAACTGGCAACCTCTTCCAAAGAATACTGAAAAGTATTTGCAAAGTATGATGGAATCAGTAATTCTGTGAGTTTAAAAAGTTGTTTTTTATTTGTTTGTCTGTTTGTTTGTTTGTTTTTCCAGCTCTTGACTCAGGTATTTACTATTTACATTTGTCTCAACATTACTGCATATCTGAGTTACTTTCTTCATGGAAGTGGCAGCATGCCTAACATAAACATTCTAAACAGCAGAGAGATTGTTTAGTCTTACAGGTTCAGCAGCTTTGACCCATAGTCCAGTGATTCTGAGCCCTTGGGAGGCAGAACATCATGGCAGTGGGAGCAATACTTTTCAGGAAACAAAACACAAGACAAGTACCAGGGACCAGGTCTCACTTAAAAGCATGCCCCAGTGCCCTGTGAATCATCCAGCCAGTTACTAACTCCTAGAATTTCCACAAAGTGAAGACCATATGTTCCACACATATGCCAATGGCAGACATACCAAATTTATACCATGATAGTATTTTAAGGCAGTAGTCTTCCATTTCAGAAAAGATATTCATTGATTCATGATTGGCATTACCATGACAGTATTTAAGGCAATAGAGTATTCTTCAACTTCAGAAAAGATATTAATTCATGATCACATTACACACACACACACAAAGATTTTCTTCATTGTAGAAACTTGGAATTCTATCAGTGAAGTAGTAAAAATCAAGTCTGTGTGGGTTGTAGTCTCTAAAACTTTTAAATTGTTCTTTTAATATTGATTCTTCAGAATATGTTCATGATTTACACTTTCTGTGAAAACTACCATGTTATATAAAACACAAACAGAGAACTCCACCATGATAGATAGATTCAACTGCACCAGAGATGTTGGGTATATGAATTCTTATGATGCAATATGATTCAAAGAAATTTCCATTGTTCTGTTTAAAGTGTTTTGTAGATAATAGAATAAAAATGTGATGAGATTACCATGTTGTATGTGTGAGTGTGTGGGGGTCAATGAAACGCACTATTTTGTTTTAATATATACCAGGAACAATAAAAACATAGATATACAATACTAAATACAATACTAAAAATTTTAATATCATGAATTTCAATTAAAGATAAGTTATGTTGTTCAAAAATGTGTCTAGTAAAACCACAGAATCAATTAAACTGGGCTCATAGGGGCTCACAGATACTGAACTGCCAGCCAGGGAGCCTGAATGGGACGGACGTATGTTGCAGTTGTGTAGTTTGGTCCTGGGTGACTCTTTTTTTTTTTTTTTTTTTTTTTTTGGTTTTTCGAGACAGGGTTTCTCTGTTTAGCCCTGGCTGTCCTGGAACTCACTTTGTAGACCAGGC
>NC_034607.1:8762305-8788724 GCF_900095145.1 Mus pahari | reverse complement strand
CTGGAACTCACTTTGTAGACCAGGCTGGCCTCGAACTCAGAAATCCGCCTGCCTCTGCCTCCCGAGTGCTGAGATTAAAGGCGTGCGCCACCACGCCCGGCTCCTGGGTGACTCCTAACAGTGGGAACAGGGGCAATCTCTGACTCTGTTGCCTGCTTTGGGGACCTTTTCCTTCTATTGGGTTGCTTTGTCCACCTTTACTAGGTGAAGAGGTGTCTAGTGCTACTACTGCAAATTGATATGCCATGGCTGGTTAATATCCATGGTAGGGCTGCCCTTTTCTGAAGAGAAACAGGAGTGGATAGGGGTGGGCAGGCGGTGAGAAGAGTCTGGGAGGAGAGAATGGATGTAAAAATAATAAATAATAATAATAAAATCTAGTATAAAGGTAAAGGTTCTGCTTAGCTAGTTGGGATGAACACTTGAAAATTTTTTGAAATACAAGTTGTGTTATGTTTCAAAGTAATATTTATTCAATCTTTTTATTCCCCAGTGGAATTTTATTCAACATTAAAAGAAAAAGACAAGTTCAGTATCATCTCAACCAGTTGAAGAAAAGGTAACACATAATTGGAAATGATTAAACTTTAGTTATTTTTAAAGTGATTTCTGCCTATGTTCTAAAATAGATTTCTATAGAATATGCTTTTCATTACTTTTTAAAGGAAGCGATATTTGGAATTACATATTAAGTTTTAGAGAATGTATACAAAAGAATATGTTCCTCATATAACTTTTGTTTTCATACTTTAGTGTTTAGTTTTAGTTTCATACTTTAGTGTGTCAGTATTTTAAAAATACTTGATGATATTAACTCCTTTACATTTTAACAACTTAAAGTAAGCATTTACAACTTTAACTTTGTCTTGTTTTCCATTGCTGTTGTTAACCCTATTGTTTTCCTTCATCTCTGTCTCAATTAAATTTTCTTTTGCTTTGGTAAAACACCAAAGGCAACTTGGGAAGGAAATGGTTTACTTCATCGTACAGCCTATAGTTGATCAGTGAGGGAAGCCAGAGCAGAAACCTAGAGGCTGAAACTAGAGCAGAAGCCATGGAGGAACACTGCTTGGTTTCCTCCTTCTGCCATGCTCAGTCTGCTTTCTTACAGCACCCAAGACCACCATCCCAGCTGTGGTACTACCCACAATGACCTGGGCCCTCCTACATCAATTGTCAGTCAAGAAAACACATTACAGGCCAATCTGGTGGGGGGGGGGGGTGTTGTCTCAGTTGAGGTTCTGTCTTGCCCACTCAAATCCATATTGTATTGCTCAGTTATTTATACAAGCAACAAGTTTGATCTATCTTGTTGATTTTCGCCAAGAACCAGCTCTTGGTTTAGTTTATTCTTTGTATTGTTCTCTTTGTTTCTAATTTATTGATTTCAGCCCTGAGTTTGATTTCTTGCCATCTGTTCCTCTTGGGTGTGCTTGGTTTTTTGTTGTTGTTGTTTTGCTGGGTTTTTTTTGTTTTTTTTTTTCCTAGAGCTTTCAGGAGTTCTGTTAAGTTGCAAGTATGAGAACTCTCCAATTTCTTTGTGAAGGCAACTTTCCTCTTAGCACATTTTTCTTTGTGTCCCATAAGTTCGTGTATGTTGTGTCTTCATTTTCATTAAATTCTAGAAAGTTTTTAATTTCTTTATTTCTTCCCTGACACGGTGATCATTGAGTAGAGAGTTATTCTGACTCCATGAGCTTGTAGACTTTCTGTTATTTCTGTTGTTGCTGAAGTCTAGCTTTAATCCATAGTCTCTGACTGTGGCCTAAATGACAAAAAGTTCCTATACTCATGCTGATTTTACTGCATTATTGATATGAACTAAGTCATGTTCCTATCCCCATGAACAGACAAAAAATGCTGCCAGGCAGATGCTCAAATCTGAACGCAAAGTTCATTTACTTATCTTGTCAGTTGTCTCAAATTAGTGTCATGCAATATTTCTTTAAAACTTCCTATTTATTTGTATATGTGTGTACATACTCACACATAAGCTGTGGCATGCATTGAAAGTAAAATACAATGTTGAAGAATTAGTTCTCTTCTACCTTGTGTTCCAGGGGTTGAACGTAGGTCATCAGGTATGCATGCTAAGGGTCTAGGGTCTTTACCCACTGAGCCATCTTACCAGCCCTATAATTCAGTGTCTTTGATAGTGAATTTTCCACTAGTTTGTGAAATTCCACTAGCTAGAGAAGATTCCATGAGTTTGGCATCAATAAAAGGTTCAAATTTTGGAACATTTTATGTTTTAAGTTTGGGAGGATGTTCACCTTATAGTAGAATTCTTAGAAAAACTACAGTTAGCCGGGTGTGGTGACGCACGCCTTTAATCCCAGCACTTGGGAGGCAGAGGCAGGTGGATTTCTGAGTTTGAGGCCAGCCTGGTCTACAAAGTGAGTTCCAGGACAGCCAGAGCTATACAGAGAAACCCTGTCTCGAAAAACCAAAAAAAAAAAAAAAAAAAAGAAGAAAGAAAAAAACTACAGTTACTGTGACAGAATCTCTACAGTGATTCTATTCTTCATTTCTTTCGCACAAATTTGAAGAATCAAGTTTGAAAACATTATTTTGCTGTCTGCTGGAAGTAGGAACTCACACAGATAAGACTTCATTTAGGATATAGAATAAAATCCATGTCATTCTACTCTACAGCAAAGCTTGTAGACTTCTTATCTGCCTTAGCTTTAAAACTAAATGATCTTTGAAACATTTAGATTAACGTTTATTGGCCGCATCCTTTACAGTGAAAGGTGGAGTTTAAGGTCAGACTCAAAACTTCTAGAGTACTTTCTTTTATCCAACATTGTATACTAAACTGACAGACTCACATGCTATAGTAGGATAGAAAATGCATCTAAACAATATTAGGAAATTCTGATAGTAAAGTATATTATAAAATGTGTAAACTAACAAGTGTTCTAGTAAAGTAGCCTTAGCATTCCATGATTTGAGATAATTGTCAATGTATTTTTTTAAATTTTTTATTGGATATTTTCTTTATTTACATTTCAAATGTTAACCCCTTTTCCGGTTCCTCCTGCCCCTGCTTCTATGAGGGTGTTCTCCCACCCACCCACTCCCACCTCCCTGCCCTCCAACCAGACCCTCCAGAGCTCCCAGGGACTAAACCACCAACCAAGGAGTACACATAGAGGGACCCGTGGCTTCAGCTGCGTATGTTACAAAGGATGGCCTTGTTGGACATCAATGGGAGAAGAGGCCCTTGGTCCTGTTAATATATATTAAAAAGTTAGGTGATGTTTTCTCAGGAATGTTTTGGGAAGGAATGCCATTAGCTGCTGTGAGGAAAAAAAAATAAAAGAATGTTGTAGTCCTTTCATGTGTAACAAAATGAAACTTTTAAAGAAAATGATATTCTTCACAAAAATAAACATGTTCTATTCTATTTTAAGATTACTACAACAATGTGCAAGACTAAAAGTCCCTCCAAGAAAGCTGAACTGTTCAACAGATGTGTCAAATATGCTGAAAATGGAAAAGGCACGGGAAAGAGCGAATGAAGAGAGCCTGGCTTCACTGCAGGTGTGCCATTCAAAAGGGCCTCTGTAGATAGAATCCTGGGGAGAGGGAAGAAGGAGAAAAGGAACCATCATAGCATTAGTGGTCTAGCATTAAACTCAAATTTTGGATTCGAATTTTTGTTGATTTTTGTATCTTTTGTAAGAAAAGCAAAGCTGTCACTTGAACATTAAGCCTCTAAATTTGAAGTGTTTATGATTTATCCATGGTCAAGTAACAGTGCCAATTTTTAAAAGAATAAATAAATAAATAAATTTTTTTCGTATGTTCTGATCATGTCCTTCACCCCACAATTTCTCCCAGATCCTTTCTTACCACCACCCAACTTTATATTCTCTCTGTGTCTCTCTCTTTAAAAAGCAAGAAAACAACAACTGCTTTTCCCCCGCCTCTGCCTAGTTACACAGAGGCGGGGGCTCGGGTGCATGCAAACATTCGCCTTCACTCATATTCCACAGCCATGGCCAAGGAAGGCATACGTGCTAAAGGGTTAATGGACATCAATACTGTTCTACAGGAGCTGCTGAGGACTGCCCTCACCCATGATGGCCAAGCAAGTGGTATATGTGAAGCTGCCAAAGCGCCAAATCAGTCTCTGTGCTTGCATCCAACTGTGATAAGCTCATGTATATCAAGCTGGTGGAGGCACTTTCTGCTGAGAACCAAATCAACCTGGTTAAGGTTGATGACAAGAAACTAAGGGAATGGATAGGCCTCTGTCAAATTGATTGAGAGTAGAAGCCACAGAAACTGGTTGGTTGAACTTGTGTAGTGGTTAAGGACTATGGCAAAGAATCCTAGGCCAAGGATGTCATCGACGAATACTTCAAAAATTCCCACATGTAATTTAGAGGGATTGTAGCCAAGCCATCACCTTCGTTTTGGGCTTTTGCCCTCCAGGATAAATTACTGCATGCCATTTTCTTATAATCTGTTGGGCTAACAATAACGAACTGGTATGCATGGTTTACTTTATAATTGTCTTAATGTGTACTTTGTAAATCCAGCAGCCAGTTCATAGCAGTGTGGTGCTAAGAAACAGGTTAACTTCACCATGGAATGCAGTTTACTGAATTCAAGCTCTGGGACATTCATGAAAAACAGCCTGCTTCCTTCTACCTCGCAATTTCAGTGACATAAAGAATTGAACCAAAAATATTTAAAGGAAAAATAAACCAGTCATAACCAACATGGAGCCTGACTCAAAATATAAAGTGGTTCCTGTGTACAAGGAAATCAACAAGTGGAAATGTTCAATATTACAGAATTTATTATGATTTTAACTAATGTGTTATACTGATCTTATATACTTGTTAAGTCCTTTAGAGTTGTACATTGAAATATTTACAAGTGAAATGTTATGTCTAGGTTATACTTTAAAATAGTGCATCTTTAATGACCCAGAAACTGATTTATTCTGTACTTGGCCTACACTCATCATATTCCTCTTACTGTGATATTTGTTTCATTAATTTTGCATATATTGTCTTTTTTATAAATTAACATATTTCTTTAAATTAGAAAATATTTTTACAGTGTTTTATTAATTTTAATAATATTAATTCAGGTACCTAGCATTCCATTCTTTTGACATATTAAAACAGCAGGCTTTCAAATGTTCCTAACTAAAAATAAAAATATTTTCATTTGTTTCTGGCACTTGAAAGTACCTGTTACTTAACAGATGCTGTTGCCTGGAGTCCTTGGGCTGTGCAACTCATACAAAGGGTTTTGCAGAACCTCCATTGCTCGTTAGCTTCTGTGTTAAGGCTTTGAAGAAGCACTGATGGGCAGAGTTAGCTCCTTTATCCTTCCTTATAACTCATGGTTATCTTGGCCAAGCAGCTTTCTAGAGAATCTCTTTTTGAAAGATGAGCAAAAATAAAGTTAACGATTTCTTGCAGAGTGTTTTAAAATATGAGGTATTATATATATAATCTCCTAGGGTTTCATTTATCATATATTTACTTTAAAATGTTAACTTTTCTTTTTGCTTTAGGAAGAAATAGACAAAATAGTAGAGACCACAGAGTCAATGACTAAGAGTATTCAAAGACTAAAGAACAAAATTCAAATTTTGACAAATGAGGTAAAGGAAGAGGAACAGGACATGAAGCAGGTAATGGTTGAAAACTTGAGTTTTGCAAGGTGAACAAAACCAGCCTTTTGAAATAATCCCTAGCTTTCTGTTTCTGTTTAGGTATTCCACATCGATAGCAATAAAGTACTTGCTCTTCCAGAACTTTCTCAGAAAAGTCTTAAAGCACCCATACTTCAAGTAAGTACCCATTTACCATACTAACTACTGCCAGGCTATATTACACTCACACACAGACACACATACACTGATATAAAACCATATCCCATTTCATTAAACAAACTAATCCTGTTATAAAACTTGATAAATTCCTTTTCTTTACTTGGCATATAATTTGAACATTTTTTCTGTCCATTCATGTACACTCATTCTTATCAGTATTTACATAGCATTCCATTACACAGATACACCATTGTTGTAAAGTACTGATAGAAATAAGAAATGTTGTATTCTCCTTTATATACTTTTATATATTTGCATAGTCATAACTATAGGCATATTCTTCTTGTTTGACTTTTAACAAAGTTAAACAGCTCTTTATAGACTAGCATTGTGGTATGTTATTAATCAGTACTCTTATCTTTTGTCTTTTCTCCCAAAGTGTTCATTGATACTGTCATGTAAATGCTCTTTTTATTATCTGGAATATGCCATCAGAGCAAGAAAGGAGACAAGGAAAGACTTATTTAAAAATGAACACCCATTGTTGATGACTAGTAATCTTGGGTGGTAGTTACTTAAGATTGCAATATGTCTGCAAATAACAGATGTTTGACATTTTTCATCATAAAAAGCTAAAAATAATTGTACTGTCTTATCCACAGAAAGAAATTTTGGCACTAATTCCAAACCAGAATGCTCTTCTGAAGGATTTGGATGTTCTTCATGATTCAGCCCCAGTGAAGAACGTGTCAGCATTCATTGAAGAAGCCTATAGGAAACTTGATGGCTCCTAAAGAGTTGGATTTTGTTTTGTTGTTTAAGCCATGTTCCATATTAACTTATTGTTGACGAATTGTAAAACTTTTTCTCCTTTTAATAAGTCTCTCACCCTGTTTGTAGCCTAGGCTGGCTCAGCACTTATTCTGTTTCCGATTTGGCCTTGAACTTACAGCAGTCCTGCCTCAGCATCCTGAGTGCTGGGATTACAGGGGTGAGCTTCATATCTGGCCCAAAAGTGTGCAATTTAACTGTAGATCTTTCTTCAAAACATTAACCTTTGTTATCTACCGTAACACTAGCCTTTGTGGGCTTATCATTAGTATCTGATATCCTAAAAACATTGCATATATGTGTGTGTGTGTGTGTGTGTGTGTGTGTGTGTGTGTGTGTGTGTGTGTGTGTGTAGTTAATTACTAAAACTGTTTACTGAGAATTATTTTTAAAATAAAAAAATGCCATGATGTAATAGTTTCTGATGACTGAATAGAACTTTTTATTGGAAGTCGCTTTGTGGCTATGAAGAGTGGGTGTATAGCGCCTACTTGATAGAAACATTAGGATCTCTCTCTCTACTTTGACTGGTAGCCTACATTTTCTGTCCAGTCATATGGAATTTGAAAAAAAATCCCAAATGCCTTCTTAAATCTCTCATCTCTATGCAATTATTCCTTTTTTTTTTCAGGTGTTTTTTCACAAAAGATAATAACATGTTGGTTTTTTGGCTAGTGAACTGTTAGATGCTGAATATTTTCTGCTGTCACCAAAGCATACTCTAAGATTGTTTAAAGGGAACCTGAGTACATATATCCTTTCATATAAAAGCAAAACAAACAACAACAACAAAAAAAAAAAAACAGCCAGAAAACTTTTTTGGAAAAGCTCAGGATTGGAGAAGTGGCCGCCAAAGGTACAAGGCCCTGGGGAAGGGCTGCAGTCCAGTCTTAAAAGTGATAATATGTGAGACTTGCATGCGAGAGCATGCTTGTTGTCTTAACAGGAGGACCCTGGCACTGTGCAGTGCAAAGAAAGGTTGCTATTCTAAGCTCCACAAACGTGAACCACAGCTAACTAAAATGTTCCTGCACTTTGTGAGAGACTGTTATGAGTTTCTAATGCCATGTCAGTTATGAGACAGCCTGATATCTCATAACTCAAGCTGCATTCCTGCAAAGCATTTTCTCATAAACCTTGTGAAGTTTATATATGTGAAGAAATAATTCCATAAGCGGGTCTGAAATCATCTCTAAGCAACAGTAGTACATTGATTTGGAGTGAGTAGTACATTGGCTTGGATTTTGTTATCTACTTACAACTGCAGTTGAATTTTTTTAAGATTTATTTATTTTATGTATAAGTACACTGTTGCTGTCTTCAGACACATCAGAGGAGAGCATCAGATCCCATTACAGATGGTTGTGAATCACCATGTAGTTGCTGGGACTTGAACTCACGACCTGTGGGAGAACAGCCATGCTCTTAACAGTAGAGTCATATCTCCAGCCCCAAATTTTCTATCCGACTAGAGTATTTTTGTTAGTTTACTTAGGACATTCCATAATACTGCTAATAATCTCCCAAACAGAACTTCCTATTTAGCTCTGGTTAACTATCTTGGGATTGATATCTGTTGTAGAGGGAGGTCATGGCTTTGGAATCCTGGAGCTGCTTAAGCCCAAAGAATCAGAAGCAGGATCATCTTAGTAAGGTTAGGAAGACTTTAGAAAAGTAATAGATTCCACAGGATGCCTTAAAACCCTGCACTCAGCAACTGAAAACTTGGTTCTTTTAGACTAAGAGAACGCTAAGTCATTGATTTTTATCATTAGCTAGAACATTTACACCAGCATACTGTTTTCCTCAGGATATCTACTTGATAGTTAATTTCAAGTCAACTAGAATATCAGTTTATCATTACTACTGAATGAGAGCCACCTCATTTCCATGGCTGAACTGCTCCCTCCTAGCTTTGGAAGTATAGCCTTTAACTTAGAGCTGTGCTCCACTCCAGGACTTAACAGGTAATGAAAAACAGTTTTTCTTTGAATGCTTTATTTTTGGCATCCTTTTTGTGAATGATTTGAGGTAAATATACAGCTAATATTCTTTGTCCTCAAGTAGATGCTAAGTAGATAAGGTGCGAGTGAACAGCAGGTGTCAGTGTAGAAATAGCCTGGTCCTAGCAAACAAAGACAATGCTGAAGTAAAAGCAGATAATTATATGGAGCTCTGATTTGTAAAAGAGCCAAGCCAAATACTGAGCCACAACAGAGTGGAAAACAGAGCAGTCATTAAACAAAGCCCTAATATATAATGAACTGCAAAATAGGTGTATGTTAAATACCAAGAGAAAATGGGTTAATTCTCAAAAGAAAGGGTTTAAAAGCTATGAAATGTTTGAATAATATTCAATCTTATAATGATCACTTAACATAGAAACTAAGTGCTTTCACCAGTTAGGTTTGTGAATATTTAAGAGTGAAACGTGTTGAATTAACTCATAGGGAAATAAATGTTCAGTAAACTGCGAAAGGACAGTAATTTGGTATAACCATTTTGGGAAACATACTACAGAGGTAGCCGGGTCAGCCATTTAAATTCTTTATATAAGCCTCTCTATTACCTGCCAACTCTGTTGGCATATCTTCAATAACTAGGCTCTGTTATGTGAAACACCTGCAGTAGAACCTACAATTAAAGGATTTATTTTACTTGGTTGGATATCATTTCATTGCATTCTCTGTTTACCAAAAGTATGCAGCTTGCACCTGTCAAAATTAGCATGTGGATTGTTTACACTGGCTTCTTTTCTAAACATGTCTAAATCCTCTCATGTTTCGTTCACTACCAAGAAATATTAGGCTTTGGGTAAAAGAGAAATTCAAATTTCCCAGTTGAGTCATAGTGGGGCTACAGGGTGAGCCCTGTTTATGTTCAAAGGAGCTTTTCTTTCAAAGCTGCCTTCTTACCTGCATTTCATTATTACTAAATCACTACACAGCCATTTCTTGGCTTAGGTGTTTTGCCTTGTTCTTGGGGTGTGGGGGGGGCTCCCTTTGTAGTCCAGGCTGACCTGGAACTTTTGTCATTTCTACTGGCTCTGATTAGAAAATGCTAGGATTCCGGGCATGTACCACCATGCCCAGTTTGCTACCCTCTGAAATAGCCTCTGTTACAGGACTAAATTACTATAGCAACAGTACAAAGATAGTAATGATTCAGTTCAAATTGAAATAAAAAGATGAAAAATGTCTTCCAAATTCAATGATACTATTTTAGAATTTTTTAAATGAAATTGTTCAATTAGGAACCAATAAATAGGGAAAAAATTATGTCTTACCCAATTTTAACAATATTCATTCTTAAAATTATTTCAAGGAGTTCTTAAAATTATTGCAAGTTTTCACAAGACAAATATTACAAATGTGTCTTTGAGACATTAAAAATGTTAGGGAGCTGTATGTGTGTGTGTACCTGCATACTAACTCATTCCTCCCCTATAATAATATTTAATGTCATAACAAACCAATGGCAAACCTCATGATACTCTTTATCAATTTAGCAGATAACTGAGGAAGCAGAAAGTAAAGTGTCTAAAGATCACAGATAGAATGATAGAATTTAACATATACAGATAGATCACAGATAGAATGATAAAATTTAACATATACAGATAGATGATAGAATTTAACATATACAACATAGTTGAAACCTTAAATTCTTTGAAACTTCCTGAACTACAGTTGTAAGGAACTATTAAATATCAGTGGATCCCCTCACAGATTCATGGATCTGTGTTTTTCTCTGGAAATAATAAGCAACGTACAGAATTATCCCTTGTGTTCACTGAGGAAAACCACTTTACATTTATTTTACATTCGCTCCCACACACACTCTTAAGTTTGGAGTTGAGTGCTTGCCTTACTCCAAGATACATACTACAGAACAATCATCTTCAACCAATTCAGTTTTTCTGGGAAGTGCACTTGGCCTGGGTTATTTTCCCTCAGTCCAGAAGCAACCATTCTGAGTAGTTCTGATGTTATTCAAAACAAAGAACCTTGAAAGGGGTAGAAGCTTGTTTTGAATGCACTTGTACAGAAATGGTCCACATTGAGGGAGACATTCCTATCTCAAAGGCACTAAATAACCTGACCTCTAACTTTTAATTTTCAAGATGCTCTATAGACATTTTTAGTTCCACAATAATAGTGTGAGTTTATTTTTTAGTTTTGTATTTCTTACTGAAAAACTACTTATAAACTCTCAGCAAAAAAAAAAAAAAGCTATACATTGCTCTAGCATGTCTTAAGTTTGTGTATCAACATACCAGTATACAACACTCTTCATTTTAGCACAATGTAATTTACATAACAATTTCTCAAATCACTGGTTTTCAATTGCTAGTTACTCCATTATTCCTAGGGCCAGTAAGAATGTCCTTCCTAACATCCCTAGGTTTAGCAGCTAAGACAGTAAACAGCATTCTCCCTTGTGACTACTTCACAAGCACTCTCCCTATACTGCGGACACATTTCTGCAGCTTAGTTTCCTAAGGCACGTGTAACGGTTATATGCTGAGTTGCTCTGAACAACTCTCAGTTTCACAAATGTCCTCTTCTGAGACTTTCATAGCCTTGGGAATTTAGGGTAACAAAATCATTTTCTTGAAACTAAAAATATTCGAGAAGTCAGTTCAAATATCACTTTCCTATTGTGCTTCCTTTGCCTGGCCTCTGTTGTTATTTCCATCCACTAAGAGTCTGTTTAATAGATAGCCGTATGTCTAAAATGTAGAGAGCCATCTACTCAAGATTCATATTTGCTGGATTTCACACTATAAAACTAGATGAGGTAGAAAAGAAATGGATTGCAAATAGTGCTACATTTGAGATGATTTTTTAGCAGGCCCTACATAAATCCCTCCCCTTCTCTAGGTGTGGCCACTCTCCCTCCCCTTTCCACTAAGGCTTAATTAGAAAAGTAACCCTGACGTATAAGTTTACCATTTACACAGAAGGAGCTCTGCATGGATACGCAGCTATAATACCTGTTTCTGACTGATCTCTCAACAGCAAGGTACGTTATGAAAATAAGATCCTCCAAAATATTAAGTCTATCGTTAGGTAAAAATGAGAGATGCAGAAAAAATACAAATTCACTTCGTATAGACAGGATAAATTATTAGGTTTAGAGGAAAGAAAACTTTTGTGTGGTTTCATTTTTCTTTTTAAATTTTTGATAGGAAAATAAACGAAAGTTTCAAACTCTATTGTGGTATGACTTTAACTTGAGTAACAAAAGATATATCATCTGTACTAGAAGTCCTTTAATATGTGACAATTTCAAGCAATGGATTACAGGGGCTCAAAAGAAACTTGCCTTGTTTATAAAGGAAAGAAAAACAGTCATATTTTAAACCTTAATCTTGATTCATTTCTCCCAACTGAAAGTGCCACAGAAAACACAAGAATTGTGAATCTCATTGATAGTTTTGTTGTTGTTGTTGTTGTTTTGTTTTTGTCTTTTTCCTGTTATATGATATTTATATCAGAATCAGAAATAAGAGCTAAATCCAACCCTTCACAGCTGAAGGAAAATGGTTTTGTTTCTTGGGAGGCTTAGTGTTCATTACTATTCTCTTCAGCAAGGAGCCTCCCTGAACACAGTTCTGCAAACTGGAGTCTACTTTCAGCAACTTCCAGAGGCTGGAACAGCAGAGGACCCTCCCCAGAGCACTAGTATACCTACCCAAAGCCCTTCCCCAGTATCTACCCTCCAGAGCTGTTGAAGAATCAACTTCTGTTGTGTTACATGCCTTAGATTGTGGGAACTTGTTAGAGTAGTCCTCGAAAAAAATTTTTAAAAATTTAAATTAATAATTGAAACAAGATTTACCAGCAGCTGAGATAACATTGTAAAGAAGATAGTTTTCCCAGAGCAAGCTTCATCCATCACACCGCTGCAATTTCTGCAAATTTGGAAAACTGGATTGCATGATTTATGGTAGTGGGTGATTATGTTCATATGAACTCTCCGTGAAAATTATAGCGAAGAAAACAAACTGCTGGCCATTGTGTTGCAAATGGTGTGCCAGCAAGAAAACATCCTGTTTTACTTTTTTTTTTTTTATTAAAAAAAAATCATTTTCCAAAAGAAAGTAATGCTTTGTCTGTAGAATTAATCAGGAAAAACTTCCAAGTCTTTCTCTGTGTTGACAAATGTTTAATGTCCATGAAGAAACTCGAGTTTTTACAACTTGAAAAACTTATTTTTCTTTCTCTGTGTGCCTACTGATAGAAGTTTAAAAATGGGTTTTAACCCTTTCCAACTCTAGAACATATATTGATTTTTAGAGACATATAGTAGACTATGAAGGATATAACATTTCTTTTATATAACTTTAACACTTAGTAGTTGTCATTATGTATTATGTAACATAATATATATTTATGTATATATGTGTACATGCATAAAAATTAAAATGTGTAAAAATGTTTTCTTCATCTATGGGAGTTTCCATATTCTGTTTTGTGGCATTAACCAAAGCTTCACATTCAATTTCATAGGTCGTCACCTATGAAAATAATCACCGTTTACTGATCAGGAATTTTCACATCTTGTGCGTTAAAATTAGTATTATGTGTTTAAGAACCTGGGAAGTGTCTGCTTTTAATTGGTTTACCTGACTGACTTGTCAAATTCAAGAGCTTAGCCTAGAAGGTAGACTGATACCTGATGGAACGAAGCTTTGATGATAGAGGACTAGACTGTAGTGTAGAGATGGCGAACATGCAAAGCAAGCAACCAACAGGAAAAGAGCATGGGATGATTTTATAGACAACTGAAGCAGTACCTAATCAGGTAAAGTTTAGTGTCAAATGTGAACTCTGAGCTTCTCATTTCTCAAGAGGAGTCTCAATCTGTAGAGTCATATGGAACATGGATTTAGTTGGTAGTAAGTTAGGTTCCTAGATAACTTTTCATTCACAAGTACTACATAATGTCACTTTGTGTGTTCTTGTTTATTCAGTATGTATTAGTCATTGGCTCTCATGAACTGATCAACAACAATGAAACACCTACATGAACAATGCTTATGTAATGTTTTTCCTCCAAAAGATCCCAGCCTTTTTACACCTAGGAATATGAAAGCAATGCTTATGCATTATGCCTATGAACCTTTTTAATTTTTTTTAATTGCTAGACAGTTTCATTTATTATGTCGTGAACTGTATTTCTTTTTTGTCTGCTGGGTCTGCAATTCCTCTCTGTCATCCCCCTTCTTCTCCTACTGGAATCCTTAAGTCTGGCTCCTACTTTCATGTTTTCTGAGTGTGTGTGGCCACTGCATTCAGAGTTCCTTGCCCTTGATCATAGCTACACTACTGAAGAAAATGGCACACCCTCCCTTACTAACTGTTAATTGCCAACAATTTATCAGGGAAATATGGAGCTTCTCACTCCCATCCATGATGAAACGTTGACAGGCAGGCCCAATCTTGTACAGATAACCACATTGTTCGCTTCTCATCTCCCATCTGCTGGCTCTTTCTTCCTGCCCACCCTTCTATGATAGTCACCCAGTCTTGAAGAGGGTGATATAGAAGTGTGCCTTATAGGGCCAGGCACTCTACCATTCATCGTTTATCTTCACATTTGAAACATCAAAAATGCCAACAAAAAGCACCAAACTATTTTTTGGTTAAGTAAGTAAAAGCACTAAATGGTGACCCCTGCTTGCATCATAAGACGTGAAATAGAACAATAAAGTTCTTTTGAATATTAACTGGAAATGTGTGTCAGGAGATAGGTCTTTATTGCTTTTTGCACATCCACAGATAACTGCCACCACATTGCCAGTGTTGATTTGTGGGTTACAAATGAATCCTAATTAGAAGGCAGGTGGTCATAAAATTCTGAATCTATGAATAAGACAGATTATCTCCGTAAGACCATATTTTATGTTCATAAAACAACCTTTATCTTAGCTCTATTTCTTTTTTAATCTTATTTCCGATTTGTCTGAATTTTAATTTCAACTTAATTATTCTACATCTATATAGTAAAAATATATATATATTAAAAATTCCAGTGCTGAGCTTCTTCCTGGCCTTAGACCATTTATGATCCCGGATGAAAAACACACAGCCTTAATATTTTTAAATAGCCTTAGGCAGCCAATAGCTGGGCATTTGCCTTTCCCTCCATGTTCTTAGAATCTACTTTCTATAATGCCAAGTTGTTACTGACTATTTACTATGTTTAACCCCAAGTTAAAACTTACTATTTACTATGTTCCATCTGGTCCTCACTTAACCCAGTTTGGCAGGCCTCTGGGCCATGTTCTCTTGGCCATTAGCATATGGCTACTCTCCTCCCTCTTAATATCTTCTGTTTCCATAGTGGCTTTTTACTCTTTCCTTGTGGTATTCTTTCTCACAAGCCCAGGAAACCTCAACCCCACCTATGTCTTCTGCCGAGCTATTGGCTGTCAGCATCTTTATTCGCCAACCAGAATTAACTTGGGGTCAAGGTCCCAAGAGCTAAGTGCAGACTTCAGGTCTTGTGGGCCATGCTTAGCATGACAATAGACAGTAAAAGATAAAACTCCAGCACATATATTCTGCCTGTTTTTAGGGAATGGTATAGGTAGCAGGTGGTTTCATTCTATTCTTCAATTATGGGACAGGGAAGAGTGCAGAACAAACCAAAGGCAAAGTTCATTGCCAAGCATAACAGTTCCTTCAGTAGAGGAGGGGCCTCGCAGTGCTAGAGAGACTACTGTCTCTGAAGGAGTTTGGGTTTTTATTTGAGTTTAGAGTGTCCAACCCAGTTATTTCTCTATTCTCGTCCTTCATTGGTCCATTGATGTCTACAGTTGTCTTCTATATTATGGAACTTACATGGCAGGCAACCTAAAGGAAAACAATAAACCAGCCAGACCCTTCCATCTTGCTACCAACAAGCTATTTGAGGGAAGCTAACTGAAAGAGAACATACATAAATGCGATATCCCAACTCTTGCAAGTTCCATGCTGGAAATGATAAGAATGCAGTGAATCTGTAGCCCACTCTAAAGGGTTGCGTCTAATGATCCCCACTTCATATAGTTGCAGGTTTACTTATCCTGAAGCCTCCCATTTCTGCTTTTTTTTTTTCCCCTTTCAAAGGAAGCATCAGCATTATACCCAAAGAAAACATCACCACAAGCATATTCCCAGTAGATAGCTTAATAGGCAGTGTTAATAAGCAAAAGTTAAATGTCTATCTTCAATTTCCTCATTAGGTGCAGAGGTATATAACTGTGGAGACAATGTTGGTGCTAAACTGCTCCACCAAATTATTCATGCTGGAGAACATGTTGAAGAGTCACTTTCCTGAATCACTCAAGGTAGAATAAGCCTGATAATTCTACTAATTTTTCTGTTGGGTTAATCTATTGATAATATCAGACTTGTGGTTGCTCCTGCTCTTCTTTGATGAAAACATGTTGGTTTCCAAGTCTGCTTCCATTATCCTTCTGTTTCTCTAGAGTACTATTTAGGGAAATTGTAGATTATGTTATTTCCGAGGCAAAGTGTTTCAAATGATAGAAGACTGTGAATATAGTGGCCTTGATGGAGAATATGCTTGAAGACTGAAGTATAGATGTAGATTTATTACCTCTTCACCACTCAAGCCATCAATCAAAAATCCAAGGGTAACTTCTGATTACTCCATGCCAGTGTGAACGATGTCATAAATCAAAGATTATAAGAAATGTAAAAATAGGACTGCTGTGAGCAGTGAAGTTGCCTTTGAGTTGACAGATTGTTTTCTGTTTGATGATGATGATGAAGGAGAGGAAGAAGAAGAGGAGGATGAGGAGGAGAAGAAGAAGAACAACAAGAACAAGAACAAAAAAGAGCAAGAAGGACAAGAAGAAGCAGCTATGAACATTAGCTCAAGAATCCTATGTTACAGCTTTGACCAGTTCTGTGTGTGCATGATGTTTTTTTTTTTTTTTTTAAGATTTATTTATTTATTATATGTAAGTACACTGAAGCTGTCTTCAGATACTCCAGAAGAGGGAGTCAGATCTTGTTAAAAATGGTTATGAGCCACCATGTGGTTGATGGGATTTGAACTCCGGACCTTCGGAAGAGCAGTCAGGTGCTCTTACCCACTGAGCCATCTCACCAGCCCTGCATGATGGTTTTAAGACAGACATTTGTCTTAATGAAGGAAAAAGATGAGAATGCTACAGAATAGCTTCCCATATTACCTTCATATTAATTGGTGCTTTCCACATATTCTCTCAGCTTCTTTGGGATTATAGCGTATCAGCACTTTAGTGATAATCAGTTTGATGAGCATCTTTAAAATGGCAATGCTAAAGAAATCCATACTGTCTACATGTGTGAAAGACTGTATCTATACTTCCTCTCTCAGGACAGTGATTTTGAGTAGAGCTGGAAGATGGCATGCATCTGGAATGGCTAGTGGTATAACTGTCTTCTCTCTGGTTCTCCGGCTCAGGTTTATGGAGCAGTGATGAACATAAATCGTGGAAATCCCTTTCAAAAGGAAGTGGTATTGGATTCATGGCCAGACTTCAAAGCTATCATCACCCGGCGACACAGAGAGGTACAGTGCTGAAAGGCAAATAAGAAAAGTGAAAAGTAGGGCTGGAAAGATGGCTCAGTGCTAAAGAGCACTGCCTGATCTTCCAGAGTATCCAGGTTCAATCCCCAGCATCCACATGGCAGTTCACAACTGTCTGTAATTCCTGTTCCAGGAGATCTGACACCCTCACACAGACCTCCATGGAGGAAGAACACCAATGTTCATAAAATACATTGTTTTATAAAAATGTAAAAGTTAAAAGTAAATTTAGCACCACCTGGAAAGATAAAGGGAATAGTATGACCCTTATAATAACAAATATGCATTTCATCGCTAGTTTGTAATTGATTGCTTTGGAGACTCTGACATGGAAGGCTGCTAGCCTGAAAGTGTGCCCTTACTGCCTTATAGTCTCTAGAAGATGCAGCATGCAATATGCATATACTAGTTCCTTCACTGAATAGGGATTTCTTATGACTGATGAATTCGGTATTTGAAAAACTATTGAGACAATGTAAAGAAGTCAGTAGATTGAGGTCTCATCATGCCTGTGAAGCCAAAGTGAACCCCAAGTGATCAAAGATGAGCCGCTCTCCGCATTACAAAGACTGAGAACTGTAATTCTTTCATTGTTCTCACTGAATTTTACCTTTTCTGTTTGTGTGTGTTTGTGTGTTGCTAGGGGTTATAACAACGTTTCCTAATTAGCTGTAGCTGTTAACTTGATGTGTTCTAGAATCACCTGAGGCAGTACTAATTGAGGCCCTGCTCAGTTCCTATTAGACTACTGCCATGTCTGAGATGATTGGCATGGGAAGATCCAGGCTTCAAAAATGGGATACTCTGCCTGTAGACTACAACCAACTGAACTAGAGCCAGGCAAACACATTCCTTTATATCTTCTTCAGATGCTGCCTGACTTCCCTCAGTAATGGATTGTGACTAGGAAGTATAGGCCAAACACCCCACCCCAAGTCACTTTTTGGTCAGAATGTTTTATTACAGAAACAGTAAGCAAACTACAAGACCAGAGTCTGGCCTATGCTAGGTACCTGCTTTGCTTCTGAGCTACATTTCCAGCAAACCTCCTATTCTTCTTTTCTTATTGTTTTTTTTGCTTTGAGGAGTCTTAATAATCCTCACCTGGCCTCTTATAATCAAGCAATTCTCCAGCCTCAGACTCTCAACAAGAATTTTTATTTATATAAATTAAATCCTCAAAACTTGAAATAACTTTCTTAGTTTTAGAAGAAAAAAAAAAAAAACAAGGAAAAATAATCACAACATTTTTATTTTTCTCAGTGTAGTTTATTAGTCTTATTCTTTGTTTTCTGTTTCCAGGTAACTAATTTGGGAAATAGAAAATTAGCTAGATAGTAATGATAACTAATCATTCTAAAACATGGATTAACCAGAAGATAAGCTTCAGCGTTGTATTCATGACTATGTCTTCTGCCCTAGGCTGAGACAGATAACCTTGACCATTACACCAATGCATATGCTGTATTCTTCAAAGATATCAGAGCTTACCAACAGCTATTGGAAAAACATGATGTTATTAACTGGGACCAAGTTTTTCAAATACAAGGTAAGATCAAGTTCAAGGCATACATTATATACTCATAATATAGTATAGAAAAGACATTTCATGGAGACTGCATGCGGGGGGGGGGCTAATTCCTAGAACACCATTGAGTAAATATGAAGTGAAGGAGTGTAAATAATGTAGTATAGCTGTGAGAAATTAGTGGGATTGAGATCTTACTAGCAACAAACTACACCTGGGATACCATAATGGCTATTGTGGAAATGGAAGAAAAACTAGAGCTTTGTACCCTAATCTCATTTCTGTGGGTGATAAAATTCCATGACAAAAAGCAATTTATGGAAGAAAAGAATTTATTTCTGCTAATAACTCCGAGTCATCTTCCACCATTGGGGGAAAGTCAAGGCAGGAACTTCCAACATCACAGTCATAGTCAAGAGCAGAGAAACGGGTGTATGTACATACACACATGCTCATTGCTTAGTTGCTTTTATAATCAGGTTGATTTCTCTACTCATAAACAGTTCAGGCCCCATGCCTATTGCATGGTGCCACCCACTGTGACCTGGTTCTCCCCATATCCATTAATGTAAAACAATACCACAAGGACTTGAATACAGGCCAAACCCCACATAGGCAATCCTTACAGAGACTCTCTTCCCAACTGATGTTAGATTGTCAAGTTGAATCTAAACATCACACCTTACCATATTATATTATATATTTATATTTCTAGGTGAGGTAGGCAGCACCTATAGTAATACATACATAGTTAACTATATTCTGGTTAAGATATGACAGAGTAGCCGGGCGGTGGTGGCGCACGCCTTTAATCCTAGCACTTGGGAGGCAGAGACAGGTGGATTTCTGAGTTTGAGGCCAGCCTGGTCTACAGAGTGAGTTCCAGGACAGCCAGGATTACACAGAGAAACCCTGTCTCGAAAAACAAAAAAACAAAAAAACAAAAAAAAAAACAAAAACAAAAAAAATGACAGAGTAGTAAACAGGTGGAATTGATATTTGGCATATAAATGCTAAAATAAATATATTTCATCAAATATCATGATTGTGGTTTTTGTGTCTATTGCTATCCAGGGTTGCAAAGTGAATTATATGCTGTTTCCAAAGCCGTTGCCAAAGCAAGGTTGTTAGATTTGGATATAAAGTTGGCTTCCTTCAAGGCTGTCCATTTTTCTCCTGTTTCATCTGTGCCAGACCACAGTTTCCTGTATGTAAGCCAAGTTTTACATTTGGGGCTGGGTCTATTGTTACACAAGTCCAGACAACAATACGAATGTACCTGTTATTGTTAAAGACTAGTTAAGTTTTTTTAATTGAGCCACTGAGCTGAGGGTGTGTGTGTGTTTTTTCTGTGTGTTGTATGTTTATCTATTCTTCCTCTTTCCTGTGCTTCATGATTTGTAATTTCTCTGAAAATCAAATCAGTGTCTTTGTCTATAGTGACTGAGCTCATGAAAACTTCACTTTTTAATATACAGAGTATATATAGAAAAATCATTTCTTGATTTCCTCCTTCATAAATGAATTCTAAATAATCTCTATGGACTGGAGTCCAAAGTTCTTGAGTCTCTGTTGTTAAAGCTAGAAGTGTATGCCAGATTTATGTTGAGCTTTCAAGTACAAGGGACTAAATGTCTGAAATATATCCCTCTCTCTTTCCTTCCATGGGCTTCTAAAGTAGAGCAATCATTTTTGTATTGTATTGTATTGTATTGTATTGTATTGTATTGTATTGTATTGTACTGTATTGTATTGCATTGCATTCTATTCTATTCTATTCTATTCACTTTGGTTTTTCAAGACAGATTATATTTGTGTAGCCATGGCTGTCCTGGAACTTGTTCTGTAGACCTGGCTGGACTTGAACTCACAGGTTCTCCTGCTTCTGCCTCTCGAGTGCTTAGATTAAAGGCATGTGCCACCACCACCCAGCTATTATTATATTTTTATCAGAGTTGAAATAAAACACAAGTGAGTTCTAAGGCCAGCAACTGATCACAGAGAGTACAGCATGAAAAGGCAGTCCTTGAAAACACATGACAGTGTGTGTCTCCATTGCTTCTTCTTCTCTTGTTTGAGGCCTTCCTGTCATTACTATCTTCCCTTCAGTTTCTCCTTCCTGGACCTCATTTCTGCCCAAACATTAGGGTCTAGGAGCTAGAGAGACAGGTCATTCAGGTAAAGTGTCTTTGCTGCTAGCACAAATACTTAAGTTTGAGCCTAGCTGTGGTGATGCATACCTTAAATCCTACTCAGGAGGCAGAGTTAGGCAGATCTGTCTGAGTTGGAGGACAATCTGGTCTACAGCAGGAGTTCTAGGACAGCCAGAGCTACACAGGGAAATCCTGTCTTGAAAAAAACAATATATGCACACACACATACACACACACACACACACACACACACACACACATATATATATATATATATATATATATATATATATATATATATANAGAGAGAGAGAGAGAGAGAGAGAGAGAGGGGGGGGGGTGTATATACACCTATATATACACCAATATATATACCAATATAATACACATATATGCATACACATGTATATATATATATAGTCTTAGTTAGGGTTTTACTGATTTACAGGTTCAGAGGTTCAGTCCATTATCATCAAGGCAGAAGCATGGCAGTGTCCAGGCAGGCATGGGGATATAGGAGCTAAGTGTTCCACCTCTTGATCCAAAGGAGGAGACTAACTCTCAGGCTCCTAGGACAAGGGTCTGAAGGCCCACACCCACAGTGACACACGTACTCCAACAAGGCTATACCTCCTAATAGTGCCACTCCTTGGGCCAAGCACATAGAAACGATAACATACATACACGTACATACATGCATATATATGCATATGTGTGCATATGTACATATATATATATACACACACACACACACACACACATATATACACACACACATATACACACACAAACACACACAGTTTTGTAACATATTAATTAATTAAAGAATCTGGGTGTAGTATCTTTTTTCTTCCTTCTCTTCTTCCTTCCTTCCTTTCTTTCTTTTTTTTTTTTTTTTTTGTAAAAAATGAAACAAGATCAATTACAAAGTGCCTGCCTCTGTGCATGTTAGTTTCTCTGCTCCCTAAGGTAGGTGTTGAAGGAACTGGTTAGCATAGACTAACTTTAAAGTCACAGGAAGTCAGAGGAAATTACTAGGAGTCTGTTTTATGTTTTCATGATATGGAAACTTTGAGTGCACACAAACACTGAAAGGGAAAAACTCTCCCCCAGCACAGAGGTAATCTTTCACATACACCCAGAAAACTCTACCCTAGGAACGCTACACACCATTCAGTTAATTGAAACAGAACAGTACACAGGTCATCCATAATCCTAGCTTTAAGATACATGTCTAAAGGGCAGAGAGTCTTTGTTGGTTTGGTTCTGGATTTTGGGTTTTTGGTTTTTTTTGTTGTTTGTTTGTATGTTTGTTGTTTCCGGTGTTGGAAGGGTTGGACACAGGGTTTCGCTGTGTAGCCCTGGCTGTCTTGAAACTCACTCTGTAGATCACGCTGACCTCAAATGCAGAGATATACCTGCATCTGCTTCCAAAATTCTGAGATTAAAGGCATGTGCCTCCATGCCTAGGGTTAAGACAAAGATGCTTAAAAGAAAACTCAGTCTCCCTCTAGCTTCCTCTAACCTCTGCTAGTCACTGTTCCAGTCTCTGCTTTCTAGAGATTATGATTTTAGATTTTCATGTGAGTGAGATTGTTTGGGGTACTTTTTGTCTTCCTGTACTTAGCTTATTTTGATTAATATAGTAACACTCCCATCCATATTTTTACAGATGATAAGAGTCAATCTTCTTTTTAAAGATGAACACTACTTCATTGTGTATATGTCGCATTGTTCATAAACACACTTAACATGAACTTTTGTCTTGCTTACTGTGAGGCATGCTGTGGTCGACAGAGACTTCAGATGTTTCTGCTGCACACTGAACTTTATTATCTTAGGTATACCCTTAGTAATAGGATTGCTTGATCATATTACAGATGTAATTTTCAGAGGATTCTCCCTCCTGTTTTCCCCGGAAGCTATACTGATGTACCTTCCTCATAGTGCTGGATAAAGATTGCCTTTTCCCATCAGCACGACTCCTTTTCCCATTTTGACTTTTGGATGAGAATCATTCTGATTCCTGTGAGGTGATGTCTCATTGCGTGTTTGATTCACAATTTTCTTTTACATCTATCTCTTGGCCTTGTATACCTTATTTTGAAAAAGGTCTCTGGAGGCCTATTAGTCATTTCTAAATTGGGTTATTTAGTTTTATCTCCATTGACTTTCTTTCATTCCTTCTGGCCTGGATATTAAACACCAGGATAGATTATAGACAAGTATAATTTGCAAGTGCTTTTACCCATTCGGCAGGGTTTTCCTTTATGATTATTTTTTCTGTACATAGCTTTTACCATGGTGTATTAGTGGTGCAATACCTAGTATAGCTGCCTCGTCTAGAAGTTTTTATTTCGATGTAATCCTACTTTTACATTTTTCTCTCATATTTCTGTATCTTATTTAAAATATCCCTGTGCATGAAAAGGTCATAGGGCTTATTCAAGTGAATTCTCATAGAAGTGACTTTTTTTTTTCTTTAACCCCAAAGCCATACTCAAGTTGTAGACTCTATTCATACTGGTACAAATGTGCTGCACACTGCGTGAAGTACATACCTCGGCTATGTTTCTGTTTGTAGTAATATTTGTGCTCCGTGTCCTCTGCCCTCTCTTTGAAGTATACTTTCAAAGTTGAACTGAAAAACCCTAAAGCAGTTTCCTCCCTTCCCTGCTGGATAAAAGACTGGCCATTGCAAAGAGCAGCCAAGGGGAAAGTCTGGCGAAGTCAGTTCTTCCTGAGAATGCTCATATGCATATTGATTTGTATTCATTCGTTAGCCTTGGCTATGCAAGGGAAGAAGGATCCTGAATGCTAGAATATCATTTAGTACCAAAAGGGTTTGGAGTGCCTAAGACTTCACAAAGGTCTTTTAAGGACAACTCTAACTAAAATAATAATAATAATTAATAATAATAATAATAATAATAATAATAATAATAATCTGTAAGCATGTATGTGTATGTTAATTCTATCTTAGCTTATTTGTGCAAAGAATGATTCAAGAGTCTGACAGCACTTAAAAATCAAAGGACTGCAACACTCCACCATTCAGGTGATAGCAAATGCGACACTTGATTGGCAACAGCTAGCTATCTGCCTCCTTTGGGAGTACTTCGGGCCAGCTGCCTTCTTATAACTGGCTGAACTCTTAAGTTTTCTGCTATCCTTCGGTGTCAGTACGTAAAAATCCAAACCTAAGCTAACTTGTACTTCCTCTCCTAGAGAATGAAGATGTAGAAGCAGTCTTGGCCACATCTCAGTTCACAGAGCTGACTGACGAAAACAAGCAGGCATAAAACTAAATATGACAAGAGTGATTTATCTTTTAACTGGGAAGTGCTTAGGTCCTAAACTCTTGAAAATGCCAGACATAGTCTTGGATTTTTAATTTTAAATCGTTAGAAAATGAGTACTTATTGGTAATCATGTGACTCTGATGGACTTTCCTCCCTCCTCCTCCTTCTCCTCCTCCCCCTCCCCCTCCTCCTCCTATCCTGCCATTATCTTGTAGAACCGGTTCAACCCCGAGACTGACCTACCTGAGTGTCTCAGATGCTGATCTTCTCAACCGGACTTGGTCACGTGGTGGCAACCAGCAGTGCCTGCGGTACTTGGCCAATCTCATCGCCTCCTTTCCCAGCGTGTGCGTGCGTGATGAGAAGGGAAACCCAGTGTCCTGGAGTATCACAGATCAGTTTGCCACTATGTGTCATGGCTACACCCTGCCTGACCATCGCAGGAAAGGTTACAGCCGACTGGTGGCCCTCACGCTTGCCAGGAAGTTGCAAAGCCGGGGATTCCCTTCCCAGGGAAATGTCCGGGATGACAACCTGGCTTCCATAAAACTGCTGAAGAGTGTCCAAGCTGAGTTCTTGCCTTGTCGTTTCCACAGGCTTATTCTGACCCCTGCAGCTTTTTCTAGACAAGCTCACCTTTAGCTAGAAGAAATTCCAAGAATGTTCTTACTTTCCCTTAGTAGACACCCCTTTTAGCTACCAGTGAGGTGGGAATTAAACCAAGAGAAGCCTGTGGAATTGAAATGGGCCTGGAAAAGGCATGCAAGATCAACCCCCCAGGACCCCCCCCCCAACTGTTTGCATATCAGATTTCCATCACTTCAGAGGGCAGAATAGAGGGTGTAGATTCTGTTAGGAGTCACAGCAGGGAAGAATTCTTTAAAACCAGCCATTGTTGCCCTAGTGTTCAAAAACCGCATGAAAATGAGTGTTTGAATTTGGGGCCTTTAACCTCCTGCTCCATTGTCTCGAACTGTCAATGCACCCCTGTCAGCTTCCAGCTGGAGGTTTTGTCTCTAACCTCTCAGCCATTTCCCCTTCAATGACCAGGTGCAGATGCAGCCTGTGACTTTAAACTACAGCTCTTCCCTGGGAGCATTCATTTGTTCCCACAGGTTCCTGTTTATCAGAGAGGAAAGGTTCCCGCACAGATGTCGACCCACCCCTCACAGCCCCCACACTCCACCGCCCCACCCCCCACCCTGGATTGAATGAGCACCTGGTGGGAACTGGGAATTTGCATTTCCCAATGTTTCCTTCTCATTTGCCTTGGCTTCATGAACAACTGCCATCAGAAGACCGGTCCTGACCCAGTTCACTGTTCCAGCCTCCTGGATAACAATCTGCTTTTCCATAAACATCTGAAACTCACACAGAGGTGTGAACAAGGTTATAAAAAACAGAATATAAAATATATAACATACATATTTTCTATAGGCATATGTTTATGATCCTAGAAAAACCTATATTACATTCTATTTTAATCTCTTATTACATTGGAGAAATCTGAGATCTAGACAATAAATACTTCAAGATTACATTCAATACGACCAATACTGGAAAGCCACAACTTTTTATAAGATAAAAATTCTTAAATAATTAAATTAATGCTTTATTTCATTTTATTGTTGTGTTTTTTTCTTTTTGAGGTTATTGGTGTCTGTGTGTCAGAAGTGGTGGTGCAGGCCTTTAATCTCAGCACTTGGAAGTCAGAGGCAGGCAGATTTATAAGTTTGATGCTTGATCTGTGGTAATTACGTGACTTGGACAGTCATAATGGACCCAAATGGACCCTCTGGGAGTCTTTGATGTAATTAATATAACATCCATAATTTTAGATAAACTTGTTTTTTTCTGAGATGGAGGTTAAGTCATAGAATCAAGACCCAGTTGTTGGAGAGATTCCTTGGTGCTGAGGACAAGTTCAGATGCTCTTCTTGTTAGCACCAGGATACTCCAAGGCCTGGCCCAACCATGTGACACTAGACCTGCGTTGCCAGGACAACGACCCTCAATCCCACAAGACCACCAGACACCTGTTACAGGTGCAGTGGAGAAGGTCATTGAGGCAAAGCCTGCCCTAATCCTCACAAGCTGAGGGAGCCATGCCCTAGGTGCCATCAAGAGGGACATTGGACTGTTGATTGCCCCCATGTTACACAAAACAGGGGGGGGGGCATCACTCCCAGATAGCCCTCCAACCTATCTC
>NC_034607.1:8749443-8761769 GCF_900095145.1 Mus pahari | reverse complement strand
ACACACACACACACACACACACACACACACACACACACACACACACACACACACACATTTCTAAATATATAAATACAACCTGTTCAGTTCCTATAATGCTACCAATAAGTATATGATTTTAAGGCTGGTAACTTAGTATTGGATAACCAACTGGGGGTGCTCTTCCTTGAAGACTATTTTCCCCACTCTCAGCATTTTTTGCTTTCCTACAGTTGTTTGTCTAAGGGCGGGACCCATGAGATCCCCTCCCCCCAAGCTAGCATGTCTGCTGGTACTGTCCTTGTTCAGATCTTTTTTAGGAATTCATGTTGGTGAGACTTCACGGATGTAGCTTCTCTGAACTAGTCATTCTATCTTAGATGGAACCCAGATGAATACGGTTGTTCAACTTTCAACCCTGTTTCAATCATGTTTAAGGAATGTGTGAATGTATGGAGAATTACCTGGAGGAAGGACAGGGTGGGGGAGGACTGGTAGGTTATAGGCCTTTATTTTCTCACTTAAAGAATTTCTTCTGGGGGGCTGGAGAGAAATGGCTTAGCAGTTAAGAGCACCACTTCTTCCAGAGGTCCTGAGTTCAATTCCTAGAAACAATGTGGTGGCTTACAACCATCTATAAGGAGTTCTGATGCCCTCTTCTGGCATGTACGCATACATGCGGATAGAGCATTCATATACATAAAATAAATTAAAAAAAAAAATTCTTTTGTGTAATATAAGCTAGAGCAGGCTTTTAAATAGAGTGTTGTAGGAGGAATGGCGTGGCATGTGGCAGCCTCTGAATAAACACTGGGGGGGCCACACAGCTGGAGAGGCATCTCCTATAGAAAGACCTAATTGAGGACTGCCTGTTGATGCACACAATGCAGGCCAATCTGGAAAGCTGTTTAGAAGAGATGCTTTCTTGGGTCCAATGGGACGTGGGTGGAGGGTATTAAAGGAGCTTGCAGCAGCATCAGATGAGCTTGCTGTGGTGTTTCTCACCTGCTCCCGGAGTCTATGCCATTGATTCCGCGCCACCTCACCCCCAAACCCAAAGAGCAAGTAGGGACCCCCAGTGGGCAGTCCAGGGCACAGGCAGCAGAGTGTTAATCTGTTTAGTTGTTACTTGGAAGGCTATACAATAAACAAGGGACAATAGTGACTTGGAGTTGGATGTTGGCAAAGCTGAGCCTGAATTTTGAACAGTTACCCGAGCTACTACAAAGGACATATTAAGGCTGAGTTTAGAGTCACTCAGGTATAGTGAATGATCAATGACCATCTTTAGCACTGTATGAACTGGGTGCTGGTATGTTTCAGAGACTAGAAACAATGGCTGGGTAGGGGGCAGCTAGGAGGAAGGCAAATGTTTGTGTGGTCTTACACCGAAGTTTTCAAATAGGAAATGGTAGGTGTCACATTGAATGTTGTCTTAAGCTCAGTGAAGACAAGGACACAAAGGTATCATCAGGAGTCATCTGGACACAGCAGAAATAAGCTACCGGTTTCACTAAAACTGCTTAGAACAAGACCTTGAATAAACTGTGTTAGAGGTGAATGAAAGCAGAAGCAGGAGCTCTGGAATGGGAAAAGGAAGTGAGGAATGTCAAAGAGATGACCACCAGAGAAAAATACTTCCAAGATTATAGGTAGATGATTCTGTCTATTTAAAGTCTGAAAAAAAAAAATAACCAGGAAAAAGTAATCTTCAGCTTTTGAATTCAGAAATATGCTATACCTCAGAAGGGCCAGGTTTCTGTTAGTGTCAGGATATTTCCTGGATAGGTTTTACTCTATGAAAAGCCATCAAATTACAGCACAAATACTTCTTTTTTATTCTGCAATTTAAAAAAAAATTTATGAATTGAATTTGAGTTGAAATCTGAGAAAAGGTCATCCTTTTAATGGAACTTCTGCTAGAAAAATGTATTATAAAGTGCAAAGCATTATGTAAAAGCCCCATTTATAAGGGAAAATACTTCTTAAAGCAGCATATTGATTAAATATAACACAACCACCAGATGAATTTGTATGGTATATTAAAAATTTATGTTAGTAAGGCATTGCAAGGCATTGCGAGGAATTTTGGGGGTCCCACTTGGGGTTTGATAATAAAGATACGGAGACATCTGTGTGGTATAAGCCTTTTCGCTGGGGGTAGATAGCCATCTAGACTCTATCCACCTCACTTGTCACTGTGGACCATATGGTTGGTTCACCATCTGCCTGCTCTGCCCTCCCCTACCTCCAGCCTTAAGTTCTTTTTATCGTTACACAATAGGCACCTTTAGCTAGTCAATATCCACACACCAAACTTCTTATCTGATCTAGGGGTTGTCCTAAAAGACCCGTCACCTAAGCAATTCTCAGCCATAGACTTCTTGGTTTGCCAGGCCTGTCTCCAGACTAAGTTATGGAAAGGGCCTGAGAACATTTCCAAAGAATAAGCCCATAAAAATCACAGATAGCAATCGTGGCAAAAGCCTTCTTCAAAGCTTAGGTGCCATCACTTCTGCCAGATACAATAGTTCTGCTATAATAAGGAAATATACATCACATGGAGATGTAAAACAGTTACAGAAAAGCATACATAATCTACTTAAAATTTAACTTAAAGGGTGCAGTTAAGGAAAATAGATCTGAAAACAGCTTAATGATGCCCACTGAGAGAGAGGAGACCTAGGTAAGTAAGTAGTACCAAGCATTGCATAGTACAGACATTGCTGAGCAGGATGACACAGAGAGGCAGTGGAGGTAACAAGCCCTTCTTCAAGACATACATTTTTCTGTTCTTCTTGGGTGGTGTTTGTGGTGGGGAGGGTGTTCTATGGAACTTGTAAGCCCATATTTTCTCAAGAATAAATATTCTAATATTTTCTCAAGAATAAATTTACTCTGCCTGAGTTCCACAAGGAAAAGTGACAGGAGAAAGCAAGACTAGAATATTCTCAAACCTCTGTAGCAAAGGAAGGCACACAGATATTAGCACCTCCTTTGGGAAGGAATCTCAATGCAACTCAAGGTGGGACTTTCTCATTCTGCGTTTTAACTGATGGTTTCTATGTGGTGGTTTGACTTTCGAGGATGAAGATGAGGTAACTAACTGTACATTAACTTCCCTTAAGCTGTTCACTTCAGACCTCAAATGTAGTTCATTTTTCTCTAAGCTTGGTGAACTCTAGGACATGGGATAAAAATTATAGCACATGGAATAGCATAGCCCAGATCACAACAATGATATCTTCCTTCTTGTTTGTGATGGGTGCATTTCTGAAGTTTTAGAGGGGAGATGTTAAAGAAGCAGAGGTATAACATAATAATGTTGGTATATATTTCTGCTTTAAAGAAGGTGGTCTTAACAAGCCAGTTTGCTTTTTAACAGCTTCTCTAAGTCTCAGGGTATACATATATTATAGTTCCAAATAAAAATCCCATTGCTAGCAGTCCCTGTTCTTCCTGATATCAGCCTTGTACTGCCCCTGAAGACTGGGAGAAAATAGGAAAGGTCGACTCTGTGTGGCTGCTTTTTCCTGATCCTATATAAACCTCAGCAGGGTGAAACAGCACATGCTCCCAACCACAGTTTCAACCTTGCTCATTCTCTGGGATCCTATGTTCAGCCTCTCCACCGGTGGTGTCTGGATGCTACAAATACACTGGCTTAAAAAGGACTGGGCAAAATCCTGGATAGGGAGTCCACAGTCCACATCTCCTTTGAGGTGTCAGAGCACCGTGGTAGGCCAAGCTGGAAAAGCAGTTGGGGGAGAGGGGCAGGCGAGATCCCAGTCCAGTTTGGACTGAGTGCTGGAGGGGCAAGATATGAGAGAAGGCCCTTTGGGAGTTTTAGTGGTATGGTTCACTTAGGTGAAGGCCTTCCCCATGACAATCTTTAATAAAGCAGCTCTCTAAGACGATCTTCGCTTGTTAATATTTCTTTATGGGTGGTAGGTGTGAACGTATATGCTTTATTGTGGTCAATCAGGGATTATATAATTTGGCAGAAGGGCATGAGAATATCCAGGAAGGGAAGGTCATTGGCTGCAGGCTAAGGCTGTTGAGATACCTCATTAGCATGAAGAGGTATTCCAGGTGCTGTTATGTGACTGACTGCTCGTCATCACCTCAGTTGGGTGTCATGGTTATATATTCCAGAGCAGGTACACAATCAGGGAGAGAGAACTCCCACTCCTTCTGTCTCAGATCTCTGAGATCCCTGGGTTTGAGCATGCTCCCCCTCACCGGTTTTTATTGTTAGCACTTCTTCTAGGCTCCTCCAAACAGTTACCTAGCAACAGCCAGGTACGAACCTGGCTTGCTATGAAAAGACTGTTTGGGCTTCTATCTGTCTGTCTATCTATCTATCTATCTATCTATCTATCTATCTATCTATCTATCTATCGCGCCTCTTTTCCTCCTTCCCTCTCTTTCCTCTCCATTTCCTCTCTCTTGCTGGCCATCCTCATCCCTTCTTTCTGTCTCTTCTCTTTATATTCTTTTCTGTCCCCTTTCTCTGCCTCAACTCCAAATGAACTTAATTTTATACTAGACTTGTCATATGCCTGGTACCTTAGGTGTGTGCCTCAGCAGGGGCCTGCTCCTGCTTCATCATGCTGCCACATTACAAAACATATGACTTATGGCTTTCCTGTGGCATGGTCCATGTCCCCTACACTCCCTAGAGATTTTCTTTTCCGTAAGGAAACTTTCATGTTTCCTGTTTCTGTGTTTAAAAAAAAATGAAAAGAACAAGCACTATGCAGGTATTACTCACCCCCCCCAGCTTTCTCTTCACTCAACAGATCTGTTTCTAAAGCAAAATGTACATGAGATTTTAAACACTGTCAAATACTAGCTATATTATTAGGATGAGCAGGTTGTTAGTTAAGACCATGCAGTTACTACAGTGAACACTAGATGTCAGATTTTAGTTCTAGAATATTTCTAACAAGAGGTGTACTGGAATTATTTCTAGTAGTTTCCTTAGAATATTGCAGCATTTTGAACTATTTTTAGAAAATTCCTATTTAGAAGGTTCTTGTCACATCAACACACATGAATATTTAAAAATCTTGATATATAATACAAAATTCTTGATTTAAATTATTTTGACAAATTGTCCCACTTGATTTGTGACTGCTAACCTATTGAGAAAATAAATAAATAAAAATAAAAATAAATCTGTGAGTTTTTTCAAATATTTCAAATTTTTTCCAGGTAATAGAATATCAGAAATTCAGATATTGTCAAATTTATTTATTGTTGTCTTATTTATTGTCTTTTTTGTGGTTTATTTATTGTCTTATGCTTCCTGTGTGAAGTACACAGAGAAGCATGACATAGTGTAGAGGCAACACACTTTTTATTTCAGCGCATGAGAGGCAGAGTCAGGAAGGTATCTGTGAGTTGAGGTCAACCCTGTCTACATAGGAAGTTCTAGGACTATTTTGTAGCCAGGGCTACAAAGTGAGACCGGTTTCAAAAAAAAAAAAATCTGTGTTGAGGTGACCTTTTTGTGCATTCTGTAAAGATTGTTTTTGTATTATTCAAATGCTGATTTCTGTAACGGCAGAGAATTGGGAGCAGACCAGACTTTGGTATTGTTATTCACATGCTACATCATATTTTATAAACACCCCTCTCTCACCTTCTGATTGGTCTAATAAAAATCTGATGGCCTATAGCAAAAAAGAGAGAGAATAGCCAGGACTTTTGTAGAGACAGGAACTCTGGGGAAGGGTCAGCCTTGGGAGGATTCGCCAACTGTACACAGAGTAAGAAGCAGGCTGGGTCTGAAGGAGAGAGAGTAATGAGCCATGTGGCAGAATATAGATTAATATATATGGGCCAACTTAAGATATGAGAACTAGTTGGGACCAAGAGTAAGCTAGACCTAAAGCTATAATTAATAAAGTCTCCATGCCTTTATTCAGAGCTCAAGTGGGCAAAGAAAGACCTACAAATACGTACATCTGTTGTCAGGAAGAAAAAACAATGAATGCTTGTAACAGCCACTTTCTCCTTTTTATATAGGTTGGGATCTCTGCCCAGGGAATGGTGTCATCCACAGTGGGGTCTTTCCACCTCAACTAACTTAACCAAAATAATCTCACAGCTGTACTCAGAGGACCACGTCCCAGAAGCTTCTGTATTTCAAGAAGGTGACAAGTGAGATTAGTTTTCAATGATGGGCTATTTGAATGTTAAAATATCTTAGGTATTTTTACAGTTTCCAATCTATGGCAGCATTTGGCCAATTTATTTTACATTTTGAAAATTACTTTTAAATGCAATTTTTTTTACTAAAATAGGCATTACACCCCACATAGTTGGATACATATACAATAGTACAAAGCTCATTCACATTCTTGCTGTTGATAGTAACAACAATTAAAAGGTAGGTATCTACCTAAAATTTTGCTCTCTGAGTTGGTATAACAAACATCACAAAGACTGACAATACTAATAGATATGGCAAGCATATTTTTTAAATAAAACATTATATCAAAAATGATATGAAAACAAAGGTGGAGTAAGAAGAATTTTACTGTGGTTTGCAAAAATATGCTTATTTAAAAAATTAGAAAAGATGACAGCTGGTTCATACATAGGACCATATCTGTTACTTTAACCTTTGAAAAACTTTGTTGTTTAGCCTAAGCTAACCACTTTTCATTGGCTCAGATAATCTGCTTTCTAACTTTTCCTTGCCTAGCAACAGAATTTGTATAAAAGACTGATGTTTTTTGAAGAAGGCACACATTTCTCTCCTGAGGAGAAGTGTCACCTAGCCTTCAGCTAAGAAACTCCTGAAACTTCACCATCTAGCATTTTTTTCTCTCAATGAGTTTGGGCTCCAAGAATTTAGAGAACAGTGATTTAATATGGATTAAAGTTATAGTGGTTTCTTGTTATTGGAGCCATTTCAGTTGGAACTACATGGTTAGATAGAAAAAGAAAGAAAGAAAGAAAGAAAGAAAGAAAGAAAGAAAGAAAGAAAGAAAGAAAGAAAGAAAGGAAGGAAGGAAGGAAGGAAGAAAGAAAGAAGAAAAGAAAGGGAAAAGGAGAAGAAAACACAAAAAAGAAAGAAGAAAAGAAAAAGAGATGGAAAAGAGGGAAGAGGAGGAGGAGGATGTTGTAATATTTTTTACATTGTGTGAAAGTGTGTCTCTGTATTTCCAATTGTTAATTCTGTACCAGCATAGAGCTAAATTCTGGCAGTATCTTGGTATTGCCATTTCTATGGCCCATCATCATGGTTTTTTTCTTTTGTAAACATTCATCTTTCTTCTCCTGCCTATAGGCAATATAGAATATCATCAGAAGTTGTGTTGCTACTGTAATAGCTGGAGCAGGAACTGGAAGGCCAAACATCCGGCCAGAGAAATGACACAGGGGAAGAGAGCAGACTTGAGAGATTCAGGAGAGACACAGTAGGCACAGCAAAGCAGAGGGGTACAGAGCGTGCCATGTAACATTAGCAACATGGAGAGTTTTAGGTTAAAACAGTAGGGTAAACTTTAAATACTAGCTGGGAGAAAGGCCTAAGCTTTTTCCTATATAGAGGACTCTATGTCATTATTTATACCACTGGTGGGGCCAAAGAATGTCCTGGTATTGAAGGAGGAGGAGGAGGAGGAGGAGGAGGAGGAGGAGGAGAGGAGCAGAAGGAGAAGGAGAGGAGGAGGAAGAGAAGGAGAAGGAGGAGGAGAACGAGAGGAGGAGGAGGAGGAGAAGAAGAAGAAGAAGAAGAAGAAGAAGAAGAAGAAGAAGAAGAAGAGGAAGAGGAAGAGGAAGAGGAAGAGGAAGAGGAAGAGGAAGAGGAAGAGGAAGAGGAAGAGGAAGAGGAAGAGGAAGAGGAANGAAGAAGAAGAGGAAGAGGAAGAGGAAGAGGAAGAGGAAGAGGAAGAGGAAGAGGAAGAGGAAGGGGAAGAGGAAGAGGAAGAGGAAGAGGAAGAAGAAGAGGAAGAAGAAGAAGAAGAAGAAGAAGAAGAAGAAGAAGAAGAAGAAGAAGAAGAAGAAGAAGAAGAAGAAGAAGAAGAAAAAGAAGAGAAAGAAAGCAGAAATGTGAAAGAAAACAGCAAAAAGGAAGGAGAAAGGGAAAAAGAGAGAGAAGGGGAAACAAAACGGTTGAGAAGATTGCAGAGAGATTGAGAAACAGTAAATGGAAATGAAGACCAGTACAATCCACTGCATTCTGCTCAAGCCTTGCCCTTAAGGAGTGGGCAATAGTACAAAATAGAGAGAAAAAGAACAGTTCCTAATTGTGGTGGTTTGAATATGCCTGGAAGTGGCACTCTTAGGAGATGAGGTCTTGATGGAATAGGTTTCCATCTTGTTGGAGGAAGTGTGGGGGTGGGCTTTGAGAACCTCTACTCAAGCTCTGTCTAGTATGGGAGAAACCCTCCTGGCTGCCTGCAGAAGACAGCCTCTTTCTGGCTGCCTTTGGATCAAGACGTAAAACACTCAGCTCCCTCTAGAGCTCCATGTCTGCCTGGATGCTGCTGTGCTTCCCACTATAATGTTAATGGGCTGAATCTTTGAAAATGTAAGCTAGGCTGAATTAAATGTCTTTGAGGAGACCTGCCTTGTTCATGGCCTCTCTTTACAGCAATAAAGCCCACTAAGACACTGCTAATTCTTTCTTCGAGCTGATAGACATTTTAGAACAACTCGCTTGCATACCTGGGGCCGGGTAGACAGTGTTTTCTTCACACTTTCTCTTCCTTAGAGTGTAGCACATTCTTCGTAGAGACTTAAATATTTGGAGATTAAAGTGTATGTGAATATAACATTACTCCCAAGGTTATCAAAACATGGGGTGGGCAGGGAGGGGGGAGAGGAAGAGAGAGAGAGAGAGAGAGAGAGAGAGAGAGAGAGAGAGAGAGACAGAGAGATAGGAAGAAAAGCAACCTTACATTCTTAAATTTTTTTTTTTGTTGTAACCAAGACTGTTATTGTTGCTTTTGATCATTGTGAACAAAATACCTTACATACACAATTTAGAGAGCAAAGATTTAATGTGGATTAAAGCCAGAGTGGTTTCTCATCAAAGCTGCTCAATATCATGTGCTTGGGCAAATCATTAGAGACACAAACATGCGGCAGAGTCTGCTCTTCACTTCCTGGTAACTAGGAAGCAGTGAGAAATACCCAGAAATAGGTACACCGGGCACACTCTGAAGACTGCCACAGTGATCCGGTCCTTCCAGCTAGATCTCACCCACTCCTAAAAGAGTTCCTCTAGTTGAGGCCAAACTTTCAAACACATAGTCACGTAGAAGACGTTTCTTATTCGAACCATAGCAGACATAAAGATCCTGACACTAATTAGAGATTGCTCACTCATCTTAGCAAGTTGCATTTTTAATATTAAGTGATAAAGTATTGGGTCAAAGGTTAAATTCTTTCTCTGGGACATTACAGGCTTCTGTTGAAGAGGTACACTTTGTTTATGTTGAAGTTGCTTATAGTCTGAAAAATCCCGGGTCTTAATTACTGGCACTGAATTCTGACTCTGTTTATTACCAGTGACACAGGTTCATATACTGTAAGATGCTTGTTTATCATCAGAGAGCTGAGCCCTAAATTGATCTCTGACAGAAAAGAACCATAGTAAATTTAATCTAAACCCTTGAGTATTGCAAATAGCAAACAATTAATTGTAATTTAAAATTTCTACAAAAGCACCTACTTGCTAATCAAAATGTCATATATAAATATTATATTGATATTCAGAGGCAGATGCTTGCAGCCAACCAACCATTGGGCAGAGCATGGAATCCCAGATAGAGGAGTTGGAAAAGGGACTGAAGGAGCTGAGGGGGTTTGCAGCCCCATGGTGGGAGTAACAGTGTCAAGGAGCTCCCAAGGACTGGACCACCGATCAAAGAATACACATGGAGGCACCCATGGCACTGGCCACATATGTGGCAGAGTATGGCCTTGTTGGACATCAGTGGGAGGAGAGGCCCTCAAGCCTGAGGGTATTCAATGCCCCAGTCTAGGGGAATGCCAGGGAGGGATGTCAGGAGTGGGTGGATGGGTGGGGGAACACCCTCATAGAGGCAGGGGGAGGGGGATGGGATAGAGGGTTTCAGAAGGGGAGACCTGGGAAGGGGAAAACATTTGAAATGTAAATAAAGAAAATATCCAATAAAAAGAGATACTTTTTTTCAACTTATTTTTATTAGATATTTTCTTTATTTACATTTCAAATGCTATCCTGAAAGTTACCTATACCCTCCCCCCGCCCTGCTCCCCTACCCACCCACTCCCACTTCTTGACCCTGGCATTCCCCTGTATTGGGGCATATAAAGTTTGCAAGACCTAGGGGCCTCTCTTCCCAATGATGGCCGACTAGACCATCTTCTGCTACATATACAGCTAGAGACACGAGCTCTGGGGTTACTGGTTAGTTCATATTGTTGTTCCATCTACAGGGTTTCAGACCCCTTCAGCACCTTGGTTTCTTTCTCTAGACCTCCATTGGGGGCCCTGTGTTCCATTCTATAGATGACTGTGAGCATCCACTTCTGTATTTGCCAGGCATTGGCATAGCCTCATACGAGACAGCTATAAAGATATACTTTAAATATGCATATATATTATTCATTGTGGTTAACTCTATTCTTTGTCTTTTAACCAGGAATTCCAAAATATCTTACTAACAGTATTATGCACAGGAATTACCACCTCTTCTATGACACGAAAGAGCTTAATTAAATGTTTTATATAACATTTCAGTAATGAAAGGATCAAGGACACAGAACACACATTGGGTAAAACTAAGTTTCTATAAACTTCTCCCACAAACTTGCTTAGGAGGTAACTTCAAGTGTTTAAAAAAAAAGGTCCATGTTGTAAACATTGTCACAGGGGCAGCCAGCCAGATGGTTCATCTGGTAAAAATATACCTGCCTCTAAGACTAATAACTTGAGCTCTATCTTTAGGATTATGGAAGGATAGAGATGATTCTACAATTGTCCTCTGCCTTCCACTTGTATACTATGGAAAAGACATGAAAATGCACAAACCCCCCCACACACACACACACACTCACATACACGTTTGACTTCCATTTTTCTGGCTATGAGGTACTTCTAAAAAGCCATGCAGTATCTTCTCAATTTAAAAGAAAATGGAAGACTTAAAAATCAAAGAGTTTTTATATATATGCTTGATTATTTGGAAAAGCTTATGAGAGTACTTCATTTGAATTCCATAGCATCTTGGTAAAACATTCATGTTTTAAGATATTTGATCACACTGTGAACCCCAACATTATATACTGGAAAAACTTGTTTCTAGTTGTGGTGTGGCTCAGCCCTAGCACATCCCTTTAATCTGAGAGCTTTCTGTTTATTGTAAAAGACTGAATGCAGTCAGCCATTGGTCAAGAATCATAGCAAGCAACCAGTTGATAGGGAGTCAGCATAGGAAAACCGTAGAGAGTGAGAGGAAGTCAGGAGGTCAGGTAGAGAGATACCCAGGAAGTAGAAAGGTGGGACATTCAGTTGGAAGGGTTTTTAAAACTGTGAGAATGGGTTTTTTCCTTCTGGGAAGTTGCTTAAGGAGGAAGTAATAGCTGGGTGCTTTCTCTGGCACTCTGAGCAACAGGCTTTCACCACAGCATCTGACTCGCGAGTCTTTGGTAAAATCTGAACCATGCAAAGGCTGGGGGGGGGGGGCATACAGAAAGGCTCGTTTTTCTTCTCACAGTCAGGGTGTTATTAGTCACAAGAGCATTAGTTATAAAGGGAAGTGTGATTAAGCTCTCCGTTAAAATTGTTTGTAGTCTTCAAGATTATTCATCATGAGATTAGGTTGTATTTATACTGAGTCATCTCATATTTTCTCAGACTTATACTTTGTGCTAGTTGATAGTATTCATTAGATTCTTGTTTGGGGGATTTGATCTACCATATGCAGTAATTTGGTTGGATGAAGTTAGATGTTTTTGTGTCTTGCCTCGGAGTATTTAGCTGTTAGGTCTAAAGAGGAAGCAAAGAGAAAAAGGAAAAAAAGTAAGTGAGATTTTAAGTATTTCATTAATTATTAGGTATGTAGGGGAGAAGAAGTTATTGAGTTAAAGAAAAGACAATAAAATTGCAGTCTTGTTAACCCTAGAGATAAGAAAGAGGAACCAGAAAAAAGAGTTAAGAGAATAAAAGAGCTGGCTATAATGGCATAAGCCTTCAATTTTAGAGGGGGGTTCTCTGTGGTTTTGAAGCCATCCTGGTCTACACAGCAAGCTCCTGGATATCCAGTACTATATAGAGATCCTGTGTCAAAAAAGAAATAGAAAGAAAGTGAGGAAAAAAAGGAGGGAGGGAGGGAGGGAGG
>NC_034607.1:8738700-8749343 GCF_900095145.1 Mus pahari | reverse complement strand
AGAGAGAGAGAGAGAGAGAGAGAGAGAGAGAGAGAGAGAGAGAGAGAGAGAAAGATACTCAGAGAGAAAAAATGGTATTATCCTTGGACATTTGGGTTTTAATATGAATGGGGAATATTCTGAAGTAATTCAGCAGAAATTTCATCAGGGACAGTTTTTAGTAGGTCAGATTACAGTAAGATACAAGCCCCAACCTTTCACTGGTTTGTAATAACAAAGGTGACTTCTTTCTCTAGATATTTATCAGCTGCTCCAACTCTGCTAGGCTCTATTCTGCTTTATTCAGTGGGTTGTCTTCATTGTGGGATCATGGCCAAGATAAGAATCTTGATCCAGGCCAACCTCAGGGCCAATCTTGTGATGACTGCAAGCTTCTGTGTACAGGCTTCCAGTGTCATGACTCTCTGGGTGTCATGTACTCAGCATGCGGCCAAACCCATCAGTGGAGCAAAGTTAACTCTCCTACATAAAGCCTTGCCAGTCACATGGTAAACAAACAACAAACCAGAGGTATGTTTCCATTTCAGGTGGGGAAGACAGTGGTTTGAGATGGCAGCCCTGTCTACTGTAAGAATGGATGTTAGCAGCTGCATCATGAATAAATCTAAATTTGAGAAGCGTCAGGATGCATAATATAGTGAAGCCATGTGTATGTACAGTATTTGTGTGAGAAATGTAAAAAATAACTAGGTGTGTGTGGTAGTACATGTTCTTAGTCTCAACACTCTGGAGACGGAGGCAGGCAGATCTCTGTGAATTCATAGCTCTGATCTACATAGCGAGATTCCCAGTCAGCAAGGTCTAAATAGTAAGACCCTGTATAGACAAATAAACAGGAACAAAAAAATATATTGATCTCTTCAAATGTGTTTGTTTGCCATTTTATTGTGGCTCATAATCTTGTCTTATGTAGAATACTCTGCCATCCCCATATCTAAGTTGTCTGTTGGCTCAGTTTTTTTTTTCTTGTGACTGAACACTTGATGTAATTTAAAAAGAGGATTTTTTTTTTTTTTAAATTTTGGTTCACAATTTCCAAGGTTGGAGAAAGAGGTTGCTTGGCTCTGTTTCTGTGGACCTGTTGCGAGGCCAAGCACCATGGGAGAAGGACATGGAAAGTGAGAACCTTTATCTCATAGCAGTCAGAAAGCAGAAAGAGCTCAGAGACAGAACACAATGTGACCACCATAGTGATATGGCCTCTGTGACATACTTTTTCCAGTTAGACCCTTCTTCAAAAGTTTCCCAGGCCTTCCCCAATAGATTCGCCAGCTGGGGACCAAGCCTTCAAACCTTAAAACAGATTTGACAATTTTATTACTCAGTTAACTGTTTTTCCATTTATAAGTCAGTGGTTCAGTGGTAAGAAGGTTCAGTGGTTAAGAGCATTTGCCACTGTAGCAGAGGAACAAGCTTGACTCCCAACATTCATGTAGGAGGGTGCAGCTCATAACCATCTGTAACTCTGGCTACAGGGCAGCCAGTGACCTATTTTGGCTTCTATGGGCATTTTTATTCATGTAGACAAATCCAACACATAGACGTGTGCATACAAATAATTATAAAAAATAAATTTTAAATCTTCTAAAGGCCAACAGTAGTCCCTAGAAGATTTGTCAAATATATCTTTTATTTTATTGTTGTGAATATAGTAAATATTAAGGAATGAGGAATAGTAAATATTAAGGAATAAGCCTCCCCAGTTTGTTTCCAAGTGGAGTTCTAATTATTGGGTAAATGTTTAAAGTATAACTGGCAGAATTCTTCATTCAGCTGAGACATGGAGCCTGCTAAGTCCACCTTCAGAGCCAGCCTCCTATTCATTTGTAACATTTTCTTCTCCTAAAGGCCAGATGTTCTTTGTATCCTTAGAGCAAATCCTGATCTCCTTAAACTGGTTTGGGTTGGTGCATCTTGTTAGACTGTCATAACAAAGTATCTTAAAACAGGTAGTGGGCTAAAGAAGGGGGAAAAGTCAGTTGGGAGCTGGGGACTCTGAGATCCAGGTGCTAACATAGTTATGTCCGGACTGGTGACGCTTCTCTTTCTGGTTTACAGATAGCTCCCTCCTAGAAATGTCCTCCAGTGGAGAAGAACTAAATCAATCTCTGTTCTTCCTGCCTGATACAGTCCCATCAGATTGAGGGCATGTCCCTTAGGGCTTCATGTTATCTTTATTATCTACTGAAGATCTGATTGAGTAACATCTGGAAATACGTTTTCAATTCTTGTATTTAGTAGGTATGTGTGTACTCAGCCTAGAGCTGTTTAGTTTTTTCAGCTTCAAGTGAAAGCGCCCAGACCAAAATAAGGAAAATTTCACTTTGTCTGAAAAGTCTTTTTCAGCTACTCTAGCTTTAATCTACTTTCTTTCCCCTTGATGTTGTCTATTTACTGTAAGTCCTGGATACAAAGCTGTAGTTCTCACTGTACATTCTATGCCTTCGAAATGAAATATATATGTATACACACACATATACTTTTTGTATTATTCATACAAACAATGACAGCTATCAAAATAATGCAAAAACAAAAAAAACAAAAGCAAACCAACCAACCAACCAAATAAAAAAACCAATCCAAATCAAATTTAGTCACCTGTGCTTACATTTCCTAACTGTGCACAATTTGGCAAGACACTGACATCACAGTAAGCAAGAGAATGGCCATGTTGACCTTTCCCTCCTGCCCTTCTCCCTCTGAACCTCTAGGAAGCAGGCATTTGGTCACCTAGAATTACTCAGCCTTTTCCGTATCTCACACGAGTGAAAGCATACAGCATATGTCTTTCTCTTCAGAATACTGCATCATGAATGAACCTGTGATTCATTTCTAGTTACTGCCAGTCAGTATTCGACTGTGTAAGTCAGTCAGTATTTAATGTTCTCTTCATTCATTCATTCATTCAGTGTGTGTCTGTGTGTCTGTGTCTGTGTCTGTGTGTGCATGCTCATGCACATTTGTATGCATATGGAGGCCTGAAGACAATCTTAGAGGTTCCTCAGGTGCTGTCCCACTTAAAAGAATATATTGGACTGGGCGTGGTAGCGCACACCTTTAATCCCAGCACTCGGGAGGCAGAGGCAGGCGGATTTCTGAGTTCGAGGCCAGCCTGGTCTACAGAGTGAGTTCCAGGACAGCCAGGGCTACACAGAGAAACCCTGTCTTGAAAAAACAAACAAACGAACAAAAAACAAAACCGAAAAAACAATATATTGAATGGACACACAGTAGTTGTATGTACTTTCAGGGTTCACTGTACCATTTCAACATGTATTTTCTTCATTTAGTATTCCTATAAGGTGATCTGATTCAATGATTCTAAACTATAGATGGCTATAGAACCATCTGGAAAGATGTAAACATGTGCCCTGGCCACACTCCACCACAGTTATGGTAAAATCTTTTAGAAAAGACCAGATGACATTTTAAAAAACACTTTTCTAGATTATCTCCATGTCTAGTTAAGTTTGAAAAGCACTGAGTTATTTTAAACTCACGAGTAACTTGGAACTTTGGTTACAAGGCGGCTGGAGATGAATAACACTTTTGTTCAGGGAAGGCTTGATTGACTACATTCCATTCACCTCATCACTTCCTGGGCGCTGGAAAGGCTGCAGTTACTTTCCCATAAGCCTAGAACTGGTTGCTAGACCAGTGTTTCAACTCTTGGATGTTACATCTGATAAGGGATGAAAGCTGTAAAATATTAATGTGGGTATAAACTAAGTCAGGAGGCTGCACAAAGATGGTATGTCTACAGGAAGTAGAATTAGAATAACTGATAGGAGCATCATAATATAAGTCGATGAAATAACTCCTGATGGCCAGAGAGGTAGGTAAGTGATAGAGTCCTTTTTAGAACATTCAGTGTTCAAGGCCCTCGGTGCTTTAACCAGCATATAAACACACACACACACACACACACACACACACACACACACACACGTGTAAGAAAGACAGGAGGAAGAGAGAGATAACCATCTTTCTCAGAATAAGAATACCACCAAAAATGTATACTTAAACAGGAAAAAACATAGTAATAGTAGTGTTTACTTTTTTATTTTTGTGATTATAATATAAGATTTCTCTTTTCCCTCTCCTCTCTTGAAACCCTCCCACATTCCCTTCCTTGGTCTTTTTCAAGATCATGGCCTTTTTTTCCATTCATTGTTATTTCATGCATATATGTTTGTATGTACTTAACTAAATGATAGATGGATAGGTAGATGATAGGTACATGACAGAGGTTAGGTAGATAGATAGATAGATAGATAGATAGATAGATAGATAGATAGATAGATAGATAGATGATAGATAGAAAGATAGATAGATAGATGATAGATAGATAGATAGATAGATAGATGATAGATAGAAAGATAGATAGATGATAGATAGATAGATAGATAGATAGATAGATAGATAGATGATAGATAGATGATAGATAGATAGATAGATAGATAGATAGATAGATAGATGATAGATAGATGATAGATAGATAGATAGATACATAGATAGATAGATAGATAGATAGATAGATAGATAGATAGATAGATAGATTCCTAAATTTAACCTGTTCAATATGTATGTTTTAATTGTATGTATGTTTTCAGGCCTGACCAAAATATGGTGTGGAATAACCAACTGTTGTTCTCTTCCCTGAGTAAGACTATTTCTTAGACTCCCAGAATTCCTCAGTTGCCTTGAGTTCTTGTGCACGGGCTTTTCCTCATTCACTTTGGCCCACTGATGTCATCCTTGTCTGGCTCCTGTTTGGACAGTCATGTTGGTGAGACTTTATGGCTGTAGCTTTTCACAGTGAATTAGTCAAAATCTTCTGACTTTTGAGGGTAGAGTGCAAACTGAAGTTTCACCATTACTGTTCAGTGTAGCTCAGTATAAATCGACTCACCAGCCCTCAGGGAACAGAACGCTTGCTGCTCTCATAAGTAACATTGAGAGATGGCCAGTGGGTTCTTCTTCGTACCCTTTATACATTTTAGAAATCACTTCGATCTATTAAAACAAGTGTAGGGTGACTTAGGGAAGAGAGACTGAACAGCTCTACACTCAGGCCTGAAGAGGCCCCAATAACAAGCCAAAGTCATGACGTCACTTAAGTCTAGCTTAGTGAACCTGTGAGTTTATTGGGGTTAATTACAAGAGCATAGGTGACTCAATGGCAGCTACGTCACCTGAAAGCCCCCAGCATGACCGGTGACTCACTAAATTGCATTCTAGGAGGACCATGCACGGCTGTCAGATGGCTAGTACTCCACACAGCAACTGCTATTGTGCATATAACTTTGGGGGCAGAGCTTAACTACTGCAAACTTTTCAGTAGCTCCCGAACCTTGTAAGTTTTGTTTACTCCTTGAATATCATGAACCTCCCTCCCCTCCCCCATGAGAAAATATTTTCATTTGGAGGCTATACAGTACCCAACACACAGCAAACACCATCCTAGAGGAAAGCGACCAACTTTTGTGCTTTATGAGTATATTTAGTTCTTCCACGTTTTCTAGTCTTGGTCTTATACGCATTGATACAACATTTTTTTCTCATTTTAAAACGTAAGAGCTCCACAGTCAGCTATTGGATGGAACACAGGGCCCCCAATGGAGGAGCTAGAGAAAGTACCCAAGGAGCTGAAGGAGGTTACAACCCTGTAGGTGGAACAACAATATGAACTAACCAGTACCCCCTGAGCTCGAGTCTCTAGCTGCATATGTAGCAGAAGATGGCCTAATCGGCCATCATTGGGAAGAGAGGTCCCTTGGTCTTGCAAACTTTATATGACCCAGCGCAGTGGAAGGCCAGGGCCAAGTAGTGGGAGTGGGTCGGTAGGGGAGCAGGGGCGGAGGTGGGGTATAGGGAACTTTCCGGATAGCATTTGAAATGTAAATAAAGAAAAAAAGAAAANAAAAAAAAAAAAAAGGCACTGGACAGTGGTTTGTATTTGTACTCTCAGCATTGTGGAGTTGGAGACAGAGTTCTTCCAGTGAGAGACGTTGTCTCAAAGAAAAAAAGACAAAAGGAAAAGAACAAAAAGACAACATTCTAGATTGACCTCACCTCCATGCCCCCTTCCTTCCTCAAGAAACACAACTCTTTATACAGCAATGAAAAAAAAAATTACCTTAATGAAATGGAAAATTATGCCTAAAAAATCATCAAAAGAGAATGTATAGATGTTGTTATGAAAATATTAACTTCATATTTGTTGAGCATTTACTTACCAGTTGTTAAATATTTTGTGATTTTACATATATTAAAATAGGTTATTCCCTTAAAAAAATAAAAATAAAAAAAAAAAAAGCAAGAGCTCTCTGTGGGGTGTGCCAGTCTCATTCCTTAGCAAATAGTTTCCTCCAGTTTCCATTCTTCATTTCCATTCTTCATCTTGTCCTCAGACAAGAAAACTACTTGGAAGCCATGAGCTTGAATTTTACATTAGACTGCCTTCAGCAGTTAGAATTCTCCCAATTTTGCTGAAAAAAAGAGAATGGATTATATTCTTGCTGCTTCAAAGGAGCAAAATAGGCCTGGGAATTTTGACAATGACATAGATGCATTTAATGTGTTCTCAACACTCTCTTCCCCACATCTTCTCTGAAATCCCTCATGTTCCTCTCCTTCCCGTCCCTACCCACCTTCCTCTGGTTTATGACTTTTATTTTTTGTTTTTGCTGTTTTTTTTTTTAAATTGTAATACAATCACATCATTTCTCTTTTACCTCTCCTCCTTCCAAATCCTCCCAGATACCAAGCAAAAGAAACTTATCATAAATAGTACCATTGTGTTTTCAAACTCCATTTAATCACAGGGAGAAATTAAATTCAAAGTCTCAGGCCCTAGGGGATCCGGAACTTCACAATAGCTGGACAGCATCTATTGTAAGGAAACAGTTGTCTGAGTTCAGATGTCTCAAGGACAACTTCTCCACCTCGCTGGCAGGGTCAAATTAAATTCATGTTCCGAAGCTCAGGAACCAACTCTTATTCTGATTGACGGAAACTCCTTGCTCAACTCCTTATGTCAATATATGATTGGATGATACTACAGCCTACCACCTACCACCTTGCTTTATGGTCTCGTTCTTTAACTATGGTATACCCTGTTCCTTCAGGGTCATAGTTCAGCTCTGGATTTCGTTCTGTGGTCCTGACTAATCAGTAGCAGCTTGATTACTGTAAATTTTTGTCATCTGCAGTGACCTGGTGTTTGAGTTATGTTGGATTTATGTTAAACAGTTTCATGCATATATGTATGCAAGTATATATGTTCCTAAATATAACCTACTCAGTCTGTATAATGGTTCTTGTATGTATGTTTCCGGGGCTGACCATTTGAGATCCATTTAGTTTAATCAGTGCCATCTGTGTGACCGTTAGAAGGGATTATTCACTGGAACCTGGTATAGTAGCCATTGGTTATACAAATGAAGACAATGATTTCCCTCCTCTTGAATCACTTAGTAGCAAATAGCTTAGCAGTGAGGATTAGGTACCCCAAAGTCCCTTCTCCATCCACACCAAACTGTTAAAAGGCCCATTCTTGTACTGACATAGTGTAGGCATCTGCAGCTGTTGTGAAATTTGTGCTATGTTTTTCATAGTGTTCATGAACCACCCACCTCAGAATTACTGAGAGCCTTGCTCAAACCAGTGTTCAAAACGTATCTCCAAACCAATGAAAACTAAATCGGCAAGAGCAGGGCAGAATGTTAATCTGTAGATAAGTCTCATCCACGCTAGAGCTGAGTTATCATCTATGACTCCTGGTTGATGTCCATCACTGTACCTCTAGTGAAGAATACAACTGAGATAAGCAGTTTGGCTTGTTCCTCTAAACGTCCCATCACCCAGCTACTGGCATTTAGCACATATTAAGTACTTCCTGGTCAAGTACATGAACAAGACAGAACCTTACAGTCTTATAAGGAGATAAATGAGATGTTGGTCATGAGCCAACACATAACATAATAACAACCAGAGTCTCCTATTTATTGGTGTCTGACCAGGGTCAACATGCTTAAGAATTCTCAAAGATACCAAAGAAATAGCACCTCCTTATTTCATTATAAAGGATAACTGAGTTTAACGTGCTTAAATCCATTCTCATCTAAGGCCGTCAAGAATGTGAGATGTGGGGTAGCCGTGGCCAGCCAGCCCACAGCAAGACCAGAGTCCATGCTGATACCAGGATGTCTTTATCCCCATGCTGTTCAGACTTTCATGTAAGATCAGAAATTCTCACAATCATAGTTAAATCATTTTGCTAAACCAGACAGGAAAACAGTATTTTCCAGTAAAACAAACAGCTACTACCAAGGATGGACTGGAACGGACACATAAGAGTCTTTTCTCCTAGTGACTAGTGTTCTCCATGAACTTCAGGCATAGACTATTGAGGCATAGGCATAGGCATATGCATAAGCTTAGAGGTAAATGCACACATGAGAACATATGTATGTGTTTATTATCTATGAGATTAAAAGAGAAGCTCATGTCGAGTGGGAGGGGAACTTACTCTGAAGCACCCTTTTCTCATTTGTTCTTGTTTGTTTTGGTTCTGTTCTAGAAGTTTGTTTCAAGTCAGAGCACTAGGTCCCTTTTCCAGACACGTGATGATGACAACTAAAACACACACAGAGGTGACCCCTGTACCCACAGATCCTAGTATTCCAAAGCAAAAGTACCAACTCACAGTCCTGTTCCCTAAGACTTGAAATGTTCCAACCTCATCCTGAGAGATCATTCCATAGACCTAGAGATACCATAGAGTGGGGGGTGGGGGTGGGGGTGGGGGTGGGTGGATTTAAAGTGGACAGGAAATCCTTTCATTTCCAGCACACATTCATGCTGGGGGAGTGGGCTTGCCAACGAGTTCAAGGACAGTCAGGCTAGCCAGTGAGTCCCAGGCCAACTGCACTACAGCGTGAGACCTTTTCAGAAGACTTTAATTAAATCAGATGATTAAAAAATCAAACGTATGCTGGGTGGTAGTGGTGCAAGCCTTTAATCCCAGCACTTGAGGCAGAGGCAGGTAGATCTTTGTGAGTTGCAGGCTACAGAGTGCAGAACACTAGGGGCTGGCTATACAGTGAAATGGTCTCAAAAAATAAAATAAAATAAAAAACTTAAAAACAAAAAAATCAAGCTTACTTGTTCCTTCATCCTTAAACATCTGCAGATAAAAAATAAGAAGTAGTGTTTTGATAATTTGAGAAGGCCATTAGCACCCATGCATCTCTCCTTTTAGTTTTGGAAAAAAAGGATGGAGACCTCACTAGGTAGTTTGGGGCTGGAGCCAAATACACCATAAAAGAATCACGGCTAAGTTTTAGGGACGGGTGAAGAGGATCAAAGACTATGACGTTTAGACCAATGAGGTCTAAAGACTGAAAGTAAACCAAGATAGGAGGCAGTGTGGCCTCAGGCTGCTCCTCTAGTCCAGGACTCGCCCAAGCCACACCCAGTGCTTGCACCGCCCTCCAGTTTAGCTGGAGTTTTCCTCCCAGAACTGGAGAAACGTGGACGCGTGAATGATCTTCCATCCAGGATGGAGCCCGGCAGACCCCAGGGGCGCGCTGAGTGCTCTCCGCGCCGGGAGGGGTGTGGGCCACCCTTGGATTCTTACGCACCTAATCCCGCGCTGGCAGGGACGGATAGTGCCCAATCAACAGCAAGTGGGAACTTGAGATCGCAAAAGGGAGAGAATTTGGATTCCCAGTCCTGGGTCAGAGAGAAAGTGCTCTTTCTTCTGCACCCGGAGAGGTGGTTGGGAACACAGGCAGACTCTGCTTGCACAGGGCTGGTGGAGAACCTTCCCCCGACGATTGGAGACCACCGCGATCCCGAACCGAAACCGGAGCTTTCCCGCAGGCGCATTGCCAGGGCCCCGGGGACCCAGCCCGAGGACCCCGAAACCACACCCAGGTCCCTGTTGGTGCGGGTCGTGGATTACCAGGTGACACAGGAGGTGCTGTGGACCGCATGGACCAAGGGGAGTATGACCACGAGGACTGAGGAGCGTTCTGTGACCGCAGTCACCTTTCGGACACAGAGGGAGTGACACAGCTTGTGGGGCACCGGAGCCCCAGCCAAACCCCTATGCCCCAAGGACCTGATGCTCGAAGGAAATTAAACACACAGATCTCTGGAGTCTGAGAAATGTTCCAGGACAGTGGTTGCGGGGAAAATGCTTGAAGAACAAATTTTAAGCTGCCTGAGACGTCCTCTGTGGCTTAAGTGTCTCAGGGTGGTTTAAGAGAAGAAAAGGTATATATATATATTTACATTGATTGAAAGCACAAAACTTTAGTCAGTTTGCTTGTTGGCATTTTGATAGCTACTTGTATTGTCTGTCTGTGTCCCTCCTTCCCGTTGAGCAGTCAAAAGCAGAAGTTTGAGGTCTTCTCTTTGGGACCTGTAGTGTGTGGAGTGGATGCAGAGAGGATCTTTGTTTTGAAAACCGTAAAGAACATTTTTTTTTTTTTAATGGAAAACCAAATGAGCAGGAAGTGAAGCAACATGTTTCTAGGTACTCTGTACTGGTGTGCAGCTTCTATTCTGGTCCGTCGTATTTCCATGTGAAGAAGAAAAGGTGTGAGGCAAAGAGAGACTGGGGGCACTTTGGT
>NC_034607.1:8729319-8738074 GCF_900095145.1 Mus pahari | reverse complement strand
AAAAAAAAAAAAAAAAAAAAAATCCCCTTGTCATTTGATACCATCATTTAAACTTTATTATCTTCTTTATGTGAGTGTTTTGCCTGTATGAACATCTGTGCGCCAGTAGTTAGCCTGGCACTCTCAGAAGTCAGCATTGGATTCCATGAAATTAGAGTTAGAGACGGTTATGGGCCTCTGCGTGATTGGGTATTGAACCTGGGTCCTCTGCAAGAGCAGCAAGTGCTCGAAACTGCTGAGTGATTGATCTCTCACGCTCCACATCATTAAGGTATTTAGTATTGGAGTGCAGTTTGGAGTTCTAAGGAACAAACAAAGCTCTTAGAGATAGATGAAGGGCTGGAGTTGTCCCTGTGGGAGGGGTGTTTGGTAACAGACACTAACAAATGAACGGGGCTCTGCTCAGAGGTTGAGGTTGTGGGGTAAAGAATTAACACTGCTCTTACCCTGGTCCTTCCAAAGCTGTCTTCAGTTAGAGCTTGAATGGCCTTCAGGCCATCATTTGATCCAGCTCAGATCCTTTGCCTGGTCAGATAGCAGCCTTCTTTTACGGATGAGCTAACTTTGGCCTGGAGCTCACAAAGCTTGTATAGATGACAATCAAGCGATTGCTTATGCTTACTAAATAGACAAGGAATGTGGTCATCTCCCTCCTAATGATTTGCAGATGACTTTTGCTGGGTCTTACTTCTAGAAGTCCATATATGTCCAGGCTGGAGATTCTGAGTTCTAGGCCAGTCTAAAAGGAGTGATAATTTGGGGGCACCATAGTTTTCTAACTCAGGTTTGGGAAGTCAGAATGTTTAGCAGAGTCATCTCTCTCCGTGCATCCTGCAAGGCCTGTTGGCTGTAGATTCAACACCAGCAGTGCTCAGGCCTTGGGGGAACGTCCCTTGAGGAATGAATTTAGCCCTTGTGCTCATCTATGGATCTGTTGAGGAGTTGGAAAAGGAGATGTGCCCCCCTCCCCCATACATTCTTCTTTTGCAGAAATCCTGAGTGGCTTCTTTGTACAGTGACTTGTAAGTGTTAAGTGTCCTATCTGTGCTTTTTGGATTGGTCCCAGGTGGGTGAGACAAGAGAAATAAACCTCTTTTGCAATCACCAAAACCAGTAGCATCCTTCAGCTCTCAAAGGCAGGCTCTGGAGTTAAGTGACTCCTACTAACCCCTGTGTTAACTAGTAACCTCGGGCAAGGTGCCTAATCTCTATGGTTAGCTTGTTAAGTGGGCATAATAAATGTTGTATCTTTTTGGAAGGATTTAGTTAAAATACTTAGAATACTGCCTGGCACAGAGTTCACACTCAGCATCAACTCTTTGATGACTAGGGTAGTTAATCATTTAATCCACTTTTCTCCTGAACAGGATTTAGTTTTTTTTTTTTTTTTCATTTAATAATGTGGTATAGAAATCATAAAAACTAAGCAATCAACAAAACAACTAATGAAAACTGAACTATTGAAGAGTATAGGCTTCTTCTATATTCTTGAAAGGACTTATTTTTTTAGCTTTTTCCATCCTTAGAAGATCAGTAAGTACATTTTCCAAATTCTTTACAAATGACTTCTACCCCATGTCAGGGAGGTGGGGATAGGGGTGTCAGCTAAGACTAAGGGATCATGGTAACAATGCTAAGTGAAAAGACTCCCTCCGATCTGCCTGCCTCCCAAGTGCTAGGATAAAGGGAATGCTCTGTTAGGACTGGAATTGAAAAAAAAAAACTTTTCAAGCTCCTCTAACTTCTGTGTTAGTTGTCTGCCACATGGTTACAGGTTTAAAATAGTTGTCATGTTGAAAGTGAAGAAAGGTGCTGAACTGTCTGGATTTGCTTTACAGGTGAAGAACATTTTCCTTTTGTGTCTCAGAAGAGCATCTGAACTTGTCCTCAGCACCAAGGAATCTCTTCAACAACTGGGTCTTGATTCTATGACTTAACCTCCATCTCACAGAAAAACAAGTTTATCTAAAATTATGGATGTTAGATTAATTACATCAAAGACTCCCAGAGGGTCCATTTGGGTCCATTATGACTGGTACAAATGTCCAAGTCACGTAATTACCACAGATCAAGCAAGTGTCTACCTCCACTTTGTTAATATGTGTTTTTTTTTAATTGTTTGAGGTAATGGTTTACTGGATAGCCCAGGCTTACTTTGGACTTGGTGTCTAGCCTGTGATGCCTGACCTTGAGNTCTTTCCATGTCAGCTTCCCACATATGATAGTATGTGCCAGAATGCCTGACCACCGCCTCTCTCTAATCTTTTTATTCATATCTGTTATTACTTGTGATATTCAATACATTCGACCTGCTGTTGTATTGAGGGGCCATATCATCTCTTTCTATTAAAACTCACAATGATTCTTTTTTTCCTGAGCTTTTTTAATTTTGAATTTCTTTTTGTGCATGAGTGTTTGCCTGTGTGAGTGTATATATACAGTGTGCATGCCAACTGCCCACAAAGAACAAAACAAGGTATTAGAGTCCCTAAAATTGGAGTATAGGTGGTTGTGAACCTCCATATGGAAGCTAGAAACTGAGCTTGAACCCTTAGTGAGTATAGCCAGTGTTCTTAACCACTGAGCTATTTGTCCAGCCCTGATGTAAGGGTCTAAAAATTGCTGAAGTAAGACTTCAGACTCACATAGTATACAAAAACAAAGAATGTTTATTCTACAGAAACATCTAGCATGGGGAGGGGTAGTGGGGTCCATCATTCTCCAAAATGACCACCCCAGACAAAGGCATTTGGGCCTTCTTATAGGGAACCAGGGTAACTCTCTAGAAAGATTAGGTAATCTAAACTTTCATTGGTGGATGCTAGGGAGTCACAGGTGGTCAGTGGTCTGCATTCCTATGTCATGAACATTCAACCATGTGATGAAATGGGGCTGCCCAGGGCATATGGCCCATTCTGAGATATGATATTTCCCCATTTTTGTGGTTATCTCCAGGATGCCCTTCAGAGGGGGTTTTATACTTTTGTTCTGGATTTTATGGTCTGTCCTTGGAGCTGGTGTCTTCGTTTCTGGGACTTAGGTCTATTCCAGGAGTGCTGCCATACAGCCTTTTTTCAAAATCAGGCCTGGCTCTTAAGTGGAAACAAATGGGGTTTATGTTGTCCTTTCACTGAACATGACTCTTAAAAGAATAAAGGATAGGCTTTATTTGCAAAATAAAATGTTGTGGCCTGGTATGGTGGCATCAGCCTTTAATTGTAAAAATTTAGAGACCTAGAGGTAAGAGGAAGTCTTTGAGTCTAAGACCAGAAGGGATACATAGTGAAACACAAGAAAAGAAAAGTAAAAGAATGAAGGAAAAAAGAAAGGAAGGAAGGGAATGAGAAAATATTTGACCATCTAGAGCAAAATTAATGAAATATAAAATTAATAGATTAAAAGACAACAAAAATCCTCCCATGATCCCAAATATCTTATTATTTAGTATTTCTTCAATATTATTTCATTTTATTTTATTTTTATGTATGCCTGTGTTGTCACAAATCATACAGTTCTTACATCAAAGGGAATAAAAGATTGTTCATTCTAAAACTAAACATGGGTGACCAGGAACCCATATGCCAATGTGGTTTCATGACATTTTAATAGTATCAGAAAAATAAAATAGTTCATAAATCCACAGGATTTTAAAATACACTGGAAGAAACATCAGGTAGGTAGGTTATAACAAAGTAGGAATTTCTGCTACAGGTCTCAGATGCAGTCTGATGTCATTATTAGCCTTTGGGTGGAAGCCAAGAGTTTGTTCACTTGAAGGGTGTTAGATCACACACACAGGCTAACTTCCGTATCTCAAGATACACTGGATCTTGACCTACAACATTCAAACTCTCTATAGCCATAAAAGTTACAATCAGTTAATTAGTTAATTAATTAACCAGCCTTATAGAATATTTAACTCAAAGTGTGGCCTTTGTGTTTCAGTTAATGCTTACTTACTGATCTATTTTATTGCAAGCATAAATTAAAAAAATAATCCTTGGGTGACTCCTGTGTATTTATTTTCTAAGGAATGCTTTTATGAGTACTGGTTAGCTAGCTGGTTACTCTGAGAAGAAGTAACACTTACTTCATTGAGTTGCTTTTGGTCATTGAGTTTTATCATAGTAGCAGGAAGGAACCAGCATGATAGGCTAACACACAGGTCTGTGACACTGGTTATCTAGTAGCAAGGGGTCCTCTGAAAAAGAAGGGCAGAGTCCCCACTGTGTTCACTGTCTGCTGAGTCAGGGCATGTATTTTCGCAAAGATCCCTGGGTGATTTCTTCTAACATTTCACAAGCATAGACCTATCCCTCATGTTTATTTAACATATCAGTCACTCACTACAATTAAAAATATTTATTAAAATCTCTCATTAATTGTTAATAATGCCAGTGCAATAGCAATTTGTAGGAGTATGGATATAGAGCCTATTAACAGGTATACAATACAGTTCATAGGGATCTGTACATTGGAAGGAAATAATCATGTCTCTTTAAACAGCTGTATCATAATTGTCCCTAATGAACTATTGATTGATTATTGGATCTCTTAATGGGAATGATTCTTTCATTATCAAAGAATGTGAAATGGTTTACTGTCAAAAGCCCCTTAAGGGAGTAAGGGCAGGAAGCCGTTCAACACAGCGCAGCTTCAGAACTCTGAGTCACAGCTAGTCAGTAACTCAGAATGAATTATGAGGGAGTCAGGCAAAGGTGGGGCTTGAATTTCAACCAATTCAGGGAAGAAACCAGGGCTGGAACTCTGGAACACTCAGAAATCTCTAGAACCACAGCCAGTACTTTGCTCTTTTATTTACAAAGAATGACTCTTTATGAACTCATTCCTCTATATAATCTCATGTATGAAGATAAGAAAAAGAGCAGTCTAGATCACCTGGGAAGTCAGAAGGAAGTAGGTTAAGGTTATTGGCACTGTTCCAGCCAGTAGTTTCCTGTAAATTTAGAGATAGTTATGCTCAGACACAAGGAAGTAAATTTAAAGTCAGAAAGAGCCCAGGAGCTATTTCTTTGAAACGGCATCATTGAGGAGGAGACCCCAAGTTCCCTTTTCCTGTACAAGAGAATAAGAGGCTTCCCTAATTGTCAGGTGACAAACACAGATGGACTAATCACATTGACCAACTTGTCTCCAAAATGCTTCAGTACATTGTCACCAGCTTAAAAGTTCTCCTGACATCAGTCTCAGAGAACCTGAGTATATTCTTCCTTTCCCTAGCATATAAAAATCCTCAATAGTCTTCTTTTGTTTAAATCTGTTTATTTTTAATAGTGAAGAGGAAACAGAGAAAGAGGAAGCCTGAGGTGTGCTCCAGTCAAATCCTTGGCACCAAGAACTTTGGAGTGTGTGTGTGTGAGCTGTCCAGAAAGATATCTTCTCATAGGATAGGCTGAGTGTGTGACAAGGTGGACACATCAGAAAGCTGGCAGTCATTGAGCAATCCAGCCATTAGGGACAGATGGTAGCAGAGACTGAGTGGCCTTCTGTCAGCATTGTGGTAATTCTCTGAGATTAAGTTTAATGAAAGCTACTTAGTGGCTGCTATGTAGTAAATACCCAAATTAGCTATTATTATCATAGTAATCAGTCATGGTGGTGAGTTTACTTCTTGCTTCATTCTAATCAACTGTTATTTCTTTCTTTCTTTCTTTCTTTCTTTCTTTCTTTCTTTCTTTCTTTCTTTCTTTCTTTCTTTCTTTCTTTCTTTCTTTTCTTCTTTCTTTCCCTTTCCTTCTTTCCTTCTCTCCTTCTCTCCTTCCTTCCTTCTCTCTCTCTCTCTCTCTCTCTCTCTCTCTCTCTCATTCTTTCTTCTTTCTCATTCATTCATTCATTCATTCATTCATTCATTCACTTATTTACATATAATTTTGTATGGATGTCTTTGTGCATGAAATGTGCACTGAAGTGCAGGTGTCCTTGAAGGTCAGTTATAGGCCGTTGTATGCCATCCAGCAAGGATTGTGGGAACTGGATCCAGATTCTCAGCAAGAGTAGTGCCTATTCTTAGCCACTGAACAGTCTTGTCAGTACCCCAAGCTGTACTTTCAAATGACAAAGAACAGAATACTTCAAACAGTTTCTGTAGAGTTCCCTATCTGCTTTCAAATATTGCCATATAAGATCTACTGTCACATGGTTTCAACCTTGAGCTAGGGATGTGTCTCTGGCAGAATGCCTGCCTTATATGTCTGAGGCCCTGAATTTGATCCTCAGTTTATCCACCAAATCTAGGAATAAACTGAATATAGATCCAGTCTTCACTAAGTTTGAGTTCCTGCGTGTATTGGAAATTGAACCCAAGGCCTTGCAACAGAATGTTCTCCCTAGAATGGAATTATATATTCAGCCCTCGTCAGTTATGAAGAAGCTTGAGGATTCTGAAGGTGAGAAGGATTTTGTCATACAATAACAGTAATAAGGCCGATGAAAAGTTAGGGCTAGGCTACCTTAATGCTGACCCAGATCCTAGAAGTTATAAGAATTCAAGTGTCAGAGCCTTTCCATCTCAGCAATGCAGGGAAATTACCAAGGTATAAATGAGATAATCCCATAATAAAATTCATTTTGGGGGATTATGTTGGAGTAAAGTAAAGGGTTCTGCAGCCCATATTCAGTGTGGAGCTGATTTATTCAGTGTTGAGCCAAGGTTTAAGTGATGGGGATGAAGAATTGTCCAAAGGTGTAACCAAGGAGGTCAGGACAAAGATAAATCAGATGAAAAGTTGGTCTGCCTTTTATTATCACTGCGCTTAGTGATTAAAATATTTTTGTTTTGAAAAAAGTTATTGATCTGATTTGCATGTTATTTTAAAACCTTATTATTAAAAAAAATGTTAATAAATAAGTGAAGAAAAATATCACACAGCAAAATTCACCAGACCCAAAGTGTACACAAATCAATGAGTATAATACATTGCAAGTGTGAAATTAATGTGAAGCTCTGCAACTGTCATTCTGAATGCCTAGCCTATCTATTCAAATTTTCATCATGCAGATGTAAACTTTAACATAACACATTTCAATTTCTCTTTGCTATTTTTTTTATGTAGAAGATAATTTTCCCTTGTCTTTTTTTATTGGATATTTTCTTTACTTACACTTCAAATGTCCCCCCCCCCCCAGAAATCTATCCTATCTTCTAAGAGGGTGTTCCTCCACTCACCCACCCACTCCCAGCCCCCCACCCTTAATACCCTACAATGGGGCATCTATCAAAAGAGCACTTTATCTGTCTCATCTGTCATCTCTCCAGTGTTCTTGTTCTCTCTCTCTCTCTCTCTCTCTCTCTCTCTCTCTCTCTCACACACACACACACACACACACATATTATTAGAGGACACTCCTAAAAGTTTGTCCCTTTCAAATCCATTTCAAATGTACTGTTTGTTCATCCTTAATCTATTTCTACATATCCAGAGTAGATTCAGCTGGGGTGGCTCTCAGTGACCACACAGCTCTTGTCTAATAGGTTTTGATCTTCAGCTTTGCGAAAACAAAAAGGGTGGAACAGGAATGTCTCAGTGGGAACAGACACTTGCTGCCAAGTCTGACCACTGAAGTTCAATACTGTGTTGGAAAAAGAGATGTACACGTGTCCAAAAAATTAACAAAATGTAGCAAGAATATTTAAAATATTTAAATGACTAATGCAGACAAGAACATAGCAATTATGCTAAGGAAAAAATTAAGTTATGTTGATTGTGAAGTATAGTTTACGTGTAAAACTTAAAGTAGAGAAATAATAAAATGTAATAGTTTTATTGTATAAGTACAATTTTATTGGACATGAATAGCTTGAAGAAAAATTCTTTATTTCATAATTATTATTATCAAAGAATGTGTCAGGGAAAAATTACATTAGTAGGAATCAGTTTTCTCAAAGGTAGCTTCCATGGACATTTTCATCTGTACTTTTAATAATTAGTTTAGTTTAGTTAATTCTTTATAGTGACATAAAAGGATGTTATTTCACTCTCTGACAGAGCAGAACTGGTCACTTGTTTTACATTATGCGTATAATTACTTTCACATTATACTCATAATGAGAACCATTATTTTCTTCCCTGCTTCTGGTGGCAGACAGAGCACATATGCTCCACCAGTCTGTAGTCATAACAACGGAAAGCTGACAAGGCTGTAACTAAAACTTGGTTCTCTGGATCTCTGTTCGAAGATATTTCTACTGATCCCCAGGTAAGAGAAACAAGCCTGCCGGGTAATTTTGATTGTGGATTCATAACTGACTAAAACACTACTGAACCTGCAAAAATAAACTAAGAGCAACCAAGCAAGTACCGTTTTCAAACATCAAAGTTGAGCCCAAATGTAACTTGCGCTTCACTTCATTATTTTCTGGACCTCTCTGGACCGTCAGGGTACCTAAAGGCCTCCTATTAAAAGGCTTCATGGATAATATTGTGTTGAGAATGACCTACGTGGCCTAATGTTCTCTGGTATTTTACTGAAGTGTAGTTGTTTTCTTCCTGATGACCAGGACTTCTCTCTTGAGACTTGAGTTGAGAAAATTCTCTGTTAATCCTTTTCCTCCGAAAGAGGGAAATTCCAAGTCTTAAAAAAGATCTCTTGAAAAAAAAAATCTCTTGCCAGTTTCATATATTCAGAATCTTTCTTTCTTTCTCTTTCTTTCTTTCTTTCTTTCTTTCTTTCTTTCTTTCTTTCTTTCTTTCTTTCTTTCTTTCTTTCTTTCTTTCTTTCTTCCTTCCTTCCTTCC
>NC_034607.1:8711842-8728889 GCF_900095145.1 Mus pahari | reverse complement strand
TCTTTCTTTCTTTCTTTCTTTCTTTCTTTCTTTCTTTCTTTCTTTCTTTCTTTCTTTCTTTGTTTTTGCTTTATGCTTTATGCTTTATGCTTTTTTTTTTTTTTTTTTTTTTCCTGAGACAGGCTGGCCTCGAACTCAGAAATTCGCCTGCCTCTGCCTCCCAAGTGCTGGAATTAAAGGCATGTGCCACCATGACTTGGCTGTTTTTTGTTTTTTTGAGACAGGGTTTTTCTGTATAGCCCTGTCTGTCCTGGAACTCACTTTGTAGACCAGGCTGGACTCAAACTCAGAAATCCACCCGCCTTTGCCTCCCAAGTGCTGGGATTAAAGGCATATGCCACCACCGCCTGGGTCAAACTGTGTTTCTTAAGGACCTAAGAGATCTCCTTGAGATTGTAATCATCCAGGAAGATAGGACATCAGACCCCTATTTTCTGTGTGAAGTAGCAGCTTTTCAAATGAGTGTCTCGAGCTGGGGCTGTAGCTCAGTGGAAGAATGCTTGCTTATCAAGCATGAAGTTCTGGGTCCTTAGCTATGGCTTCTGATAAAAGGGAAAGGTCTAATGGGCACTGAGTAACAAGTGCAGAGAGTCTACCATAGAAATATTTGAAAATGCAGAAGTGGTTCAGCAAGCTGGACACAGCCTATTGGCCAGACTCCCTCCCAACTTCAGGTACTTTTCCATGGCACACCCCACTGCTGAAAGTCTTTCTGTTCTGTGCTTCTGCAGAGCTGGGTTCTGACCAATTTCTAGCCTATTACAATACCCTTAAATAAAGTCTTCTTTGTCTAGTGCAATTCTTACTTAGTTATGAATCAGATATGAGCATGGGAGAAGCATGTGTATTGAGGGTGGCAGGGTATATTTGACTTCATCAAAGCTGGAGATGTTTTTTTGTGTTGGGGTTTTCTTTGTTCTTCTGCCAGGGTCCCTTTGTATTTGACTGCACTGGGACTTTAGAACATTAACCACAGGGATGGCTCTACACATTCTGGATATTCCAGGAGCACAGGTGAACACTTTACTTTTCAAAACATGTAGTGCCATTAGCAATAATACTAGTGTGTGTGTGTGTGTGTGTGTGTGTGTGTGTGTGTGTGTGTCTCCAGGCTCCTGCCCTAAGTCTGTGCCTTGACTCCCCTCAAAAATGCAATGTGATCTGGAAGTATAAGCTTCCTTTCCTCCAAATTGCTTTTTTATTCCCTCATGGTTTTATTACAACAACAGGAAAAAAAAGCACAAAAAAACAAAGAAACAAAACAAAACAAAAATCCAAACCCAAGAAAAATATTTTAACTTGAAAATATTTTTTTAACTTGAAAATATTTTTTGACTAAGTCATGTACATCACAAGTTCATGAGGTAAAAGTGCATGTGATGTGTCTGCTAAGTAAAAGCTAACCATTCAGTCCATAAACATGTTTAATGTCAACACAGTAGCTACTGAACTTGCTGCAGAGTCTGCTATTGTTCTGATGAGATTTACTGTGTACAGATGACCTACAGATAAATAGACAAATATAATACAGCGTCATAACCTATGAGTTGACCTTTAGAAAGATACCCGATAAGCCAGGGAAGGTTCAGTCCTTGAATGAGAGCATTATAGCTAAGTTTTAATAGAAAGGGTGAGAAATTTGTCAGGAGAAAATGAGGGAAGGTGGTGATGAGGTCCTTGTGCCACTGGCTGGATGAGATTTGACTCCCACAATACATAGAGCATGAGGTAGATGATCTTGGATCAGATACCAGAGGAAAAAGCAGTAACTAGGTTATGGTGACCTTGAAAATGGGGTTAAGTTGCAAAAGCATCTTGCGAAGTTAGACTCAATTGACACAATTCTGAAATGTAAATGGTTTGGGGAAATGTCTGAAAAAATGCAATTAAAGTGAGAAAGGAAACTTTATTGGTAGAAGTTTACTAAAACCATAGGCTCTTGGTAGTTATCTGTATTTCCTGTGTTAAGAACAATTCTATTTTTTAGATTAAATCTAATGGATTTTGTATTAGTTGTATAGACTGAAGGCAACATATTTGAATGAAATGTAGCAGTTTTAATGTATAATCTGCTTTCAGTCCTTCTGAAGATATATCTATTTACCTTACTCCCAGGAGGAGAACTTTAACCTGCTGCTTATGTTATGACCAGTAATTTTTGTAGTTCATACAGTTGTAGATCTCTGATTTACATCTTGGGACATAAAACACAGGTGTACTCAAATGCAGAAGACTTCTATCTTACAACAGAAGGAAATGATCTCATGTTAACCGTTTCGGTTTATTGGAGACTTACATGGAATAGAATAATTCTACATATAACTACTTATTTCTTTATTGGGCCCAGGAATGAGGCAAGATTTTTATGGGATGAAAGGTCATAGATATTTCCTCTCTGCTTAGAAACGTTCATAAAATAGCTAACCACTCAGTCCACAACAGGTTTAAGGTCAACAAGGCACAGGCATTATTGTGCTTGACTTTGAAACAGCTATTGTTCTCATGGGATTGCAATGTAATAGGTCATCTAACAGGTGACCAACAAGTAAACAGATAATTATAATACAGTGTCACGAGCCATGGAGGAGTCTATGGAAGGAAAAGCTAATAGAGGTTTGGGGTTAGATATTTCCATCTCCCAAGAAATAAGGACAAAATTAGAAGATGTTTAATAGGATCATAATTAAAGTAACTTGGGATGTTAATTACGACCTTCTGTTTAAACTTCATTGAGTTTCACAGTAAATGCTGAACAGCTCAACAACATAAAAGATGTATTAGGATAGGTTACAATCTTAGCCAGAGAATATTATTGTGTGTATAAATCTGACAATGATCTTGGGAGACAATCAAAGATATTTAGATCGGGAAAATTGTTCAAAGAACAAGACTTGCAAAAGTGACTGTATGTGGAAATGGAAACGGAAGGAAAGGATGCCTTCCACACACATAAAGGTATAAAAGGGTGGAGAAGTTATAGCTACCACTTGTAGTGGACACATAAATCCGCTCTATATTTAATATGTTTCCTTACACTTTGAATTTTACTTGTTTGTCTATGAGTAAAAATTAGCATTGGGCTGGGTGTCGTGGAGCAAGCCTTTAATCCCAATTCTCCAGAGGCAGAGATAGGTTGATCTCTCTGAGTTTGATGCTTCTCTGGCCTACTTAGTATGTTCCAGGATGGCCAAGGCTATGTAGCAAAACTCGGATTCAAGAAAATAACAACAAACAAATAAACAAACAAACTAGTATTGGTACTCGTAGCTTTCCTTGAGGAGTACAATACATTTCTTTTTCAGATTTATTTTAATTATTTATATGTCTGTGTATAGGTGTGTGCACCTAAGTGCAGGATTTGGCAAAACCCAGAAGCACCAGGGACTCCTGAAGCTGGCGTTACAAGCAGTTGTCATTAACCAAAAGTAGGTGCTAAGAACCATACTCAGGTCTTTTGCAAAAAAATCACTTATAACTGCTCATCTGTCTCTTCAGCCTCACCATGAAAATTTTGATTTCCACAGGAAATTTGGTAAAATTCCTGAACAAATTTCCTATTACCATTCTGAATGACTGCCCCTTGTTTAAAGTTCCAAAGAGGTTTCACAGGGTATGCAAAACCAGCCAGACCTGGATACAGTGTTGGTGACAAGGCAAGAGCAAATGTGGAGGTAGTTGTTCATAGTGAAAAGCACGAGACCTGACATAAGCTTGAGGTGACAGCTCTCTTACTCTGCAGACAAGCTGTGTAGAGTAATGCACCTTACCCACGGAAAGGGGCATGAGAACTTTTTTCTTGACAAACCTCCCCTTGGGGCTGAGGAAATGAGCAGGGTTAAAAGCATCTGGTGTTTCCCACTGTGTTTGATCCTGAAGTACAGGGCGATGACCTCTGTGCCCTAAAAATAAAAAATGCGGTTAGCGGAAAGGACTAAATTAAATTTTTTTTTTTTCCTTAAAGGGCTCTCTCCAATGATGCATTATAACCATTGATGGTAACTTTCCAGCTATGGAATGTTCTGGAAGAATATGAAGTAGTCAGGGAAAGCTTTAAGTTTAGTAATGGATGCTGATTTTCGTCACCAAAGTTTCTGTAGTTCTTAAACTAAAAGCAGGTCCTGGGAATGAGCCTTTAGTGTGTATTGGTCATGTGATCATGGCAGATTTCACAGATTCGCCTATGTGACCCAGGATGGTCTTGAGCTCACTATGTAGCCCAGGCCAGCGTCAGACTTATGGTGTTCAGCCTTGTGTGTGCTAGACTTACAGTATGAGCCACCAGAGTGAACTTGTTAAATTTTGATACATTCTCTTCTAAATCTGTATGGGGGAAATTCAGTGATCCTACTGGGGTGTAGGTTGTAGATGAAAGGATACAAATGAAAAAAATCTGGTAAAATTTCTGGAAAGTTCAACAGCTTACTGGAAGTTTGCAAGTCTTATATCCCCAAGTTCTGTGACAGTGGATGTCAAGCCAAGAAAGATCATACAGGCAGATTTTAAGAAATAAACTTCTCTGCTTTCATATCAGGCCATGTACTGTAAAAGAGCTTTCTATAAATGAAGGGAGTGGGTTTAATTGTATAGGAAAAGACATTCTGAGGATGAAAGCAGACAAAACAAAGTCAAATAATGATTAAAAGCAGAACTTTTGAGTAGGAGCTGGAGCTTAGATGTAGGAATGCTTGCCTTGTGTACACAATATTGAAGTTTAGTCATCAGGAAATAAATTAATTGATCAAAGAAAGTATTTACTACTTTCTCTTGACTGCTTTATCTATAATAGGACTTTGGAATATAATATAATATTCTGGTTAACTATTTTATCAAATGAAATCTTCATGAATTATTTTTTACTCAAGTAGTCAGTTGAGTAAAAGTATTTTGTTTTAAAACATGGGTGACCTATCTATCTACATATCTATCATCTACATATATGTTTAAGTGGATTTTATTTCTCTGATTCACCTTCACTGAAGAGCTGATTGAGATGTGCCAACACTGAGCCTACCTTCTAGTTGCATAGCACATTAATTACACCCCCCTGCAAAGCCCTTTCAACAGCAGTGTTTTATGTGAATTGCATCACAGCAGGTGGCTAAATATAAAACCCTACCACTTTACTGTTTCTTGTAGATAACATTTAATACTGTTTTTCTATTTTCACTTTTGCTATGGTTTGAAGGTGGGGAGAGTCTTCCAAAGATCCTATGTTCATGGCTTGTTTCAGAGGGTATGCTAGAACATTTAGGGGATGAGGATCATGGATTGCTTCATCCTTATACCAGTGGATATGTTCTCTTCAAGGGAATTGTGGGAATCTAGTCTATGGGTCTTTCCTGCCACACCCACTCCAGTAGTGGCTGTGTGACATGCCCCAAAGCTTGGATGCAGTCCTGAGGCAAAAAGTTCACAGAAACTTAGTCTCCTGGAACCGTAGCAAAGGTTGGAATGAAGGTGCATGGGAATAGTTATATACATGATTGTATGGGATGATGGGATTGCAGCATGGAGGTACTGATGGAAAGAACCTGCCTTGGAAAAACTCAGGGCTCAGAGTGTGATACTGCTTACTGGAACTGTTAGTTCCTTCAGAGAGCAACCTGGAGCCGTGGCATCCTGTAAAACACATGCTCCAAACTTGTCCTTGCATTAGTCAGTGAATGGATCTGTGTGCTTCCTTTCAGTATTGTTTTATTATAGGTGCCTCCAAGCAATGACTTGCCAAATACCTAAGGAAAATTGAACTTTGCTTCCTGGCCTTCACCAGTGTCCTAGGTAGTCCTTGAGCTGACCCTGCCTGGGCTTGGAATTCAGTAAGAATGTTACCTATTCAGTAGCATTCAGAATTACCTCTAGTATTTTAAGAGAGACAGTGTCCCTGTCTGTTTGTCATCTGCACTGACTCCTTGCCTGCCTAATTACCGAAATCCTGGTTTCCCAAGGATTGAAGGAACAACTGAGTCCAGTCTGTGGCATTTCCCTGGCCACTGGCTTCTTCATACATTTATATCAATGACACCTACTGTCCCTATCAGTTCAATTTAGATGGGGCTGTTCTGCCTAATCTTGGACTTGCAGTGACAAAACCTCTAAGTCAAATGACCGATTCTCTTTACAAGTTAGCTGTCATGCATATTTTATTATGATATCATGAAGATTACCGATGCTACATGGCTTGCTTTTGTTTTTCTGTTTCACTCTTAATCTGATTAACTCAGCCTAATCGTATGCCTAGGTTGAGAAGAGAAGCTTCAAAGATAAGTGCAGTCTTGTTCAGGAAGTAGGATTCCCAGGGTAGGGTTCAATAGATGCCTCATGGCTTTATGCAGATATGAGCCCACTTGCAGCAGTCAGACTAGATAATGAGTAAAAGAATCGATGCCACGTGCATATCACAAACTTCTGCTCAGTTTTGCCTTCAATCTAGTTTTAGGAAGACATACATGAGTTTCTTCAATTTACCAGAGGAACTCAAAGGTTAGAATGAAGGTGCATGGGAATAGGTATATACATGATTGTATGGGATGTTGGGATTGCAGCATGGAGGTACTGATGGAAAGAACCTGCCTTGGAAAAACTCAGGGCTCAGAGTGTGACACTGCTTACTGGAATTGTTAGTTCCTTCAGAGAGCAAGCTTTCATTTCTAAAAAGTCTTAAATTCTCTGAATTTCATTTTTTCTCAATTATAACATAAAATAGAATATCTTATAAAGTGTTAGAGGATAGTCATCAGTGGCACATACACACGCATGCATACACACATGCATGAACATACACAAACACAAACACACACAGTTATCTTGTTTCGCTGATGGGGAGGGAGGAAGGAGAGAGATAGTAAACAGAAAGGAGAGTGACCATTATTAGAAGAAGAAAGAGATAGGCCTAGACTGTCGTTGAACTTCAATCTCCGTGCTTTCATGATTGTGACCATTGGGAACATACTCTCTCATTTTTTCTGCTTAAGTTCTTACCTTTGGAATATGGTAGTTTTAAAATATAACATCTGTGGTTGTCTCATGGGGTAGGCTTGTGGGCAGGATGTTAGCAACTCTCCGTATTTCGTGAATTACAGTGTCTGTGTAGGGCATTTGAATTCGGTGCTCAATTCATGGCTGAGATGAACCCACAACTTTGAATATCTCATCATGGACCTTTTCTGGATACAATGCAATTAAGAGATTAGTATCCAGCCTGGACATGAATTCAAGTGATTTTACATGTTTTCTTTACACATACATTCAAACGCAAACCCAAATGCTCTCTTAATTTGGGTGCTTTTATCTTCATCCCTCCTACTTGTTTTTTTTTGGGGGGGGGTAATGTGGGGGGGCAGAGAAGAAGAGTTCAAGACAAGATTTCTCTGTGAATCCTGGCTGTCCTGGACCTCACTCTATAGACCAGGCTGGTCTCAAACATACAGAAGTCCACTTGCCTCTGTCTCCCAAGTGCTAGGATTAAAGGCATGAGTCCCCATTACCTTCCTTCCGTTTTAAGATTGCTCTGGGAACGATCATGGGAAGATTTCAGACCGTTTCAGGATACTTAAAGAACAAATTCTATTTTCTATTGAAAAATAATTTTTGAAAGAAGTATTTGATTTTTAGCTGTGTGTATTTGCACGTACATGTATGTGTGTGTGCGTGCACATGGCATATGTGTCTATCTGTGGGTATACGAATGTGAGTTCAGGTGTCCATGGAGTTCAGAAGAAAGTTCCTTTGGAGCTAGACTTAGAGGCAGTTGTAATCTGTCTAAAGTGAAAACTGAGACCTGAAGTCTGACCCTCTACAAGAACAGTATAATCGCTTGGCTATCACTCCAACACTGAAGCTCCTTCTCTTACACTAAAAGGAAGCTAATCACACAAGCTATTGTCAAGGGTGCAATTTACAGGTATCCAGTGTGACTGTAGAATTCTGCATTTTTGATTTCAAGATATGTTTCTTTTCTTTCATTTGGGGAATGCTCTGAATCTTGGAGACTTACTTTGGACCTCAGGGTATAGCACCATGAGTATAATTCCCCAGGGCAGTGTGGAGGCTGTGGTCTCGGTTCCTGATGTAAATAGGTTACTAACAAGGGCTAACAAATTTTCTTCATTGAAATAGTCAGGCCGCCGCTCCCGAGGCTGCTGCTCCTGCCGCCGCCATGCAGAGCCCGAGCCCGAGCTGCTGCCAAGAGGAGGGAGGAGGAGGAGGTGGAGGAGGCGCCAGGCCGCGGGATTGTCAATATTTAAACAGAGCGCACCATGCATGAGTACAAGCTAGTAGTCCTTGGTTCAGGAGGCGTGGGGAAATCTCTGACAGTTCAGTTTGTTCAGGGAATTTTTGTTGAAAAATATGACCCAACGATAGAAGATTCCTACAGAAAGCAAGTCGAAGTAGATTGCCAACAGTGTATGCTGGAAATCCTGGACACTGCAGTAACAGAGCAATTTACAGCAATGAGGGATTTGTATATGAAGAATGGACAAGGGTTTGCATTAGTTTATTCAATTACAGCTCAGTCTACTTTTAATGACTTACAAGACTTAAGAGAACAGATTTAACGGGTTAAAGACACAGAAGATGTTCCAATGATTTTGGTTGGCAATAAATGTGACTTGGAAGATGAGCGGGTAGTTGGCAAAGAACAAGGCCAGAATTTAGCAAGACAGTGGCTTAACTGTGCCTTTTCAGAATCTTCTGCAAGTCAAAGATCAATGATAATGAGATATTTTATGACCTGGTCAGACAGATAAATAGAAAAACACCAGTGGAAAAGAAGCCTAAAGAGAAATCATGTCTGCTGCTCTAGACCTGAAGTCAGCAGCAGCTCTGAGCCAGATTATAGAAATGAAGAACTGTTGCCTAATTGGAAAGTGCCAGCATTCCAGACTTCAAAAATGAAATCTGAAGAGGCTTCTCCTGTTTTACATATTATGTGAAGAATTTAGATCTTATATTGGTTTGCACAAGTTCCCTGGAGACAAAGTTGCTCTGTGTATATCTCTTGGAAATAAGACATAGTATTTCTCCTTTGCAATAGCAGTTATAGGAGATGTGAAATAAGATACTTGACTCTAATACAATTATACAGAAGAGCATGGATGCATTTCAAATGTTAGATGTTACTACTATAATCAAATGATTTCATATTGACGTTTTTATCATGACTCCTCCCTGTCAAGCACTAAAAAACTTGAATCATCATTCTTTATATCTGTAATGATATAGATTATGAACTCTCCTCTCAAACTCATTGCAGCAGATAACTTTTTTGAGTCATTGACTTCATTTTATATTTAAAATTATGAAAATATCATCTGTCATTATATTCTAATTAAAATTGTTTGTGCATAATGCTTTGGAAAATGGGTCTTTTATAGGGAAAAACTGGGATAACTGATTTCTATGACTTTCAAAGCTAGAATATATAATATACTAAACCAACTCTAATATTGCTTCTTGCGTTTTACTGTTAGATTAAACTACAGCTTTTATGGATGATTAAATTTTAGTACATTTTCAAAAAAAAAAAAAGAAATAGTCAGCAGATATATTGTTTTCCTAAAACCTTAAAATATGTCATTAGTCATGGGATAATTTCATCATGGGTAAGTCATAAAAAATTACCATGAATTTAAAAACAGTAGATATTGCATTCTTCAACTTAGAGGAATTTCCCCTTATTATGCAGTTGTCATTCAGAGCTTGAGGATTCATGTACATCCCAGATGCTAATGATGGTAAATAATTCTGAAAATAACAAAGGCTGTTTCTGTTTAGGAAACTTCAAAGTTAGTTTTCAGTTGAGTTATTAAAATATTCCCCATGCCAGGCAATGGTGGCACACACCTTTAATCCTAGCACTTGGGAGGCAGAGGCAGGCAGATTTCTGAGTTTGAGGCCAGGCTGGTCTACAGAGTGAGATCCAGGAAAGCCAGGGCTACACAGAGAAACCCTGTCTTAAAAGACCTAAATAAATAAATTAATTAAAAAAAAATCCCCCTCACTATCTACTTCTCTTTATTTCCCCAGAGGATAATGTGGAAGTTGTATTCAAACTATAATAAGCAGCATCTTCAGAGTCTATAACGTACTCACTATCAATCTGGGTCCAGTCAACTTTCTTCTTTGAAGGAATCTTTGGCCTCTACAAGCAATTAGTTAAATAGTAAATATTGGCTAAAGAATCTGCCTAGGAAAACACTATTCCCCCCTGCTGTCTGACTAGAAATGTATCGATAAGACTTCTGGGATAATGTTTGTCAAGATTATGGCAATGTTCTAGGAAGGTCATTCTTATGGAGGAAAATAATTCATCTCTGCTCCTCAGTACCTTCTTGTAGCTTCTTAGGAGAAATCCCAGAACAGGAAACATAATAAAAAGCTAAAAGAATATAAAAAGAAAGTACTTTAAATATGGGCACAAACTAGTTAGGACAATGTAAGTGATATATTATTATTGAAAAAAATTCACAAAAATAACAACTTCAGTTTTTGCTTCAGGTGATTTAATGAAAAAAAAGATCTCATCTAAGGTTGTACGAGATAGTTGCCTGCGCCTCTTCTAAGTACCTATACTAACAGTTTACCTGCATTCATAGAAAAAGCTTAAACTGTTCCAAAAGTGAAATGATATAGTTGGCTATATTGGTACTACTCAAAATTTAATGTTTTCTTGGATCTGGAAGATGAAAGCTGTTTTTTTTTTAAGTGTTAACGCTGTTTACATGTATATCTATGTACTACTTGTATATCTGATGTCCACAAAACTCAGAAAAGTTCATCTGATCCCCTGGAATTGGGAGTTACAGCTGGCTGTGATCCACCATGTGGATCCTAAGAAAGGAACTTGGATTCTTTGGGGGAACAGCCAGTGCTCTTTTCTGTTTACTTATTTCTCCAGCCTCCAGAAGATGCAGCTTCCAGTGATAAAAGAATCAGATGGCCGAGCCATTATTAACATGTATAGATCATCATAAACATAGAGATAGTGTTTAGTTTAGCACTTTCTCTTTATGTCCTTGTTCTCCTTGTTAAAACCCTTTCTCCTAATTGAATTCTACCATGAGTTCTTTAATTGATATTTAGTTCATACTTGATAAGTGATAATTGATGTAGGCAAACAACACATGGCTACGTTTATATGATACAACAAAGCCATATGACATTAGTGTGACTCACAATCCATGAATCAAGGTATTTATTGAAGTACCTTATGGTGAGAGGTCCATCAGATACGCTAAACAAGTACGTTTATAATAGAATTACACTTAGAACACACTGACATCCTTTTCATAGTCTCTTGAACCATAGAAGAATTGAATAAGGAAAACAAATCAAATAAAGAAGAAACAGTTACCACAATACTAGGGTTTCCAATGTGTTTTATGTTTCTGCCAAAGAGTCTCAGGAACTGGTAATCTTGGTAGTCACACTGCTTCCCAAGCAGCACGGACACATTGACATTAGTGACAGAAGCCTTCAGTACTCTTTTTATCTCAGAAGTTTTCATATAAGGCAATTAATCAAGCAGATCAGGAATCTTCACATACACAGAACTAACCCAGTTCCAGACGGATTGGGACAGTCTACCCAGTAAAGAGTTTCAAAGGATTATTTGTGATTGTGCCTTTCATGGACATGTGACATTTATAGCTTTGACTTTGACTCACATTTTGGCTCTAATGCTCAGATGGCCACAGAAAAATATTTAATGGACACGTGCAAGAAAAGTGAACATTCAGTTTGGCTAAAAAATAATATTGTGGCAGAGGCCTTTAACATTTGTGGGTGTACCTGGGTGTACAATGTGTATATAGAGGGTTGTGGTTAATGCACAGTATATGGGAATTTACCATTCACTGTCATAGACTGCACTGAAGTTTGGAGTATAGCATTCTACTATATTTTGATGTTTTCTGCATCATTAAAATATGCACAAGAGTGTGAACTCAGACCTGGTTTTGCAGATCTGTATCCATGTTACTGCGGGGGCTGTGGTAGGAAGATCTAATGTTCTAGGCTTCCAGAGAAGTAGAATGAGTTCAAGGCCAGCTTAAATAACCTAGTCACTAGGTCCTAGTGGAACCCAGTTCCAAAATAAAAAGTAAAGGGAAGACTGTAGCAGTAGCTTAGTGATCAAGAGCTTTCTCAGGATGCATGGGCCCTATGTTCATATCCCCAACATACATGTACAAATCACCTGGATTATAAGAATAGTAAGTACACATCAGTAGGCAAACATTGTTTATTCACTCATTAATTTATTTGTGAAAATTATCAGATTGAGTGAATTGCAAGAGGACTGTATAATGTTGGGCGTTAACTAGAATGCCACCTGCAAACAGGCATATTTATTTATTTATTTTTTAGCATAATCTCGCTATGTAGCCCTGGCTAGCCCAGAACTTGCTATATAGCTAGACTGACCTCAGACTCCTAGAGATTCATCTGCCTCTGCCTCTTAAGTGCTGAAATTAAAAAATCATGACCAACAGTCTTTGTTACTTTTCTACTGCTGTGAAAACTCCATGACCAAAATAATTTATAAAAAAAACACTGAATTGGCTTACAGCTTCAGAGGATTAGAGACTATTACCATTATGGGACAGGAATGACAGCAAGGACGCATTCATGATAGTAGGGCAGTAGCTTAAAGCTTACATTCTTTTCTTCCTCTTCCTTCTTCTTTACCTGCCTCCAACTCTCAAGTGCTGGTATTAAAGGTATGTGCCACTGTGCCTGGTGCGAGCTTACATTCTTATCCACAAGTAGGAGGCAAAGATAACTAACAGGAAATGGTGTGGGCTCTTGAAATCTCAAAGCCTACACACCTTCTCCAACAAGGCCACATTTCCTAATCCTTCCAAAACAGTTCCACCAACTGACATCCAAATATCCTATGGAGGCCATGTTCATTCAAAACACTACACTGATATCACTATGACCAAAAATAAGTTAATGAGACACTAACAAATTTGTTTGATCACTATGTGTGACATAGGCACCCTTAGATTGAAGACATAAAGACAAAGAGTAAACTATCTACTTTATGCACTATGCATCATGGAGAGTTAAGTGAAAACATGAATGGACGGACACGAGGGGTGTGATCTAGTCACAATAGATACTTAGGAAATCCAGGGAGGCTGCTCAGATTCCTCGTGTAATCCATCTGTCTATTGCTTCCTCTAAGGGACGGAGCAGAGCTCCTTCTAAAATGCGAGTCTTGGGATCACATATGTAATTTCTTTGTAGCCAACTCAGAAATGTCAGTGAAGGTTAGAATGATGTGTCCTGGCTTGCTTTGAGCAAAAGGCTTTCTTCAGAGAGGAGAAGTTTCAGTTTTCTTAGCTTCTGTTTGAGAGGGGACATAAAAAAAAAAAAAAAAAAAGAAAGAAAAAGAAAAGAAAAGAAAGAAAAGGCATGAAAAGGGACCTGGAGCTGTCTCATTGCCAAGCATCATTTGGTGTCAGGCTTGGCATCTGCTCACACACCTCTAATGGCTGGTAGTTGCTAATCATCTTTTCAAGTGCCCCAGGCTGCAATTGGTGCTACTCTTTACAAATGAGTACTTCCCTTGTCTGGACAAAAGCTGAGGATCTCCTTTGCAATAAAGCTCCCTCTGGCATTGAGATGAAAGCATTGTAGCCTTAAAAAGATCAGATAAATCCCAAAGACAAAAAAAAAAAAAATACACTTGAGGAAGACCTGAGGATCCAAGCCTTGGGTGGGAGTAGCAGCTCACAGGCTTTGAATACTGAGCCAGACTTTTTGCTGAGTTCTCCCTTCCTAAGCCACACTCTGTTGCCTCCTCTACCTGAATCACCCTCCTCCTGGCAGCTGTCCAGATGGAAGGCTTCTCTGTTCTCCAACTTACCATGAGGGGCCAGTTTTTAAATTTTTTTTTTTAAAGATTTATTTATTATATGTAAGTACACTGTAGCTGTCTTCAGACACTCCAGAAGAGAGTTCCGGATCTATTTACAGATGGTTGTGAGTCACAATGTGGTTGCTGGGATTTGAACAAAGGACCTTCGGAAGAGCAGTCAGTACTCTTAATCGCTGCGCAATCTCTCCAGCCCCAGTTTTAAAATTTTTGTATGTGGTTGAAAATGCCACTCTGCTCCCCAGAAGCTACGCATCATGTCAATGTTAATTTCTCAATATGTGAAGACTGGGTTACTGTTATGAGAACATTATTATACTTTGAGAATAAAAGGGCAGCATGTTTTCAAAGCACTTTCAAAGAGTTCAAGATGTATTTTATATAAAAATTATTTTTAATAGATTTACGTATGTAGGGAAAATAAGAGAAAGGGAGGGAGTGGGAGAAGGACAGAAAAGGAGGGAGGGGGAAGGAAAGGAAAGAGAAAGAGAGAGAGGAGGGTGGGAGGGATGGGGAGAGGGAGGAGGAAAGACAGGAGGAGGGCAGGGAGGAGGAGGAGAAAATATGAACAGATGTTTATTACAGTAGACATGGACAGTATTGGAGTAGACAGCACTGGGTATGTATATATTTTTGCAATTTTTCTAAATGTTAAATTATGTCAAACTAAGGAATGAATATATCCTTTGTTGATTTCTTTTTCATGAAAAGTTGTTGTGGATAGCCCTGGGACTAATATATTTGATGTTAATTCCGTTCTCCTGTGAGTGGATGTGAACAAGGAATGAGTCAGCACTCAGGTGATTTCCCCATAAACCTGTTTCCCACTTTAATTTGTAAAATAAAGGAGAGTTGATGATTGGGCAGATAAAAGGGAAGGTGGAGCAGAAGGAAGGGGAGAAGAAGGAGAAAATGGAAGAGGGAGAGGACACAGAGGAGGGGGAAGAAGAAGAAAATCGGAGCAGAAGCACATGGCCTGCAGAAACTGCAAGTTCTAAGGGGTCTCATAAGCTGTGGAAGATGGTAGCATAGCAGTAGATCTGCCCAATTTAGGCGCACAGCATGTAATCATATTCACTGTGTTGTATTTACATTGCCGGGGCATATTTGGGAGGAGATTTATCGCAACAAAAAGTGACATGGCTTTTTTTGTTGCACACACCTTTGTGAGATTCAAAGCTCTGTATGAGATGCTGGCATTCTGTTATAATTGTGTCTTCTATAATTCGCTTGCCCATTCAGAAGTTCCTTAAGGTGGTCAAGCTCAATCTCCTCCTTGTTTTCCAGGTTTTGAAAGACCCCCATTTCAGGGGATATTCTTGCTCCAGTCACAGGATGAAACGACACCCTAATAACTCGAGAGAAACCATTCTTGATGCAATATGCATGAGGTTTAATCAGGAAAAATCAACATGTTGAGGACGAGCTCATAGGAGATCGACCCTGAGCTGTTTTAACTGAGGGCTTTAAAAAGAAAGACCATAAGGAAGTGGGGGAGGAGTTCACAAAGAAAGTTTAGTTTACAGCTTTTCTCCAGCGGAGCTGTCCTTGGTAATAACATATGGCTCATTTATTTCATAGGGGTCATAAGCTATCTTTTGGTAAACATTCCTGGTCCCAAACACGGGAAGATGGGCGCCTGGCTGGGGCAACTGAGATAATTGCCTAGCTAGCTGTCAGATGGAGGAACAGAAGACTCCCAGCTGCCCTAAGAGAACAAAGGCTCTTTATAGGCCACATTTCTAATGATCTGGGGAACAGGTTTTGGGGAGTGTTAAAGCTGAGGCTCTGAACAGCTTCAGGGAGTGTTAAAGTTGGGGCTCCACAGTTTCACCATGAGCAAAGGCAATTCTTTAGAGAGAAAAAGAGTGTGTTTAAGTTACCTCCAACAGTTTTAAATTTAGTGCTCAGCGACAAATAAAAATTATAAACAAAAGCTTTGGTGTTCCCTGCCGAAATAAGGAAAGAATGGGTTTATGGTAGAGTAAAAAATAATTGAGGATTTATCTTGCATATTTCAAACCATAATCTTATTCCTCAGGAAGCCAAAAAAGAAAACAAACACCCAGCACATAGTGTAGGAAGTCTCTCTTTCTTTCATTTCTTAAAGAATTTATTGTAGAAAACATGGTAAATACTTTGCTTTCTTTTTTGAAATACATACAAATATTTCTGAAAACCAAGTCATCATTTTGTCTAGATGTCCATTTAATTAGAATCTGGAGACAGGTCAGAAATGACCAGGGATGTAAAATCCGTGCTTCTCAGCTTTTATGTGAAGGTAGGAGCCAAACTTTGAGGGCAAGCTTTAACTCTCAAAACTAGCTTTTGTCATAAGTGTGTGATGACTTTGTTTTCCTTTATATGAGTCTAATTAGCAAAGACAGTATCTTGAGTAATAGCTAATATTTTATTCCTGAGAATATGCATGCAATGTGAACATATTGATTCCAGAATGTAAAAGACACTTTCTTGTTTTTACAAGTGGCGGATTGTGAAGTGCATTATTTTATTTTAATGCTTATTCAGTAAGAAGATACTTTTTAAAGATTTATTTATTATTATATCTAAGTACACTGTATCTGTCTTCAAACACTCCAGAAGAGGGAGTCAGATCTCATTATGGATGGTTGTGNGCTACCATGTGGTTGCTGGGATTTGAACTCAGAACCTTCAGAAGAGCAGTCAGTGCTCTTAACCGCTGAGCCATCTCTCCAGCCTGATAGTTTCTTTTCCTTGTCAAACAGCAAGGACTTTTGTGGTTGGAAAACAGTTTGCATTTTTTTTTCTCAATAAATTCAGTACACAATATTTGAATGTTTATTTTACTTTTATACTAAGCTAGGTGTGGCTAAGGTGTCAATGCGCAATTGCAAACAAACTCATTATTTTCCAAGGAGTAAGACTAGTCCAGATCATATAAAACCATCAAAGGAAAGAGATAGAAATAAATAAATACAACATAGTTGATTCAATACATTTAACCAAAAGGATTTTTGAAAATTAGGGGTCATTAGCTTTCCCATCAAAAATTCTTCCAAATATAGGCACTTGAAAACGCTCGCCAGGGCTGGTGAGATGGCTCAGTGGGTAAGAGCACCCGACTGCTCTTCCGAAGGTCCGGAGTTCAAATCCCAGCAACCACATGGTGGCTCATAACCACCC
>NC_034607.1:8692828-8711561 GCF_900095145.1 Mus pahari | reverse complement strand
CCCACCCACAAGGGGCCTCTCCCCCTTGATCACTAATTGAGAAAATGCCCCACAGCTGGATCTCATGGGGGAATTTTCCCAACTAAAGCTCCTTCATCTGTGATCAAGTTGACACAAAGCTAGCTATGTTTCTTGGAGAGCTGTGATGTACAAAACAGAGAATGAATTAGAACATCACAGTATAATAAAAAGGGTAGTTGCTCATGACCTCTAGACTGCTTTACCAGGGTCATTTCTCCAGCCACTGTAGCTCCTGTAGCCACTTTGGTGACTTTCAGTTAGTAGTTCCTGTACTCTATTTAATTTCAACTTTGAGAATATGAGTCATCTTCCATTACAGAATGGACCCATAGTCTCTTCCTATATGTTTTTGTTTGAAAACAGAAAATGCCATCCAAAATACTAAAGAGACAAAAGACTTCTTTGGTAGCACACTGATACAATTACATATGTACATTCTGTTTTTTTAGTGTGAGCTATGATATTAGTAGGGTCAAGTTAGTTCTCCATTACTGGTAACATTCTTTACTGAAAAAAGAATTCCACTTTTCTTTAATAATTGAAAAGTAGCAGGAACCAATGTATATAACATCTTGACTTATTCTCAGCACTGTTAGATCCTTGCCTGATGTAGATATACCATCACTATTGGATGGAAATGATATTGTATTTTCATAAGATCAGAGAGTAGGTAGTATTGCTCAGCAAGGGCCACCCAATTAGTGGCACACTGATTGAGAACCTGCAATCTTAATCCAACTGAGCTTTGGTAGAGACTGAGATGACAATTTGAAATTGAAGGATGACTCAATGATTTTGAAAATTAGTACAACTAAGATCAATATTTTGGAAGTAGAAAGCAGAGTAGGAGTTTGAGAACAGAGTGTCTTGCTTGAGAACTACTTTATATAGGGGTAGATTAGCTCATGTCCGATAATCAATTCAAGGATAAATTTAATAAAAAATGACACAGGTCCTGGAAAAGAGTAGGAACCTCCTTTTCTGTAGATGGAAATCTTCCAGAACAATGGCGTATCTATGGAAATGAGAAAGAAAAGGAAAGAACATACTGTGAAGAGGATACGTTAGTTAATACGTAGGCAAAGGACAAGGGTAGTGTAGAAATAATGTTGAGGAGCATGGCATTAAACATAGATTTTTGAAAGAGATTTTCTTATTATGAGGGATTGACATGACTTGTGAATTTTGGATTTAGAAGGAGCCACACAGTTGTTTTAAGTTGTTTGTATTTTCTGGGAAGTATATTTATCTGAAAAATGGAGATACAAATGGCATTTTATTTTCTCCCAGGTTAGTTAGGAGAATGTGAATCTTTGTGTTGATTTATTAAATAAAAAGCATAAATCAAGTTTGAGATGCCAACTGAGGTGAAATTATCATTATATCTTCATTACCTTGTTCCTTAAAGATTTTTAAATTAAAATGTTACAAATTCTATGAGAACCTGACTCAACTAGAAACAACAAAGAGCTTATAGCCAAATACAAGGTCAAAATATTCACCTTGTCTACCCCTGTAAACAATAACTCCAGAATATTTTTCACTGAAAAGGTGGAGAAATTTAGTCTAGTTTTTAACACCAGGTTTGTAACCTGGAAAGAAGTGACACAGAGGACAAAAGGTAAACAAATTTGTCAAATTAATAAAAGACCTAGATTTAAACTGTTGGATTCATAATATAGATGTTTATCTTATTTATGTACATAGTTTTGAGAGGTTAATTTGAAGTTTGTCTATAAGCTAAACTCAGGTGCTTTTAGTAGGTCATATATAAAAATGTGTAAACCAAAAAATATGTAGATCAAAACATTTGAGGTGAAAACTTATATGTTGTAAATCCTTGAGAATAAAATTACCACTTATGTCCTTGAACCATATTGCCTAGCTACTTTACACACAAACCAAACACACACACACACACACACACACACACACACACACACACACACACACATATATGAATTCAAAACATATAAATGAGCTATAGTTAGCACATGAAGCTAATAAACATCCTAGGTTAAGAAAGATTTAGAAACACACACAGGCACACACACACATACACACTGTGAATGATCATTTATGCATTTATGTCTTACCTCTAACATGGTTTGATAAGGCCTTTTCAGGTTGAGAAATTGTAGATTTCCAATAACTGGCCAAGGTTTGGGTCCTGGAGGAGACTGATGTTTAGATGCTTTGACCATAAAGACTTTAATATTTAAAATAAGAATGAAAATGAGTCAGTAAGAAGATATTTTTCAGTCAGGAAGAAGATATTTATCAGTAAGAAGTGCAAGCATAGCAGAAAAGTCAAACTCACTCATAATCTTTAAGCTGATATAATTATTAAGAGATCTTTCCAGCTACAACCAGATAGAATCAACATTTCTGATGCAGACTGAAGACTTCAAGGTATTGCTAAGTTTGCTATAACCATGGTCTTTCACCTGTTTTAATAAATAATCCAAGATAAACCCTGTTGTGTATCCTTGCCCTGTTTTCATCTTTTACCTTTCCCCTTTCTCCTTCCAGTTCAACATGTTCTGTCCAATAAAACCTGGAAGGATTTTCTTTACATCTAAAACTGGCATTAATCTTATGTTTCCTGATAGATAATACCTGCTTAATCCTGAGCACGGTGTCCACACTTGCACAATGAGATTAATTGCATTGTTTGGTAAGTAGAGTGTGGCATGATCTCTGCATGGGTGGTTAGGTATGAAAACCACATGGAGAGCTTTAAGTTTCTTACACTGTTATGTGATCTTCTTTGAAATTTAGTACAGGGCACAGACTCTTGTTCTGGTCTTCAGTAAATTAATATTTTCTAAAATGACCGGAGAGACTAGCGTGACTAGAAGGAAATAGAGGGACATGATAGTGTGTGGATATACATGACTGACATTGCAGAATTATAAGTGAGTTTAAAAGAACATTATTGAATATTTTCATTACTGTATGCTAATTCTAATAATTGGCATCACTTTTGTATTGCACACATAGAATACAGTCTGATCACATTCTTCTTCCCAATTACCCTCTCATTTTTCTCCCACCTTTTACTACTTAATAAGTAGTTCTCTTCCTAGTTCATGCCTTAAAAAAATTCAGATTCTGTCCATGACAGAAAGCATGTAGTAGCTCTTTCCAAGTCGTATTTAATATGATTAACATAATAAGGATATTTTATTCCATTAACATCATAATTTTATTTTCATGCCTGAATAATGTTTTATTATGTATACATTTTCATTCCTTCCTTCCCTTCTTTCTTCCTTCCTTGCCTCCTTTCTTCCTCTCTCTCCCTCTTCTCTGTCTCTTGCTCTCTCTCTTCCTCCTTCTATTCCTCTCTGTCTTTTTGTTTGTATATTTTATTTATCCTGTGTGTGTGTGTGTGTGTGTGTGTGTGTGTGTGCACTTTGTGAAGACCAGATGATAACTAGTGGTACACAGTTCTCTCCTTCCATATGTATCTTGGGTCATCAGACTTGGCAGCAGATCCTTTGACCTACTGTTCCACTTTGCTGACCTGCATACTATGTTTTCTTTATCTATTTACATATAGATGGTATCTAGGGTGATTTCATAACTCAATTATTATGAATACCTATTATATTGTAACATTGGCTCCTTCACATGTTCACCCAGGAGTGCAGAGCTGTATCAGATGATCTTGCTATATAGCTCACGCTGGACTTAAACTGGCATCCTTCCTTGCTCAGCCTCCTGGAATGCTCAGATTTCAGGTGTTCATGGCCTTGTCAGTTTATATAACTTTAATTGAGCCTTTATTTCTCAGGCAATCCTGAAAAAATAATAATGGGATAGAACGTAAGTCATTGAATCTCTGTGATGGATAGTGAGGATGCATCCCCCGGTATACACGTTGTCAGGGACCAGGTTGAGAAAACCCAGGCATCTTACACTCAGGGCATCCCGCAGCCCAAGTGTTTTCACAGTATACAGCTAAGAGCTACATAGTTCTTTGTCAAGAGCCCTTCCCTCCCTCTCTCTGCAAGGCCACTCCTGGGAACCAGCAAGACCTAAACAGACATCAAGGACTGAGGGTGTCTTCTCACATTCCAGAGCTGCCCAGAGCTGTCACCTTGAACTGTCAGGAGGATCCAGACCCCGAGATAGGCTCTTAGATAAGATGCCCTATGTCCCAGGGCAGTGGCGCCAAGGACCCTAGATGAATCACTAAATGTATTAGACTTGCAAATAACTCTTCCCAATTATTTCTCTCACTGTATACCTTTGATCACCCCCTCTCCAAATTGTATATAACCTGAGCATCTCCCCATAGTAAAAGAGACTATGACACACATGCATGGTCTCAGTCTCTTTCTTTATTCCCATTTCTCTCTAGGTTTGTGATCCCCTTCAAGGACCATGGAATAAAGTGTCCCGCGGGCCCGGGCAACACGTAAGGACCAACATCCAGCATCCATCCCTTTCCTTGTTTGAACAAGCTCTCCTGTTGGTGTCTGCCTTCTTTTCTGGAGAGGAGTTTCTCTTTGCTGTCATCTAATTTTCCAGCTTTCTGTGCACCTTTAACCAGAAAGAATATCTTTTTAGTTCAATTGCTTAATAAAGAAACGTGGCTCTTTCTTTTCTGTGTCAGAACTGTGACTTAATGCATTGTTTAACAAATTCTGGTGACTGATCTTTTCCACAATACTTTCTTGATAACACTTTTGCCCAGATGTTCACTTGTTATCACCATAGAGAGGTTATCATTTGCTTTCTGTAACAAGTCAACATTCTTGAAGGTGAGAATGTTTCCTCTTTACTTTTCATTTTATTGAATATGTAATTTTGAGAAAGAATCTCACTATGTGTCCTTAGCTGGCCTGGAACTCTCTATGAAGAACAGGCTGTTCTTGAACTCACAGAGATCTTCCTGTCTCTGCCTCTTAAGTACTAAGTGCTGTGATTAAAGACATACACCACCATGCACACTGTACTGGATAGCTTTGTGTCAACTTGACACAGCTGGAGTTATCACAGAGAAAGGAGCTTCAGTTGGGAAAATGCCTCCATGAGATCCAGCTGTAAGGCATTTTCTCAATTAGTGATCAAGGGAGGAGGTTCCCTTGTGGGTGGTGCCATCTCTGGGCTGATAGTCTTGGGTTCTATAAGACAGTGGACTGAGCAAGCCAGGGGAAGCAAGCCAGTAAAGAACATCCCTCCATGGCCTCTGCATCAGCTCCTGCTTTCTGACCTGTTTGAGTTCCAGTCCTGCATCCTTGGGTGATCTACAGCAGTATGGAAATGTAAGCCGAATAAACCCTTTCCTCCCCAACTTGCTTCTTGGTCATGATGTTTGTGCAGGAATAGAAACCCTGACTAAGACACACACCTACTGTCCATTTTACTGTTGACCCCCCTCTCTACCCAGTGCTTAGGACAGGCCTCAGACCATAATGAATTTTTTTCAAATTAGTAGTTAAGTTAAAAATTAAATGAATGATTTATGATTTCACACTTTTTGAAAAATCAATCTTAGGGACATTTGGTGGGTGAAAATGGTGAGCACAAAGAGATCAGGAGACGTAAAGATATAGTTAGCTACTTACCTTAGCATGATGGCAATCACAAGTTAAGTCTGTTCCTTCTATGATGCTCTATGCATCACATATTTTAGTGACACAATACCAAATATTCCTCACACTAGCTAAAACTCTCCTTGGAAAGACATTAAACTGCAAGAACACAGCGTCAGGAAATCTCATTTGTCAGTAGTGATGTCTTCTCAATCCATGTCTCGGATATTTGAATAGTTTAAGACAGCAACTGGCACAAAACAAAGAGTAGCACTAATTTGTACAGAATCTATCTGTAATCTCAAAGACACATTATCAGTTTCATCAGCAATTGCTAGAGTTGTTTTAAAGTACAAAGAATAAAGTAAGACAAAGAAAAGATTCTATGTCAAAATGGGGATACATCAAGATGAAAATGATGTGTAGCCAATTCTTTCTGATTGTTATATAAAAATTGCTAGTACTATTATTTATTATGACCACACTATTATTATTCAGTGTTACAGATGAGGAACAGGAGGCTTTAAGGAGTGGAGTGATCTAATCAAGGTTAGTGGGAGGATTCAAGTTCATCTGATTTGAATGCTTTTGATCTCTGTGACACGTTGCTGGTTCCCAGAGGTGACAATGAGCGCATCTGACTCACATCTGGCCATGACTAATGTATCATCTGGAGACTGATTGTGACAAATAACAAATATTGCCATAATTGTTCCTTAATTGTTCTTCTAAATGTGTAGGATAATTGCTGGATATGATCAGATGTGAATTTCTTGTCTATGCCTTTATAGATTCTCTGATCAATGTGTGTCTATGTATTAACTTCTTATAGCTACAGCCATACTGAAATCCATAAGCTGTGGTCAAAAGTCATGGTCAAGTATCGAGTAATGAGAGGTCACAAAGCTTCTTTGATACAGACTATTGAACTGAAATGTTTCAGACTAAATGTGGGGACTTAGGTAAAGTTGTCCAATTGATATTTTTCTTCTTTCATTAAAGTATGTATGCAAGTGATCCCAAAGTTCTTTCTGCAGTTGTTTTTTATGCTTTAAAATGATGTCATACTCCTATGGAGGCTGTGTTGAGTGTTTAAAATGGGAATAATATCTTCTCGTGGTCACCTCTCAAACACAATTTGTTGTCTGTATTCATGATATGTCCAAAGTTTTTCTTTTGTGAACTCTAAGTATTATATCATGCTAATGACAGAAAGAGTATGATATATCAGAGTGACCAAAAGTGTGACTTTTGAAAAACTTGATTGAGTCTGTATTCAGATTCTGTTTTTTCTTAGGCTACTTGTGGCAAAGTACTCAGTCTGTCTGGCTCAATATGTATATCCTGAGTGTTTATCAAAACTCATCTATCCATCTGTCTATCTATCTATCTATCTATCTATCTATCTATCTATCTATCTATCATCTACTGGCCGGTTGTCAGCCTGTGTTAATGACTGAGAGTGTACTAATGTTGTAAGGCATTAGATGAACAAATTTCTACCTTAAAATATTGGCGTTTTGATTCTTTACCTTAGTTGGTTGTATGTAGATATTATTATATAATTTCATCTTTATAATATAGGCTTTAATTATTATTAATCTCTCACTACACCTAAGACTGCATTACTTTTTATTTAATACATTACTTCTGTAAACTGTCTATATACTTTGTTTTACTATGTTTGTTGGAGCTAGTGTAGAGCATGTCCATGGTAAGCAAGCACAGTTAATTAAGCTGTGTCTGAAGCAGGCCTTCTGTAGGGAACAAGGGTGTCAAGTATTTCTAAGACTGGAAAGTGTAATTAGAGGTTAGATTTTCCAGTAATTTGTAAATGTGAAAATTATGCCCTGTTACTCACAAGGATCAATTATCAATAAACTGTGCTCCTGTGTATGTGTGCTTGCTTGTTTAGTCTTGATGAAATCCTAGATGTGTGAAGGTTTTCTTGTGAATTTTAACCTAATTTCATTAATATAAGTATATTCCATAGTCTATATAAGCTCAACATTCAATTGCATCTATCAAATTAAAAACAGATCAAGATAGTAAAGTGAGATTTTAATCATCCTGATTATTATTTTTTTCCTTTTGAACCCTTTATTTTATTTTATTTTCTTTATTTACATTTCAAATGCTACTGAAAGTTCCTTATACCCCGCCCCCCCGCCCCTGCTCCCCTACCCACCCACTCCCACTGCTTGGCCCAGGCCTTCCCTTGTGCTGGGTCATATAAAGTTTGCAAGACCAAGGGGCCTCTATTCCCAGTGATGGCCGATTAGGCNTATAAAGTTTGCAAGACCAAGGGGCCTCTATTCCCAGTGATGGCCGATTAGGCCATCTTCTGCTACATATGCAGCTAGAGACACAAGCTCAGGGGTTACTGGTTAGTTCATATTGTTGTTCCACCTACAGGGTTGTAGCCCCCTTCAGTTCCTTGGGTACTTTCTCTAACTCCTCCATTGGGGACCCTGTGCTCCATCCAATAGCTGGCTGTGAGCATCCACTTCCATCCTGATTATTATAAAAAGAGAAAGGGAAATTAGTGCAACAGGAGGAGGAACTATTAAAGTAGGAAGAATATTTTAAATAATGGTGAATTATTCCATTAAGGAAACAAAGGAATATCCAGGTCAGAGAGAGTTGAGTGCACAAGATAAACCAGTAGAAAGATTGAATAACGGATCAGAATGTATCTTAATGATCATGTGACCAGAGTAATTCTCTAGAGAGGTTTTATGCCAGAGCTGTATGAGGAGGAGCCAAAGTTTGAGGCTTGGAGAAAGGAGGGAGGATTGTTCTGATTGACCAGTAGTGGCTTAGTAGTCAGCTATTCATTTGTGTGTGGAGAACTTTAAGGTACATGTCTGGCCTTGTCATAGGTCAGCAAAGGGTATTTATGAGTATTACACAAGTCACACAGGAAAAGGTGTTTTTGGAAATAACCCAATATCTGTAACACAAACAGTGAACTGTTCTAATTATCCTCACTGTTCTCAGATGACAATCTGGAAAATTCAGTTCTAATTAGGAAGTTCCGCTCTAGCTAACCTTCTCATGAATAATGCAATACTCTAGTTCCTCCTTAAACCACAGCCCGATCTACTTACTAAACCATAGTACATTCTTGTATATGGGCGTGACTTGGCTTTTATTCTAAGTGATTGTGTGGGGGTCTTTCTACTATTAAGTAATGTAGTCTGCCATACATAACTATAATAAGAATTCTAAACTTACATTGCTAAGCTTGCCCTGAGATATCTAACTCTATGTAGTAGATAGTAATGCCTGATTTCTTTCACTGTCTCTCTTATAATACTAGAGGTAATTCTGAATGTTACTGAATAGGTAACATTCTTACTGAATTCCAAGCCCAGGGTCAGCTCAAGGACTACCTAGGCCATTGGTGAAGGCCAGGAAGCAAAGTTCAATTTTGCTTAGGTATTTGGCAAATCATTGCTTGGAGGTACCTATAGTAAAACAATACTGAAAGGAAGCACACAGGTCCATTCACTGACTAACGAAAGGACAAGTTTGGAGCATTTGTTTTACAGGATGCCACGGTTCCTGGAGACTAAGTTCCTGTGAACTTTTTGCCTTGGGACTGCATCCAAGCTTTTGGGCCTGTCACACAGTCACTACTGGAGTGGGTGTGGCAAGAAAGATCAACAGACTAGATTCCAACAATTCCCTTGAAGAGAACACATCCACTGGTATAAGGATGAAGCAACCCATGATCCTCATCCCCTAAGTGTTCTAGCATATCCTCTGAAACAAGCCATGAACATAGGTCCTTTGGAAGACTCTCCCCATCTTCAAACCATAGCAAAAGTAAAAATAGAAAAACAGTATTAAATGTTATCTACAAGAAACAGTAAATTGGTAGGGTTTTATAGTTAGATCCCTGGTGCTGCAGACTACCTCCTTTTTCGGGGTCTTCTATCTGCATGGAATGGGTCTCTGGTGGCAGGCAGGCAAGTATTTGGCAGATGACAAACCAACAGACAAGAGTGTGTAGAATCTGAATGTATTGTTCAAATCAAACTTTTAATACAGAACAAACAAGAGAAGCCAGGCGGGACACATCTGCAAGAGTTACAGTGACACAAAACAAAGGATTGTATACATCAAAAGACCAGGGGAACCAGGTAGCTTAAGGAGGAAGCCAGGTGTCAATTGTTAACCCCCACCACCAGGGGTTCCCAGTAAATCCTCGATTATGCTGTTCTTTTGGGCCTATTTGGGGGGAGGGGGACCTATTTTGGGGGGTTCTGCTCTAGCAGACCTTCTCATGAATAATGTAATACCACAACCATCCTATTTCCTAGGCCTTGGTAAATACTTGAATATGAAAGTAACTTCCTGTAAAATACTGTAACAAAGTATGTAAGACCCTCCACAATATTGCAGGGACAAATCTGGGGCATTCCTAGCTATTAGAATGCAAGGTTCCAGGAGGCTGAGTTTCCTTGAAACTTTTTGCCTCAGGACTGCTTCCAGGTTTCCAAACCTGTAATGCAGAGTCACTACTGGAGTGGATGTAGCATCCTGTGGCTGTGAAAATAGTGTTGAAGGAAAAAAAAAATAGAAACTAAGTAGGGAATGAAGATCTATGTGTAGGTAGGTGTTTAATTAACAATCTGGTATAATGACTGGAATAGTCTATTTTCTGTCAGCTATAAACTGAATAAAAGAGACATTTTTAAAGGTAATGCCCTGTCTCGAAACCTTTGAAGAATTTGACTAGAGATCTGAGTGAAGATGCCTTTTAGACTACTGTGTAATTACTGTCTTAATTAAGAGTTTCTATTGTTGTGATAAAAATGTCATGACCAAAAGCAACTTGGGAAGGACAAGGTTTATTTCAGCTTATTACTCTCAAGTCACACACCATCACTGAGGGAAGTTGAGATCTCCAAGACAGGATCTCTAGACAGTAGTTAAAATAGAGAGTGTGGAGAAACGTTACTTACTGGCTTGCTCCTCATGGCTTGCTCAGGCTGTTCTCTTACACAATCTAGGTCTTAGGTTTGAGCCTCACCTACCTGGGCTTTTCAATATCTATCAGTAATAAAGACAAGAGTCCACAAACTTGTCTACAGGCAAAGTTTTTAGGGATACTTTCTCAATTAAAATGCCCTCTTTCAAGAGATGTCTAAGTTTGTATACAGCCAGAAATAGTTTTTAAGAATAAATCTCCTCTGATTGACCCCTTGAGGTCCAAACATCCACAAACGTTGCCTGGATTCTTTTGACCTTATCCTGAGCACATATATCTCCGTCCAAATATTATTTAATTCTTGTTATTTTGCAACAACAATTTATGGCTTCCAATACATTATCTTTTCCAAAATTTGTGTCTTTCTAATGACTTAATTGATTGCTAAAATGGCCTTGAGACAGGATCTCTCTATATAGCCCCTGCTGTCTTGGAATTCCCTGTGTAGATCATCACACTGTCCTCAAACTCACAAGAGTATGCCGCCACACCCAGCTCCCTTTCTTCTCTGCTCTGTATTGATATATGTTATATGAGCACATACAGCACTGTCACACGAGGTGTAAATAGCATGAATACTTCAAAGAAAACTTCTTCTTCCATGAGATGGCTGTACAGGAATCCATTGCCTTTACAATGAAACCTTTACCCACTCTCTGATTTATTTTCTATAGACATGCATAAAAATATTTATGTGCATACATAATTGATTTTAATGTAAATGCCACTATTTATTAGATGTAATTATGTTAGATTTAAAAAAACTCTCCTTTGAGAATTTTGTACAATTTTTTTTTTAAAAAATAAAATATAAGATGTGTAAACACAAATTTGGTAAACTTTTTTCTTTTCAACTTGTCAATTACACTGATGGAAATTCACATTTTCAAGGCAAGTCTTGTAATAATTCCCATTTTGTCTAAACATTGAGATAAATTGGACTAGTAACTCATACAAGCATATACATATAGATTCGCATCACTTATTTTCTCTGTTTCTGACAACAGAGAGAGTCACAGAGAACAGACACCACAGTAACAATGATGCAACCACCTTTACATCCCCGAGGATAAAAATCGTTTGAAGAAACTAGGACTTAAAGAAATGGCTGATTCCAGAGTTAACACAGGCAAACAAGAAACAAACACAAAAGAGAAAGATATAGAGAGCATGGCAAAGAGGTTTACACTGGCCAAATCTGGAATAATGTCATGTTCACAGCAATTTAATACAATCTTTTATAAAGAATTGAATAAGAAATTATAAGTCTAAATGGGTATCAATTAGTAAATAAACACACTGAAAGCCTTAGGAGAAAGGTGCTGACGCAGGGACCATGAGCATCTCACATTACCTGCCCTCCCAAATAATAATTACAAAGTCAAAGCAACAAGTGATTTACTTATCCTGTGTGTATGCATACATGTTTGTGTAGGCACTAGTGTGGGAGTGGATACACATGCACAAGTGTGAGTATGCCTGTGGAAGCCAGAGTCTAAGCTTGGGTGACATTCCTCAAGTACCATCTGTTTTGTTTTTTTTGAGACATGATTGCTCATTAGCCTTGAGCTCAGTAAGCAAGTTAGTCTGGTTAGCCCATGAGATCTGGGGATCTACCTGCCTCTGTTCCCTAGTACTGAGATTACAAAAGTATGTCACCAATTGGCTTCTGGGCTAGAACTCAGGTCCTTATACTTGCATGGCATGCACTTTACTGGCTGTAGTGTCTATTCTGTCTTCCCTGAACAAGAAATTTTAAGGAAGAGGGAAAAAAAAATCAAATTCATCAGCGATCAAAGAACAATCATTAATGACAAAACAAGCTCAAAGCTTGTTCCGTTCAGGAGGAAGCAACATAATGCAGGACCTCACCTTTGCAATTAAAAAAATTAAAAATTAAATTGCTGTTAAAGTTGTATTGCCTGAATCCAACTTGTAAGGACACACCAGATAAATCCAGATCAACTGGAAACAATGCAAGTGGCCTGTAGTTTTCAAAAGATCCAAGATCACGAACATCAGAAAGGTATAGAAGAAACTGTTAGAGGTTGCCAGACTGAAAGATTTGACTACTGGGAGAGGTGGAATGGCTTAGTGAATGCAGCCATTTGTTGTATAAGCCTGACAACCCCAGTCCAATCCCTCTTTTCAGATGGAGGTGGAGGGAAGGAACCCACTTTTTTTTTTAAAAAAATATTTATTTATTTATTATATGTAAGTACACTGTAGCTGTCTTCAGACACTCCAGAAGAGGGAGTCAGATCTTGTTACGGATGGTTATGAGCCACCATGTGGTTGCTGGGATTTGAACTCCGGACCTTCGGAAGAGCAGTCGAGTGCTCTTACCCACTGAGCCATCTCACCAGCCCGGAACCCACTTTATAAAACCCTGTTCAGCCTCCAGAAGTGTGCTGTGGTACATGTGCACACTCATATTGTATGATACACACACGATAAGATTCCTTGGGATCGATCACAGGAGTGAGATGCAGCTCAGTCGAGTCCCTGGGATAGGAATGAGAAATCTGATCAGTTGTGAGCTTCAGAAAGACTAGTCAGGAACATTGATTCAGATGTTCCTGATTGCAGGAGATTTATAGCCTTTTCCCAATCAAGATCACTGAGTTGCTTTTCTTTTCTTTTCTTTTCTTTTTTCTTTTTTTTGGTTTTGTTGATAGTAATCTAGGAGAATTGTTTCCTGGGACTGGCCAGATGTTTGGTTTATTCAGAAAAGATTTTTTTTGTCACTCACATTTTTGTGGTTTTAGTCATTTGTGAGAGGCCTTTGCTATGCAGCTCAGGTTGGCTTGAATTTATTACCATCTTCCCACCTTGTCTCCTGATACAAGACTGTGAACATGTACCAGCATCCCTGACTGCCTCCTGAACTGTCATTCAAGATACATGAGTAGCATGAGGTTAATCTTCCATAAATAGTAAAGTAAAAAAGCAACCTGTATAAAGGCAGTCTCCTGCCATACACCCAGAGAAGATAATTAAAACAAGCTAATGTTTATTCTGAATAAAGCTGGTTTGGAATAAAGGAGAACAATTGGGAAATCTCCTTGACCCCAAAGAGCAGACTTTTCTCATCTTGTGCAAAAGTCAGGTTGAAGGCTGTGGAAACTAGAGCTAGAGAACCCCAAATTTGTGAAATCGTAAGTTCCACAAACCTGTCTGAAATTGCATCTAATGATTCTTGGTCACTCCTTCAGCTTTAGTCAAGAACAAAGAATGACAAAACTTCCTGAAACAAATCATATAAATAGATCTTGAAATTTTGTTCTATCCTATGAACTGATGCAATAAATTATACACAGTGAATTTTGTTTTTGTGGTGACATGAAAGTGATTAGGTTAATTAAGTGTTAAAAAGACAAAACAAAACAGAGTTTAGGCTTTAAACTTGAGTAAAAAAAAAACACAGTTGCAAATAAATATGGTTAAAGTGATTAAGTCTTCACTTCCTCATATACACATCTGTGCACAACCAGAATACATCAACATACAATTTTGTTGGATCTACACAAACGAACTGGATTTGAACAAACAATATATAGGGGTAGATAAAGTGAAAAAATATAATGAAAATGGGGAAGGTAGAAGACTGGGGTAATATATTTTCCATGTGAATATCATGATAAACTCAGAGTAGATTTACCAAACAGAAAAACTGAATTTATTTGAGTAGAAAACATAAATCCTCATGAGAAAATAATTTACCAACTTTTCAGAGAAAATAGATTAAATAGACGTGTACTATGCCTTTGATTACACTTATTGATATAGTAAACATTATTTTTCCCCATGAGAAAACAATCATTGGTTTCTATGTATTATCTTGGGCAACCCTAAAAAGACAGAGTGATGGTACTTACCTTATGCTGTGCCTTTTTACATTTTAATTTTTTTTATTTCCTGTGAACTTGATAATGTTAAAAACTAAACATATACTATTACATTGGTAATTATTAAATGGATTCACTACAGTAACTCTGAACAAATTTGCTCACGATTATGCTTTGTTATTTTTTCCCAATAAAAATATCCTGTCCATTAAAGAATGGCAGCGCACTACCATGAATAAAACAACGTTAACCCTGAGTGTAAAAAACAAAATTTTGGAGCTCTAAGTCCTGTATTGAAGAAAGGTAGGGGAGAGTGTTCATAAGGCAGGCATAGACGCCATCAACTCTCTTACAACTTCCTGTCCTCGTATTGTCCACAATTTTCCCTATGATCATGGCAGGGCTCTTATCTCTTTCGGTACCTAGCTGCTTCCTGTTAAGATTTCAGTACTGGGGGATGGAAAAAATATAAAAAGCTCTATATATGAAAAATGTTTCTTGATTTTTATAAAAATGGTTTAATATAACTGTGCTAGTCAACTTTTCTAAATGTAGTCCTTTAAAAGTTATACCATGCAAAGGTCACTTGATTTTTATAGGGAATACATAAGTAATAAAATGGATTTAATCATATAAAGAAGTGATAAAGACAAACACCTCATTTTATAATAACATTTAATCATTTAAAAATTTATAACAGATGGCTTTTAAACTCCTATTACAAATAATAACCATAAAAAGGAATTAAGTATAAGAATATGCAAACAAACAACAGTGTAACATTACTATGACTGTTTTTAAGATTTAAAAAGATCCTAACTAGAGCATTGATATTGCTTTTTATTTACATAGATTACTTTCTTTCATTTTTTAGTATAGATTCTTTAATATGTCCTTTGACTTCAGCTCTATACTCTTTGGAACTGAAGACATGGTATGTACATTAGGAAGCTCAAGTGTTGCGGATAGAATGCATGCAATAAAACAAGCAATCCCTAACTGAGGGGAGAGAGGGAAACCAGCTGGAGGGAGTGAGAAATCATGAGGGATTGCAGTGGGGAGGGATGTGCAGAGGGTAGGGGAAGGGGTATGACACACATGCACAAAGATGCCTCAATGTACACTAACCTAAAAAGTGGATAAAGTTAGATGTGATCAAGAAGTATTGATTTCTATAAGTCATCTCTTTTGCAAGATATCAAGAATACAATCAAACATTCGCTATGAACCTATCCATTTGCAATGTCATTCTTAGAGCCTAGGATAGACGGCTTTCTGAGCATTTTCCTGTCCACTGAGAAATCATTTGGACATTAAGGGATAATACTAAATCTAAAGACATTTTTACACTGGCCATTTGGGGCTGGAATGTATCTATTGTCATGCCTATCCCTTTGGATACCAAGTTTTTGTTTCTTTAAACTTGACTCTTCTTGGCAATTCGGAGGCTGCTGAGTTTAGGAGTGGTATTTAGACTTCGTGTTCCACATGGTTGTGATTCGCATGTTGAAAGAAGCGATTATCAAGTTCTCTGAATTTGGGAACCTTGAAAAACAAAAGAAATACGGTGACACTTACTACTGCTTCTGTTGCCTGGCCTGTTATCAATGAGTACTGAAACAGAGGTGTTTTCTGTAATTATTATCTAAGCTTAGAAAAACTGTGAATTCAGATTATTAATGTTAAAGGAAATATAAAAACAAGTCATTTATCTTGCCATCTTTGACTGACTGCATTCTCTACTTGCCACACCCAGTTTTCCTACTAATCTGTTGAAGCTTCTATGCCACTCAGGGTGTGAAGAAAATGCTTTGGGAGAGAGTGACCCTGGGGTCAACAGGCCGAATGTGGGAGCGGGAAAGAAGCTTACATTTGTTAGATACAGGGACTTTTGATGTGTGCTCTCTAAAAGCCTTCAGTCTTACACGGTACATCTGCTTTTTCTTCCTACTTTTACCTTGAACACAATACACCAAACTATTGGATAGTATCTTCTATGAACAGCTTCTAAGAATTGGTACAAAAGAACAGACATGACATTTGTTAGTTTAATTCTGTGTTTACTTAGTTTCTGCTTCGGAGAGGAACTTTTTTATAATTTTTATTTTTCATTTATTTATTTTAACTTATGTGTGTGTGTGTGTGTGTGTGTGCCTGCACTTCATTTATGTGCAACATTTATGTACATAGAGGAACCCATGAAGGTCAGAAGAGGGGTTTAGATACCTGGAAAATGGAGGTGGTTGTGAGTTAGCTGATTTGGATGCTGGAAAGGAACCCAGGTCCTCTACAAGAGAACTATGCTCCCTTCACTGCTGAGCCATCTCTCCAGCCCTTAACTTTTGATTTTTTCTCTGGCTAGATGAACTACCTTATTTGTCTCTGCGACTGGGAAGTTCATGCAGTTTATCACATGCATGCTACACAAGGGTGGAACTTAAGCAAAGTTTTCCTCAGTGGAGTGATTTTTCTCTGGCTAGATGAACTACCTTATTTGTCTCTGTGACTGGGAAGTTCATGCAGTTTATCACATGCATGCTACACAAGGGTGGGACTTGTGCAAAGTTTTCCTCAGTGGTGTTGAGATGGGTAAGCAGAGCTCACTTCTTCCCAGGCAGCTAAGCACTGTAGTGCATGATACAAAAAGCTGTTAGAATTTCTGTTCATTCTAAGTTCTTCAGAGTTATTTTATAAGAATCCTTGGTGTTTGCTTTCCTATAAGTAAGCACACATGTTGGGTCTTAGTTAGCAGCTGTTAGACTCAGACTTACTGGGTAGATATATCTTGATCAAAAAAAGCTACCAATCTAACTGGCAACTGCTCTACTCTTAAAGCTAGCACCAGATATCTCATGCATTCCACAGATGCCTTGAGAAAACTACAGAAAGATGGTTGAGTGGCCCCAATCAGGGCTATTACGGCCTGTTTGCACCAGATATTTGCTATCAGAAGGCACAATCACGTCTAGATGACTTTGTGCCTGTCTCCATGCTGGCCAGAGGAAAAGCATTTCCTCTGGTGCTGGCAGAAGGACTTGTATGACGGGTGTTGAGAGGCAACGACACGTTTTGTCCCAAACTCAAGCCTTATCGAGTGTGATTATAGTTAGGAGACAAGGCTGTGTCTGAACATCAACAACAAGGTGGCTGCACATGTTCCAATCATCCCTTCTCATCCTATAAGTGCATGCTGCTCAGCTTCATCCAGTGAGCTAGGAGGCACTGTAGCATTGCCTCTCCTGATGTTGTGTATCAGACACGGCTTCTCTTGAGTGATCTTTCTTTGAGTAGTTGCAAGCTGAGCTGGTAATATGAAAGCAGCAGCAGAGAAAGAGGGACAGCAACAGCAAAACAGCAGGGGTGGTATAGTGGCAATGGCAAGTTGACCAGCAGCTTATTTTTCTTTTTTCTTTTCTTTTCTTTTCTTTTCTTTTCTTTTCTTTTCTTTTCTTTTCTTTTCTTTTCTTTTCTTTTCTTTTCTTTTCTTTTCTTTTCTTTCCTTTCCTTTCCTTTCCTTTCCTTTCCTTTTTCCTTTCCTTTTTCTTTTCTTTTCTTTTCTTTTCTTTTCTTTTCTTTTCTTTTCTTTTCTTTTCTTTTCTTTTCTTTTCTTTCCTTTCCTTTCCTTTCCTCCTTTCCTTCCTTCCTTCCTTCTTTTCTTTTTCATTTCTATTTTCTTTTCTTTCTCTTTTCTTTTTTGTGGACAGCCCCCCCCCCCCTTTCTTGCCACAGTCTGGCTGTCCTGGAACTTACTATGTAGACCAGGCTTGCCTCAAGCTCACAATAGATCCACCTGTCTCTGCCCCAGGTGTTGGGATTAAAGATGTGCACCACTACAGCTGACTGTGGTATCAAGTAATTAACTGCTGACAGACCAAGTGGATAAGCAGCAAGGTTGCCATCTGCTGGCAGGCTGGAGATGCAGTATTAGAGCAAGCAGCAGGCACAGCAGCAGATCCAGAAGCAGACCTGGTAGAAGTGTGCATGGGCAGTGCCTGCCTCCAGGCTGCTCTAAGCTCTCAGATAAGCCTGATGTCCATTCAGTGACTGGTTCTCAGCACCCTCTTCCAAGAGCCCTAACATGTGCCTGGGAGTCTGCTTCCTAAAGTGGCTTTGATTCCCAAAAGGTCACCACATTCACCAGAAACAAAATGGCAGACTGTGGCACTCTGGCTACTCCTTTTAGTGGCAGCTGAGCTGTTGAATGTCTTAGGTGAAGAATCAAGTGGATAATTCAAAAGCAGCCAAGGTGGAAGAAGATGGTCAGCAGGTGAGAGAGAGAGAGAGAGAGAGAGAGAGAGAGAGAGAGAGAGAGAGAGAGA
>NC_034607.1:8675099-8692738 GCF_900095145.1 Mus pahari | reverse complement strand
GAGAGAGGGGGAGAGGGGGAGAGGGAGAGAGATAGAAAGAGAGAAGGGAGAGAGGGAAGGAGAAAGAAGGGAGGGAGGAAGGGAGAGAGAAAGTCCAGAAAACAGAGATAAGACTAAAGACCTTGTCACCATAAGGAGCCAGAAAGGGGAATGTAAAGGTCTGGTCACCATAAAATTCAAAAGCACAATGAAGTCTCCTAGACCAAGTGTCTAAGCCAAGGATGGGAGCAATAACACTGGCTACTGACAAGGGTGGATGATTAATTTCAGTAAAGGTCCTGATACTCTAATCCTACATAAGGACTACAACTCTATGGAAAACCAGTTGCCATTGTTACTACCTAGCTGCTGTCCCTGCAGACACCCCCAAACAGGAAAGAGCAGAAGCTGCGAGAGTCCAGCATTTGGAATGTCCTCCTTGCCTAGCCATCGTATTGATATGGAAGAGCAAAAGGGTCCTTGGCTCTCTGAATGGTGACAGAACTGTCATCTACATCCTTTTTGTAGCCTGTACATTACCTTCCAAGAAACAGAGTCATCATAGCAGTATTCATCAGGTGGCTGGTTCCAGATAGGCAACTTCAGAATTAGACCTGTGTGGGCAGAGGGAGATCAAAGCACATGAATGGGGAGGCTTCTTCATTGCTAAGTAGTTAGAATACTGATATGAAAACGCCTCTTTTTGCTGACATAATTAGCTAGCAGAAGCTTAGCACATTTTGGATTTACCCAGTGAACTTGTATCTCCTGCTAAAAAATGTAGTAATAGGGTACTGGCAAGAGTTCTGAGTGTTATTATTCTTATTGTTTTGAGTTAATTTAAAAGTGGTTCAGAAGTGCCAGCCCTTTCGTATTAACCTCTGAAGTCGCCATGGTTACAAGCATTTGCCATGGAACCCGGCTAAATGGTCCCTTGTGATGCAGACCTGTAAGCAAACCACCAAGAATCGCTGAGCCAATGGAAGATCCCAGTGCTGCTGCCTGCATAGCCATAGACCTAGGGAATCAAAGTCAAAGAATTAGACGGTTTTCTAAGAATGAATGGCAACAAACAAACCTTGTCTACTGAAGGTAAGCGTGTTTGCCATCTTGAGGACAACGTATTGTTTTACCTACAAGCAAATGTGTGGTCGCTTGCGTTTGTCTATTTTCTATTTTGTTTTCCTTTGTCATTCACTAGCCATGGTTAAGAAAGCATTCATCAGAGGTGTTTCAAAAGATTGATCCTTGATTTGATTCACACAATAAATATCTACTGATTATCAGTTCCTAAACCCATCTTCTAGACAGTAAGTGGAATATTATCTAAAACATATTTCTTTTTTTAAAAAATATTTATTTATTTATTTATTTATTTATTTATTTATTTATTATATGTAAGTACCCTGTAACTGTCAGAAGAGGGGGTCAGATTTCGTTACGGATGGTTGTGAGCCACCATGTGGTTGCTGGGATTTGAACTCAGGACCTTTGGAAGAGCAGTCGGCGCTCTTAACCACTGAGCCATCTCACCAGCCCTAAAACATATTTCTTTACCACTCCACATAAACAACTTTAGTAAAATAGTAGGCCCATTAGTAACATTAGAAAAGCTAAAGTTCAGCATACATGTTAGGGAGAAGGCAATGAAGACACTGAAGAATATGTTGGTAATGCCAAAGACAATTATCTTAAAATAGTCGTTCTCAACTTTTGTAATGCTGCAGCCCTTTAATGTAGTTCCTCATGTTGTGGTGACCCTCAACCAAAAAATTATTTTTGTTGCTACTTCATAACTGCAATTTTGCTGCTATGATTAATCTGCAGGATATCTGGTATGGAACCCCTGTGAAAGGGTCATTCAACTTGCAAAGGGGTCTCGACCTACAGTTTGAGAACCATTGCCTTAAAATAAAGATAATAAAATATTGGGCCTGGAGATGGCTCAGTGTATAAGAAAGATTGCTATCAAGCCCTACTATCTGAGGTGGATACCTGGATCCACATACAAGGAAAGAATCAACTCCTGCAAGCTGCCTCTGACTTCCACATGCACATATGACATGCACATGCTTTCTATCTTCACACACACACCCATACACACACATACACACCAAAAAAATAAGTGTAAAACTTTAAAAAGCTATTATAAGTTAGGGACAGAAGAATGTATAAGCAGTTGTGGAATGTGCACGGCTACTAAATAAATGGCAGGTGAACTTTGAACGTGGTGCCATCAGAGCAGGCTGGTGACAGAGTTGATGAAAGAATAAACAAGTGAAGTCTGTGAAAGGAGGCAACCAGAAAAGATTCATTCGTGGTATTCTTTCCTTTATGTCTCCCCGAGCCTAGAATGTTAATGACAACAATAGGAACAACATGGACCCACCCTCATCACTATGTATTTCCACAAACCCAATTACAAAGCACAGGACCAAGATCAAGAAACACCCATTGGTTTTTACTCACGCAGTAGACTTCCCCCAGCTTATGGCTACAATGCTGGCCAGGCCTCCAAACACTCCAGGTAAGCCGTGCAAGTTATGAACCCCACACGTATCATGGATCATCAGTTTATTAGCTAACAGTGGCTACAGTTGTAAAAGAGAGGAAGGTCATTATTTTGTGAGGCATACAGAGCTCCATACTGGAGCAAACCACTGTCTAGAAGAATATATCTATAAATTCATATCACACACACACACACATATATTTAAGATATACACTGTGCTATTACTCAATGCAAATGAATGGTTATGATGTGGTAATAGCAAATCAAATTAGTGCCCCATCATGTCCACATTTACTCCTTTTTTAAAATTTTGAATTTCTGATATAGACTGCTAGAAGCTACTCTTTAGCATAATTTCCATACATGGTACATTTAAAACTATCTGTAGTTCTCATGTACTTCAAAGCTCATTTATTGTATGTATCTGCTCTCTCCTACTTTGTATTCTTCGGCCTCATCTCTCCATTTCTTTCTCTTCTCAGAAGAGGAAATTTTATCCAAGGCTTGATTTTCTTTTGAAATTGAATTGCACCCATGGCAAACACTTTAAGATTTATTTATTTAATTTTTTTAAAGATTTATTTCTGTTTATAAGTACACTGTCACCATCTTCAGACACACCAGAAGAAGGCATTGGATCCCATTACAGATGGTCGTGAGCCACCATGTGGTTGCTGGGAATTGAACTCAGGACCTCTGGAAGAGCAGTTGGTGCTCTTAACCACTGAACCATTTCTCCAGCCCCTCTAAGCACATTAAATACAATTGGAGATAATACGGTCCTTAGTATCTAGATTGGAATGGAGTGACTTCACCTTCTCATCTTCTAAGAACATTGCATTTGCCTCGTTAGAACACAAAGTTCACAAATAGACAAGAATGAAAGATTCTCTGGAACTTCTTTAAAGAAATAAACATAAGCCCTTCGCATTGACTTGATGCTAAGTTACTGATAACTAATACCAGATTATCTTCTCCCTCACAGAAGTCAGGAAAGAGTCACAGCACGGCTACAATATGTGTGGTATTTCTGAAAGAAAGATCACTGGCCCTCAGGGAAAGGCACATAGGGAAGGGAACACCATTTAGCTTTCCCGCTCTTCCCACTGCTTCCTCCCACTGGTTGGACATGAGAAGACAGTGAGGCAGGTTTAAGGTTTGGTTTAATATACCTATCATACATACACTGAAGAACTTGTATCCAAGCACAGAGATGATCCCTGCAATGCTTCCAATGGTCATAGCAGCATATAGGGGGATTTCCATGTCTGCGCATGTGCCCACCGCAACACCTCCTGCTAGAGTAGCATTCTGAATGTGTACCTGAATGGAGGGAAAACCATGAATGAGGAGAGAGGGCTGCGGCCATGTCAGAAAGACAGGAGGAAGGTAGAGTCCAGTGAATCCCAGGTTAGTTGACACACACGTGTAAACACACACACACACACACACACACACACACACACACACACACACACACACTTTTCTTTCCTTGAAACACATTATGGCCTGAAATGTCTGAGACTGGACAAAGAACCAATTTCAGCTCATCAGCATTCTCAGAAGACATAGTCTGGCTGCTATTTCCAAAGAGTTGGGCATTTCTCATTTTAAAAAGAGTACCTGTTCAGTATGATTTTTAAAAAATGTACTGAAAGTTGTCTCTTATGACACAAATTGTAAGCAGTTGAAATATATGTTCTTGGGGCTGGAGAGATGGCGTAGTGGTTAAGAGCACCAATTGCTCTTCCAAAGGTCTTGAGTTCAAATCCCAGCAACCACATGATGACTCACAACCATCCGTAACAAGATCTGACACCCTCTTCTGGAGTGTCTGAAGACAGCTATATAATAAGTAAATATTAAAAAAAGAAACATATGTATACCATATAGGAGTTTCAGAGATGGCTCAGTATTTACGGACATTTTCTGTTTTTCCAGAGGATCCTGGTTTAGCTCCCAGAGCCCACACAGTGGCTAACAACTGCTCTGTGATTCCAATTACAGGGCATCCATGTCCTTTTCTGGCCCCCATGGACAGTGTAGGTATGTGGTCCATGGATATGCTTACAGACAAAACATCCATAAACATTAAAATATCTTAAAATATATATACAATGCAGCAGTCATTTCCTACCCTAGGTTGAAAAAGAACCGTGCTTGATCTGAGGTTTTGTCCTGAATCTCAATTTATCTAACTCACAGGCAAGAAGCTCGAGGCAAGGAGTTGAACTTTAAGAAAATGATGTCTGCAACCCTATAGGTGGAACAACAATAGGAACTATCCAGTACCCCCAGAGCTCATGTCTCTAGCTGCATATGTAGCAGAAGATGGTGTATTCAGCCATCATTGGGAAGAGAGACCCCTTGGTCTTGCAAACTTTATATGCTCCATAGAGGGGAATGCCAGGACCAAGAAGTGGGAGTGAGTGGGAAGGGGAGCAGGGCAGGGAGAGGGTATAGGGGACATTCGGGATAGCATTTGAAATGTAAATGAAGAACGTATCTAATAAAATAATTAAAAAAAAAGAGAAAATGATGTCACATTACTTTTTGGGCACACAAAAGTTGCAAAAATTACTTCAGAGAGTTCCTACATGTCTACATTCCTCCAGCATTGACATCTTGCATAAACATAGAAAAATAAAGTTATGATTACTTCAATCTCATTAAAACTCTTATTTGGATTTAAATAGCATACAACTTGTCATTTTAGTTTCCTAGAGCCATATTTGGAATTATTGTTTCTGTTTTATTTTTTAAAAATCTTTCACATATACATATTCAAGATGCTGAAGGAGTCTGCAACTCTATAGGTGGAACAACAATATGAACTAACCAGTACCCCCAGAGCTCATGTCTCTAGTTGCATATGTAGCAGAAGATGGCCTAGTCAGCCATCACTGGGAAGAGAGGCCCCTTGGTCTTGCAAACTTTATATGCCCCAGTACAGGGGAACACCAGGACCAAGAAGTGGGAGTGGGTGGGTAGGGGAGTGGGGTGGGGGTATAGGGGACTTTGGGGATAGCATTTGAAATGTAAATGAAGTAAATACCTAATAAAAAATTGGGGAAAAAAGTGAACAAGAAAAAAAATATGATCACAACTATCTCCTATTTTCTTCTTTCAAATTCTCCTGTATTATATGTATTATAACATTCTATCTCCTAATGTCACAATTTTGAGACCCCACGAAGTCCAGTTGGTGCTGCTCAGACATGCAAGGGTGTGGCGCCATCCACTGGAGGAAGGAAACTTTAACAGTGACTGCACAGGACTGTTGTTACTTTGAGAATACTTATAGGTACGAAAATAGAGCCAACGTCCACCATCTTGCTTCCTAGTCCTAGTCTTTGACAAGTCAAGAATTAATGGGAAATTTCTATGGAGTTAAGAGCACTTAGTTTTACTATGAAAAAAAAAATCCATTGTGTCTGATTTTCACTGACCAGCACAACTTACAAAACTGTGAATGAATAAATGTTATTTTCAAAACATTCTCCAAAATACAACTGTTGACATTAAGGAAGTTTCCACTGGTTGAATATTGACACTTACCATATCCAGCCTGCCTCGGCGCTCAACAAGGCTGGACAAGGCATAGGCTGTGATCACACAGGCAGCAAGGGACATGTATGTGTTGACAATGGCCCTATACTGATGATTTCCAGGAACAGCAATGGCTGAATTAAAGCTGGGCCAAAATATCCACAGGAAAAGTGTTCCTATAAATCATAAATGGTGTTAGTTATTATAGGGAAGACCATTCTAAAGGGTAGTTTGCTCTGGGAATTGATGTCTGTCCTTTTAGAAATCTTGATCATCAAAAAGTGAGGCAGAACAGGGACTACTGACCCACCATAGAACAAAGTGATCTCCAAATGATGCCTTCTGAGCATCTTCACACATATGTTCAAGCGTAGGTATCACCAAATACACAAGTATCAGGTTCATTTTACTCACCGATCATGGCAAACAAGTCAGAGTGGTACACAGATTCTTCATTTGGGTGTTCACATCTGAGTCCAGGCCGATATAACACACCTGCTACCGCTAAGCCAAAGTAAGCTCCAAAGGCATGGATTGTCATTGATGCTCCAGTGTCAGATGCCTGCCGGGACAAAACGCATTTGCAGAAACGGAGGTGAAGCTGGCTCTCAATATAGGCGAAAGGACAATGAAAGAATTGCTTGGGGGAGATGTTAATGAAAAGATAAAACAAGGCAGTAAAATGAGAAATTCTTGAGACATGCAACGGTGAGGTACTTCTTGTGATGTGACTACCAAAAATTACTAAATACCCCTGAAATTCAGAATGTATAAATCTGGAATATATTATCAATCGAATAGAGTTGTGTTGGTTTTTAGGTGAGACCATGTTCCTTAGGAGCCAGACTCTTACTGAGCATCCAAAACTCACTAGGCTATTTCAGGTTGGAGAAATGCTCAGGGAATTATGAGGTATTACACTTGATGTAAAACAAAAATGATTTATGTTTATTTGGCTTTGTAGTTAAAGTTCATTTAGCTATACCTCAAGTACTTGAATCTTAAATAACTGTAACTCAAGACTTGAACTTAAAAGGTCAGTTTCCCTAATTAGTTCCACATTATTTTACACAGCACATGAAGATCTGCTGAGTTCAAATACTGATTTGAAGAACATTTTGTTCCCGTTTTAGGGTTTGGTATGGATTTAATCAAACATTCTCCATTTTGTGTTTCCAGAGAGAAAATCTAGAATGTTGAGCCAGGGGCAGTTCTGTATGCAAACTAAGGTTGGTAAATGAAAACATCACAAATTTATTCAAGATCTTCAGAGTGGTGAAGTAGAAGAAACTCCTAGTTTGTTCCATCTTTGACTGAACAAGGATCTAGTGCCCTTGAAGAGAATTGTCACTGAATTGAGTTCAGTTACTACGCTAGCACACATATATGCTCAACTTTAAGCTTTTCTGAACACTTCCATATAGGAACCTTGCTGCCCTTTAGCATACTGTTTCAGGAGAGAGATAGGTGATCATTAAGCGTATTTGGACTTTACAAACGCCATATAAGACTGTGTCACTCTAAAAATGCTCACCAATTTTTAGCAAAAGAGCCCCTCCCATTTCCTCCTCAGAATTCATCAAGTTAGTCTTCACTTACACAGCACATTGAGCCTATAAGGCCTTTGGTTGAACTCATCTTCTTACGAAGGTAGCGCCACCAGATTCTGGCAAGCTACTCTTACACACTGCAACTCAAGTTTCTCCTTTAGTCCACCACTACCAATGAACCTCTGGACTAGAGATTCCTTTGGCATTAAGTACTTGTGTCCTCCTTAATGACGGCGAGCCTCCAATGTACTAGATTCCTTATCACGTTCCCAGAGAGCTCTATCCTTGATTTTTAATCTACGTTCAACAGTCTTTCTGAGAAACCCACTTCCCAGTTTGTTTCCACGTCTTTGGGTGGGTGTGCATGCTACAGTTTAGATATGCGATGGGGATATCAAAGGCTTATGTATTGGAAACTTGGTCTTTAGTGCCGCAGTGTTCAGAGATGTGGCTTTGGGAATGTGGTTGCATCATGAGGGATTTGATACCTTCAATGGATGTATTGACTGGAGCTTCCATAATTGAGTGAACACCTAGAACTGATGAAAACTGAAGGAAGTATGTCATTAGAAGAATAATTTTGGTCCCCAGCCCCTTTGCTTCCTGTCCACCAAGAGGAGAGCTGCTTCACTCTGATGCCTGCCACCAATGTGAGGGTCTACCTCTCTATGGCCCAGAAACAATATACCCAAGGACCTACAGGCTAAATAAAAGCTCTGAAGACATGAACCAAAATGCATATTTCCTCCCTTATCCTCTCAGATAATTTGTCATAAATAGAAATTTAACATAGAGAGGACACATGTTTTTGATTTTCACTGACCCACTACACTTTAAGCTTTGTAAAGATAGAAACCTTAACTAATTTTGTTTGTTGGCAAACCACCAATACTTGAAAGTTAAAATATTAGCTCTTGAATCAACTGTCCAATATAAGTATAAATAAGTGAATATTTTACATCAGAGTGCTGAGAACTATCCTCAAAATTATTTTCAAGGTTATCAGTGACATTTCATAGAGAAGAAAAGAATTGAGCCTATATAAGTCTTTATATGGGATTATTTAAACAGTTATTTAAATATAAGTGGGAATTAATTATTAATAGCCAACATGGTATAATCAAATGTGTGATAGAGTTAGAAAAATGTGGCTTACATCCAGATTGAATCTCAGGTGAGTCATTCAGCTTCTGTGACCATTTTACTGTGGACAAACGATAGTAACAATGGTTTTGGAAAGACAAGGTGAAATAGTAATATGCATCTCACTTTGCCGTATTTTGCAATAAACACTCCCTAGAGTGTGGTTGTTTCTTACTATTTGGTCTGGTGACACTCTTGCCTTTATGAAGAGTGGGCAGTACCCATGGCTTGTAGTATCCAGAACTCATAATTAGAGCATAATCAGCATATTTTTCTCACCCTTACCTCAAATAATTCATTAACAAGGTATTCATTGCCAGCAAATACAGCAATTTCCAGAATTGTCATGATCAACATTTGAATGGGGCTTGTTTTCCCCAGGACAGCGCCAAAGGAAATTAGAACGGTGGCTGTGCTGAAGTCTGCATTGATCATACTGTGGATGAAAGAAAGAATAGATTGAATAAAGAGTAAATAGCGTTCCAAAATAACACAGTAAGCTCTAGCTTTGCACTGGGCACTCATCCCACTCATGAGACTTTTGCCTTCATGATTTAATTATGCCCTGATTTAGGAGTTAAGATTTCAACATATGAACTTGAAGGCGAAGGCACATGTATCCACATTCAAGGATACTCACTTGTAGATTCCGAAGTGAAATTCCTTTCCATGGCTGTCAAGAAGGCCCTTCATAATCGTACCCCATTGGAGGCCCAGAGCAGCAAGAAAAAGGTTGAAACCCACACCACTGAAACTGTATTTCTTCAGAAAGGTCATGAGGAAGCCAAAGCCAACAAATATCATGACGTGCACATCTTGGAATACTGAAAAACAGAAGAGGAAGAAAAGTTTTGTATAACAAGAACTCCAAGGGTTGTGTTATAATATTTAGTATATGCTTTCACCTTTGCATAAAACTTCAACTTAATACAAGCTTGAGTCTTCTCAGAAGAGTAACCTGGATTGAGAAAATGTCTCCCTCAGATTGCCTGTAGGCAACTCTGTAGGGCAAACTCTTGATTAGTTGTTGATGTGGGGGAGCTAGTTCACTCTGGGTGATGCCATTACTGGGTAGGCAGTCCTGGATGATATGAAAAAGCACGCTGAGCTACTACAGGGTGTAAGCAAGTTAGTGGGGATCCTCCAATGGCCTTCAGTTTTCTGACATAAGTTCCTGCCTCAAGTGACTTTTATCAGTGGTGACCTTAGAAATGAAATTAACCCTTTCCTACTATGGATTGATTAAAGGCGTTAGGTAGGGTATTTTCATTCTTTGCTCCCCTGAACTTGATTGATGGCTCCACATCTTAGAGACAAAATAATAAAAGTCTGATGGACTAATATTGGAATGAGTTAGTCCCATTTTTCAAATGTATACATAGTATTAATTCTGAAATTGTAGCCAAACAAGAAAATAATTTTGCAGCAATTTTTAAGTCACCCTAAAACCCTAAATCAACATATAGGCAGTTGGTTTCCCCTTGAGGAACAAACTTAAGACTTGTCTAGAGTCCTCAGCTTAGCTTTCCCAATTCTATTATGTGGCTGTGTAATGTTGGGCAGGTCATTTAATGTCTGGGAACTTTAGTGTTTCATCTGCAAGACTAACAGCCTACTTTAAAGGCTTATTTCCAGTGGGATGTACTTAACGGTAGACTTATACAGTTCAAATAACTCATGATCAAACATAAGATAGCCAACACCCAGACTTTGCCCTTAAGAAGCTTGTAGCTGGAAAGCATAATGTTTGAATGAACCATATATAATTTTAGCAATGGAATTAACATTTACATAGTATTTTTGTACATATTGCTTTGTTTGAGATTTTTTTTTTATTCCTGATTTGATTCTGCTTGTGTACTATGGTTTCCAATTTTGTGTCTTTGTTGACTTTGTGTGTGTTTCTTGTGGGGATATTTTATTTGTCTATCTATATATCAATTAATTAATTAATTGTTTGTTAGTCTGTTTATGAGAGAGAGAGAGAGAGAGAGAGAGAGAGAGAGAGAGAGAGAGAGAGAGAGAGAGAGAGAGAGATGTTGCATGGGAGGGGAGGTGGGGAGTTTCTGTGAGGGGTTGGGNATATCAATTAATTAATTAATTGTTTGTTAGTCTGTGTGTGTGTGTGTGTGAGAGAGAGAGAGAGAGAGAGAGAGAGAGAGAGAGAGAGAGAGAGAGAGAGAGGTGTTGCATGGGAGGGGAGGTGGGGAGTTTCTGTGAGGGGTTGGGGAAGAGGAATGTGTGATCGCAATATATTATATTACTGGTTGGTTTTTTTTTTCAGTTAAAAGAAGAAAATTGCTGGGCTGGAGAGATGGCTCAGAGGTTAAGAGCACTGTCTGCTCTTCCAGAGGTCCTGAGTTCAATTCCCAGCAACCACTTGGTAGCTCACAACCATTTGTAATGGGATCCAGTGATCTCTTCTCGTACGTGCAAAGACAGTGTACTCATATACATTAAATAAATAAATCTTTTTTTTCTAAAAAAGAAGAAAATGCTACTGATTTTGTTAGAATATTGGCAATTTCTTATGGTTCAATTTTATATGTAGGAAAATAGATTCATCTGAGATAAAATTGGAAATATGGAAAAACAGAGAATGAAATATGTAAGTGGCCGATGGACATTAAACGTTTCAGCCAAGATTTAGACAGAAATGGGCACAGAGAAGATGTGCCTAGAAACCATGTCTTTGAGAGGTTGACCTTAGAGGCCAACTACTCTACACAAACGATAGAGCTGACATTTATCTGAATCAAGTTTGAATTATCCAAATCCTTTATTATTTGAATACAGTAGGAGTACCAAGATGCCCAAGGCAGAGCACATTTTTTAGGCATTTTTTAGACTCATTAGCCTGTAGTTCCTCTTTCGCTCCATTCTACAATCAAGCTCAGACACTGAGAGTGGGATTCCACCCAAGTGGGCTTACTTTGGTTGAAGTTGTTAACTACTATGCAGATTCGCCTTTTAGAAAGGCCTTTATTTCCTTTTTTTGCTGGCTCTGCTCAGGGCAACCCCACATTTCTGCAGTCACTCTGGAAAACACTCTTTTCTTGTTTGAAGTCAGCTCTGTCTCAGAACAGAGTCCACCAAAGACTCATAGGAGAGAATTTTTTTTCTTCTTGGGAGGGAAAGGACGCCCTGATGCTGGATGAGCCATGTTTCAGAGTTTGCCATGGGATTAGCCAAGACCCTTTTCTCCCCAAATTTGTCTCCCATTGTTTATGGTACTCACCTCATCTTGTACTTCTCTTAGAAATCCCAGAACCTGGAAGATACTGCTAAATAGCTGCCAACTAGTATCAATTTGTTAAATGTTTGAAATATAGTTGACCAAGTGTGTGTATGATTTTAAAGTTGTCTTACCACCATTTAACTCTTCTGTGTTTATATTTGATGGTAGATTTTACTGACGCACAATTAAAACAAAGAAACAAACAAACAGGCAAACAAGAAACTTGCGTGATTCTTCCTAACCATGGCTTTGCCAGTCTTTATGGAATTACATTACCTCTTCTTTTAAGGATGGCTTGGATTAGATATTGTTCAAATGATCATCGAGCTCTGCACGTTGTTTTATTTATTTTGATGTGTGATTAAGGCCCCAAAGTCCAGTTAGGTATCTTGTTCTTGTTTGTAATTATAATGGTAGAATAGATCTAATTTTATTTACTTAGCTATTTTATTAGTTAATGTTTTCCCCTCCTTAGCTGCGTAAATGAATAAAATGTATTTATGTTATACCAGAACCCCTCCCTTCTTCATGCATTTTTTTTTTTCTTCCTCCTACTTTTAAAATAGTTCCTTGTGGCCCATGGGTATAGGGCGCCATCTACTGGCGCCCGGGCAACTTACTGTGGATCACAAACCTGAAGACAACTGACTCTTCCTCCTCCGTGGACCCTAGAGAGTTGGTTGATAGCTATTTAGCTGGAGGTGAGAGACCCAGGGTTCCTTCCTCTCCGTGCTGTGTTGACTGGTTTGATCTTATGTGGCCCCTTGCAGAACGCCACAATTGCCGTGAGTTCAAAACTGAAAATGTCATGTTATTTTGCAGCAAGCTTCTGTCACCTCTATCTCATACAATGTTTCCATCCCCTCTTAGGTAATGTTCCCTCAGCCTCTGGAAGGAGGACATGTAATTCAGAAGTTCCATTTGGACACTTTACCATTGTTTATTTTATTTTACTTTTAAATTAATTTTTTATTCGTTTACATTTCAAATGATATCCCCCTTTCATATTACAATTGTTTTAATGCAATATTCAAAGTTTTTTGCCCCCAACATCTTTTATGTTTTTCCTTAGTGTTCTTTTGTTTCCTTTGGTAATCTACTAGCCTTAAAATATTAAGTACCCAAACCATGAAAATATTTTATCCATCTTTTGTAATGTCTCTCACTGATGAGAACTGTCCTGCAGGTTCTATTTCCATTCCTTTTCATGGAAAGCTAGACGTTTTATATGTGGCAGAAGACTTCATGTACCATCTGAGAAACCAACTTATTCTTTGTTTTTGGTTTTGCCTCCAATTTGACTTACTGATTCCTGCCACAAGAGGGCATAAGCGCCTCGTCTGATATTCAAGTTGCTAAAAAGCTTATGCGATCTGAAGATATTTGACCCTAACAAGTTTGACAGTTACAAATCAAACAGCCTAGAAAAATTAGGATTGCATTAAGAGCTTGTGAATGGAAACCCGGCAAATGCCCACTGGGTTTTGTGCAATAAGGCTCTGCCTTTAAAATAATAAAGTGAACTCAACTCGTTGTGAGGAAAAGCAGGACTTATTTAGGGATTTGCCAGTAGTGGAGATTACTTTTCAACAAGTATAAAGTTTCCGAGGTGTTTCTCAATTAATGGCACTATGCAGAGGTCTGGTTTTGAACTGAAAGTGCGTTTGACAGGATTTGGGAACGTGTTTGGTTGTTACGATCTGATGGGGTAGAGTAGGGTACAGTAAGGGCAGACTGGCACTTTGATAACCATGCTGCATGTACAGGACAGCCTCCCCCCACCCTCATACTGAACACTTCTTTCTCTAGAAATCTTCTAGAATCATTCAAGAATTAGTTCTCTTCTCAAGGCAAGGGTGCCCAGCTACCACAATGGACATATGTCTCTTACTATATTTGTTTTGTTTTTATAGTTATCACTGTTGTTGGCATGTATGCTCATTCACTTTTCAAATAGATGGAGCATATACAACTACATACTTCTTCAGGAAATAGTCCTTCAGAAAGAGCAAGTCTGAAGATAAAAATGGTGGCATGAGATCTCACATTGATGCATAGCCAGGATGTGTGCATGGCATAAAAGAACAAGCAACAGCTTTCAGGGACACAGTGGACCAAAAGGGAGGAGAATGAAGACAAGCCAATATCTGCTCCTGGCCTCCAAACCTACACACACACACACACTTGTGGATATGCACTCCACTTGTGTGTACATGTTCACACATCCACACAAACGTGCTTCTCAAACTATATTATACACTTGTATGAAAATGTTCGTCTGTTGTGAGAATCTTTTTTTTCTTCTGAAAATACTTCTTGCCGTCATAATCTGAAATGTTGCCTAACCTAGCAACCGAGTTAATGATGTGATTTAGTAATATTTAACATACATACTCAGTTGGCTGTCCTAGTATGTACTCAGCCTATTTAAGTTTCATTTGCCTTTAAGGCAGTCTTGTACTTAATCTTACTATATCCTGAATTTTTCATGCAATCAACTTTTACAACCTAAATGCATAGCTTTAATTAAAAATATATATACTGTTCCATACCACTGACCAGATGTACTGTGTGTGTGTGTGTGTGTGTGTGTGTGTGTGTGTATATCTTTTGGTAATTTGCTGAAAGTGCAAACAATTTGAGAGCAACCGAAAAGAAAACAGATATCCCATAAATGTTAGAAGCAATACATGAATATAAGTTGATAAATCTGTTTGAGTTTTAGTAATATTCTGGGTGAATTGTGGGACCCTTAAGGTAACTTCTTCTGTTGTTGTGATGGTTTGAATGAAAAGGGTCCCTATAGTCTCATATACTTGAATGCTTGGTTCCCAGTCGGTGGACTGTTGGGAAAGATTAGGAGTTGTGGCCTTGTTGGAGGTGATCTGTTGCTGGGCAGGACCTTTGAAGTTAAAAAGTCCTGTTTTGGGGTTTGGAAGATGGGTCAGTGGTTAAGCGCATTGACTGTTCTTCCAGAGGTCCTGAGTTCATTTTCAGCAACAATATGGTGGCTCACAGTCATCGGCAATGGAATCTGATAATGTGATGCCCCCTTCTGGTGTGTCTGTAGACAGCTACAAGTGTACTCATATACATCAAATAAATAAACACATCTTTTTTTAAAAGCCCCTCTCTCTCTCTCTCTCTCTCTCTCTCTCTCTCTCTCTCTCTCTCTCTCGCTCTCTCGCTCTCTCGCTCTCTCGCTCTGAGCTATTTATTTCTCCAGCATCATGCTTACCTGCCTCCTGCCATGCTCCCCACTATGATGATAATAGACTAATCCTCTGAAACTGTAACCAAGACCCCAACAAAGTATTTTCTTTTACGGTGTATCTTCATAGGAATAGAACACTAATGAAGATACTTGTAAAAACCTGTTAAAGATTTGTGTCGAAACCAATGTCGCATCCCTTTCTCATACCATGCTTTCTATGCTGTTCGATAAATACATAGCAAAGCTCCTTTTAAGGTCAGATAGACTACACACACACACACACACACACACACACACACACACACACACACACTAAACAGGTCATGGGCTGTGAGAGACAAAGGTCACAATGAAAGAAGTAGAGAATTCAAATCTGGGCTTGTTCTTAATCCAAAGTTTTCTAAGTGGAAACTTTAATTTTTACTGTTTTTAAATATATGTCCTGTTATTTTTTCTTTTTACATATAAAGTAAAAAATAGCTATATCACTTGCCTTTCCCCTGTTCTCCACCCAGCCCTTCTTATGCCCTATCATTTTGAGAGTCTCTTTGTCTTTGATTATTTTTATTATACCCAAATCACTCACACATGCAGGTTATAAAATGGATAAATATATAAATACAACTTTCTACGTCAATAACACACACACACACACACACACACACACACACACACACACACACACACTCACACCCCTGTGGCAGACATTACCTGTTGGCCAACTACTCCTGAACATGAGTTATGTGTGTCCTGGAGTCGTTGATATGCCCAGTTTCTCTCTGTTGGAGCAAACTGATTTTTTTTTCTTTCTCAGCAGGTATAAATGACAGTTTAATTGTTAACCTTTTTACCCTAGTGTCTAGAGTTTCATTCATCCAACCATTTAAAAAATATAACAATCAAAATTCCAACTCAATTTTTCATAGAGCTAGAAAGAGCAATTTGTAAATTTATCTGGAATAAGAAAAAACCTAGGATAGCAAAAACTCTTCTCAACAATAAAAGACCGTCTCGAGGAATCACTATCCCTGACCTCAGGCTGTACTACAGAACAATTGTGATAAAAACTGCATGGTACTGGTACAGTACCATGGTACTGGTACAGTAGATCAATGGAATATAATTGAAGACCCAGAAATGAACCCATGCATCTGTGGTCATGTGATCTTTGACAAAGGAGCTAAAACCATCCAGTAGAAAAAGACATTTTCAACAAATGGTGCTGGTTCAACTGGCAGTTAGCATGTAGAAGAATACAAATTGATACATTTTTATCTCCTTGTACAAAGCTCAAGTCCAAGTGAATCAAGGACCTCCACATAAAACCAGATACACTGAAACTAATAGAAGAGACAGTGGGGAAGAGCCTTGAGAATATGAGCACATGGGAAATTTTCCTGAACAGAACACTAATAGCTTATGCTCTAAGATCAAGTATTGACAAATGGTACCACCAAGAATTGCAAAGCTTCTGTTAGGCAAAGGACACTGTCAATAGGACAAAACAGCAACCAACAGATTGGGGAAAGATCTTTACCAACCCTACATCTAATAGACAGCTAATATCCAATATATACAAAGAACTCAAGAAATTAGACTCCAGGGAACCAAATAATCTTATTTTTAAAAATGGGGTACAGAGCTAAACGAAGAATTCTCAACTGAGGAATACCGAATGGCTGAGAAGCACCTAAAGAAATGTTTATCATCCTTAGTCATCAGGGAAATGCAAATCAATACAACTCTGAGATTCCACTTAGAATGGCTAAGAGCAAAAACTCAGGTGACAGCAGACGCTGACAAAGATGTGGAGAAAGAGGAACACTTCTCCATTGCTGGTGGGATTGCAAGCTGGTACAACCATTCTGGAAATTAGTCTGGCAGTTCCTCAGAAAATTGGATATAATACTACGGGAGGATCCAGCAATACCTCTTCTGGGCATATGCCCAGATGATGTTCCTACTTATAATAAGGACATATGCTCCACTATGTTCACAGCAGCCTTAATTATAATAGCCAGAAGCTGGAAAGAAGGCAGATATCACTCAACAGAGGAATGGATACAGAAAATATAGTACATTTACACAATGGAGTACTACTCAGCTATCAAAAACAATAAATATGAAATTCTTAGGCAAATGGATGGATCTGGAGGATATCATTCTAGTGAGGTAACACAATCACAAAAGAACTCACATGATATATACTCACTGATAAATGGATATTAGCCCAGAAACATAGAATACCCAAGATACAATTTGTAAAACACATGAAACTCAAGAAGAAGGAAGACCAAAGTGTGGATACTTCGTTCCTCCTTAGAATGGGGAACAAAATACCCATGGAGGGAGTTACAGAAACAAAGTTTGAGCTGAGATGGAAGGAAGGACCATCCAGAGACTGCCGAACCTGGGAACCCATACCATAAACAGCCACCAAATCCAGACACTATT
>NC_034607.1:8646048-8674629 GCF_900095145.1 Mus pahari | reverse complement strand
AGGGGAGAGGGGAGAGGGGAGAGGGGAGAGGGAGTGAAAAGGTATAACATTTGAAATGTAAATTAAAAAATCTAATAAAAATATAACAAAATAAAATATAGTAAGATAAAACAAAAACTATCACTTCAAAGTTGAACAAGGCAAATCAACAGAAGATAAAGAGCCCAAGGAAGGCACAAGAGTCTGTGCCATTCAGTGAACTCATATTTTCTGAGTGAATAGCATTCTTAGGCAACTATCTTCCAACCACTTCCAAATGGTAAGATGATTGTATACATCATTTACCTACATTCATCAGTTATCAATATTTTCTAGATTTGCTTTTTCCTCATTCTACAAGTAGGGATATATCTACCCATATTCAAAATCTTCAACATTAGTTATAAGTAGGTAATGTAATATAGTATGTTATGTAACTAATAATTTCAGCATGAATAGACTGAGATTAAGTCATGGTGAATGACCACAATATCAGAATATCTGCATCCAAGAGCTGAAAACTTGGTCTAAGAAGGCCCATGAAATTACATATGAATTTCTATATCTGGTTCTAGTCAAGGTTCACATGCTTTTTTTTGTTATTTGTATCTCTTTAACTTAAGTTTGACCAGACATTATCCCACATGCCTTTTATTGGTGGTTTTATTTTGCTGTTCATGTAGCATACTTTACTACATGGAGGCATTTGGTTGTTGACCATAATTAAATCATAATAAGCATTTTTATCAGAGATATAGTAATGAGGTATTGTACACTGCCTATTGGATCCATGAGATGCAACATTTGTGATGATGAATTAGGTCACATGGTTGAGCATAGACTGCCAGATTTTCCCATTATAAATGTTCCTTTGTCTTGTAAGTAGGAGTTTGCCTTCGTAACGATTCCTTCAGATTATTTGAATGGAATATTTTTCATCGAACCTCATCCAGTAGCTTCACAATTGATTGATGTCTTTGGTTGCATATACAACCACATAAGTAATGCCAAAATGTAATTTTTCTATATATCTATTCTTTTTTTTTTTTAAACTTTTTTTTTGTTTTTTGTTTTGTTTTATTATTATTTTCTTTATTTACATTTCAAATGCTATCCCGAAAGTTTCCCATACCCCTCCCCCCACCTCTGTTCCCCTACCCACCCACTCCCACTACTTGGCCCAGGCCTTGCCTTGTGCTAGGTCATATAGAGTTTGGAAGACCAAGGAGCCTCTATTCCCACTGATGGCCGATTAGGTCATCTTCTGCTACATATGCAGCTAGAAACACAAACCCAGGGGGTACTGGTTAGTTCCTGTTGTTGTTCCACCTACAGGGTTGCAGCCCCCTTCAGGTACTTGGGTACTTTCTCTAGTTCCTCCATTGGGGACCCTGTGTTCCATCCAGTAGCTGACTGTGAGCATCCATTTCGGTGTTTACCAGGCACTGGCATAGCCTCACAAGAGGCCGCAATATCAGGGTCCCTTCAGCAGTATCTTGCTGGCATGAGCATTAGTATCTAGGTTTGGTGGCTGATGATGGGATGGACTCCCGAATGGGGTACTCTCTGGATAGTCCATCCTTTCATCTTAGCTCTAAATTTTGTCTCTGTACCTATAACCTTTCATGAGAGTTATGTTCCTTATTCTAAGGAGGAATGAAGTATCCACAAATGGTCATCCTTCTTGATTTTCTTCTGTTTTCCATAATGTGTCTTGGATATTCCAAGTTTCTGGGCTAATATCCGCTTATCAGTGAGTACATATCTAGTGACATCTTTTGTGATTGGCTTACCTCACTATCTATTCTTAATGCCTTTTAAGATTAAAGTCTTAATTTATCTTATATTCTCTTTCTCTTTGACCCTGTCTAGTCCTGTTTATCTATCTATCTATCTATCTATCTATCTATCTATCTATCTATCTATCTATCTATCTATCTATCTATCTAACTATCTATCTATCTATCTATCATCAATCAATTACTCCCCACCATGTATGTGTGTGTGTACATGCCAAAGCATGCAAGTAGATGTCAGGAGACAATTTGTAGGGGTCAGTTTTCTCTTCCATGTGTTAATGGAAATCGGTTGTCAGAATTTATGGTAGGTAGCATACCAGATAGAGCTATCTCTCTTGCCCCATGTCACTTTTTCATATTTAGTTAGAATTCTCCTGTAAGGTTATATCGTCTTACTCCTTGTTCGTTGCTTATGTCCTGATTTTGCAGGAAAGTGAATAGTCCCTGAATAAATGGAGGAATAAATTCTGACATGGCCATTTGAAACATAAATCACAGTGTTAAATAGTTTGCTTGTCTGAAAAGTCAGAACAATTATGAGTGTTGTGTAAATCCTTTAGAGCGTTATACCTTCAGTGTTTACCAAGAGGAGGGGCTATAATATATAGATAGATAGATAAATAGATAGTTGATAGACAGACATTTGAGTGTCTGCAAGACATGCTCAGACAATCTGAGAAGGTAAAACTATTATCATGACAATTTAACATTATTTCTTTCACTGCATCAATGTTTCTACATATGGTAAAGATGTTAGCATGCAAGCTTCTGTGTCTTTAGCAGAAAGAAAGCAACGTTACCAAGTTGTCAGATTATTCATGAAGAATTCTGTAATGAAGTAGTAAATGTTACTAACTTCATAAACTAATGACTTTCTCCTATATGTCATTTTAATGTTTTCTGTAAGTATGATAAACAGTATGATGCAAATATGTGTAACATACTCCTGAAGTGTAATGACAGAAGAAACACAGTTCTTTCTGTGACTGTTGAGCTCTGAGCTGAACTAGCATCTACTGAAATAGGAGCTAAGTGTTATATTAAAAGAGACTGCCCTGTGACTTATAATTTTTCCTTCATTACTTAGCATGCATTTTCTATAAATGAATAAATGATGACTATCATTTCAATGAATAAAGTTGAGTTTTGTTGTTGTTTTATTGGAAAATCTTCCAAGTTTCTTGAAAAACTAGAATACTAAAAACAAATGTGGAGATTTGTATCAATTACTTTAAACTTACTGATTACCTGTGAGTAATTGAGTCACTACATGTTTCAAAAGAACAATGAATAAAAATACTGAATGTTCAAAATTACTCATGGGTCCTTGATCCAATCAAAGTGAAAGTAAAAAAATTTAGTATAGAAATGTACAAAAAGATTATTGGTGTGGTTTCAGTGTCAGTTAGGAAATAATGCCCTGACATTTTCAGAGTTGTTGAATAAAGTAACCAAGCCACAAAGGACTTTATCTTTCAAATCAAGCTTTCACTGTTCTGTTCCCAAGTTTGACTTATCAGTTTATGTCCCTTTGCAGAGTGATCTTCATGTGTCTTAGAAGCCAAACCTACGGAATATACAGTATTGCAAACTAACATCTCAAAAACATGACACTTCAGCTGTGTAAAACACTTCTAAGGTGTGTCTAGGAATATGTGTAAATTCAACATTTATGTGACATCACATCCTATTACTAAAAAGTTCTAGAATGTGCAAGTCAGAGGAGAAGAAAATACCACCCATATCCATGCACTTTACTAACAAATACAAGTGGGCACCTTACTTCATGTGTTTGGAAAAAACTCAGAAGTTTTCAGCACTCTGACTGAGAGCTATACAGGTACTTAATAGCTCTAAAGAAATTCAGCATTCTCTGCCTTAAAATCCTAGCACATGGCACAGTGTGTCATACCAGGTAGGCATCCAAATGTTTGTTGATTTGATATGAATATTGTTTTGCTGTAGTGAACATTGATGGTTTCTTTTCTAATGAGTGGTACTTATACATAAGCTTTCTATGGGTTAATTGTTTGAACTCTAGAGAAAAATATATATCCCAAATCATGCAGTGCCTCAGACCACTCTACAGTATTTTTCAACATGGGTCATGTAGCTCTTAGAGTTTGTTAGGATGTGAATCAGCCATAGAGAATGCAGATTCAAAGTTGCATGTTGAACAGGGAATGTACAAAGACTGACCCCTAAGATAATTTAGATAATTTTAGTTAGACATTTTATTAGCATCTAATACACACACACACACACACACACACACACACACACACACACACACACACGCCTCTCCTACGGAGACAGATACTTTGTGAAGGCACAGACTATGCCCATTTTGTCTGTATTATTTACTGCCTAGTTCCTACAGCCTAGAAAATTCTTTACAAAATCAGAAGAATAATGAATACTTTCTTACTATAATACTAACAAATTCCCTGATCCTGGCAAATGACATGAATGTTGTAATTGTTAGTATATCTTTTAAAAATACAATTCTGTGATATAATTACTATATATAAAATAATACATATGTACTAGGGTATTAGATTCCATGTTCATGAAAATCAAGTAAAATTAACATACACATTACCTTTACATAGTTAGTTATGTATATGTGTGTAGTGAGATTTTACATGCTTGGGCTTAGAAAACTGTAAGTATAAGATACAGTATTAGCTCCCATTGGCAGTCTGTGCACTAAAAGCCAGAAATTAATCATCTATTATTAAGCTAGAGAATAATTAACATATTTGTTACTTTCTGCATCTTGTCTTTTGCCTCATTTTAAGCTTGCTTAGAATCTTTGACAGCAGGTTTAATGTTTCAGCTTCATTTGTGAAAGTTATTAGGTTCTTAACATCTTTATATAATTTTATTATAATATCATTAATCTTAGAGAGTATTTTTAGCAGCTTGTTCTTTATACTGCCTTGCATCCACTTTCTTCATGTGCAATAGACAGTGGTGTCTCACTATAATGTGGTTGAAATTGTTTTATCTTTGAATAGATTTTAAAATACATTCTTGCTATTTAAATTATTCAATGAGTGAATAAATAAAAATATAATATATTGCCATAAAAGTCAAAAATAATTCTATTACTTTTATTTGTCTCTAAATTGAAAAGTATAAAATTTAATCAGGTATACTATTGAATATCTAAAAATATAAAGGTATCTGGGTTGAGAATGTGGCTCATGATCCTAACTCTACCCTTAATTTTGCTAAGTCATCCTTGGTCATAACTCATATATGAGAAAGCTTACACTACATGTACTCCTGAAAAACATAGGCATGAAAGCATTGTTTTAATATGTTAAATAGGTGTCATAAACAATAATAATTGCCATTTTAAATGCCTTAAAAATTTAAAGTTGTTTGAGCTTCATTTAAAAATATAGAAATAATGGTCTATTATTATCTCTCTTGGAAGATGAGCTAATGATGGTGTTAGGCTCATGATGATCCCTCAGAAAGTGGTCCTTAATATATATTAATAGTACCATAATCTGATTTTCTGAACTGGAAGCTCAACTGTTCTTTTCCTTCAGTTTCTATTTTCAATGAGGGGTTCTATTTTTTAAATTAAATGTTATCATTTCCAATTAAATAAACTATCTTTTTTTCATAGTATTACAAAACACAGGATACATAAATTAAAACTCCAGTAACTTCCTTCCTCAGCCTAAAGATCTTTCCATATATCTAATTGAAATGTGAAAGTTATTAGTTTTTTAAGGTTTTCATATAATTTTATTTTAATGACATTAATCTTAGAGCGTATTTTTGACAGCTTGTTCTTTATACTGTCCTGTATCCTCTTGCTCCCATATGCAGTAGATAGTGGTGTCTCATTAAAATGAGGTTGCAATTGTTTTATCTTCGAATAAATTTTATACCGCATTTTTGCTACTTAAAGTATTTATTCATTCAGGATCCAAGGTGACATTCTGGTTCCCCTTTCTTCACTCCATTCTACCTTTATCTTTAGCATATATCATTTGCCTTTGGATCCTATATTTGAGGATGGTGACCAACACCTTTATTTCTTACAGAATGTGTAAATAAACCCCAAAAAACCAAAGGTAGTAATTTAGTGTTAAGAATGCAATGAAGTAAAAACAACACAAATTATGTGGATTTTGAGCTCACTATTCTGTTATTTGAACAAACACAGATTCTATTTAAACACTTTCACAATAGACAGAAGACAAGAATGTTCTAATGGGAACATATAACACCCAGACACTAATAAATACCAGACAATTCTATCAGTACATCAAAAATGTAATAGTAAGTATTATCATATTTACATATTTGCAGAAAGACCTTGAAGAAGCCAAAGGAGTATAAGAAGTAAATTGCTTACTTACAGGGATACAACTGAAAAAATTGGTCCTTTTTTGCTGAACTTGAGGCGTTACCCTGGTGGGAAGAATTCTTCTGGGAAGCATTCTGCGGTGTCTCATATTCAACAAATAATCCAAATAAAACAATCATAGCAACTTCCAGGCTTATGGCCATGAGAGGGAATTTGAACCTCATGACTGCAGCAAAGGACAGAGTTGCAATGAGAGCTTCACAGGCTGTGTAGTGTTGATAAGAGCAGAGGACTGCTCTGTGTGTGGAATTAGGTTGCACACACAGAGTTCAGAGCATCCCGGGGACTTAAAATGCTCCACCCAATGGAAATGCTAGATTCTGTAATGTGATTATTTTGAATGTTGAGGGATATACTATGTAGGTTGTCAGAGGCTAATGTCCCATACAATGTAGAATGCGGTATATGTGTTTAGATTCAATTGACACTTCTTCAGTGCTTATTAATCACTGAATATTCTACTAGGTTCTATAAAAGACATAGATTTGAACAAAATATATAATGGGCTTACCAGTTTCCTTGAAAAAATTGAGAATTTATTTGAGAAAGTAGAAATATAAGCAAGCGGTTGTATGAAAACAAATAAGGGATGAAAGAATATTTACATTATATATTTAAGATGATCAGAAGAGTTCAAAATTCTCATCATAGTAAGTGAGTGATGAAGAGAATTGGAAATACTAAGGGATTCTATTGGACTAATATGTAAAATATTTAACAACTGTATAGGCATTGAGTTAACATAATATGCCCTATAAAACAAAATAAAAAAATTGAAGAATATAAATGCTACTGTTGTATTTAATGGTATTTTGTCTATGGTTTATTATAGTAATTAGAGAATATACATTCTACCAAAGCATAACTTAACGTTTAATATGCTTTATCTTAAGCTAAGATCACTAACTTGTAAAGCTAAATTGGTATGGATTCATGGTTTTTTTTCTCTAAAACATAGATGGAACAGGCTACATCTTAGAAAAACACGGTATATTCAGGGTATGGAAATTTGTTAAGGAAACTTGGAAAACAGTGATATTGGAAGGGAAGAATGGGGTGGCCAGAAATAAATATGTATTATTGATTGTCTATGTCATCAGGGGGCCATGCATGCATCATTGAGGATGCTGGTGGTTATCTCGTTGGCTACAAGATAGAGCATACTAAGAACCAGCTTTGCCAGGTGATACTTTTCAACACTTACACGGTGTCTTAGCCACTGTTCAATTGCTGTGAAGGGACATCATGACCAAGGTAAACCTTACGAAATAAAGCATTTAATTGGGAGCTTATAGGAAGCAGACAGGTATGTCAATGGAATAGTAGCCGACAGTTTTACATCCTAAACCGCAGACAGAGAGAGAAGCATTGAGCCTTTTCCAATCACAAAAGCCACCCCAGTGACATAACTCCTTCAATAATGTGTATATCAGCAAGGCAACCCCTCCTAATCCTTCCCAAACAGATTCACTAACTGGGGACCAAACATTTAGAAATGGGCCCATTGTGGGCCAATCTCATTCAAACCACTACACACTAATTTACACAAATGTCAATACATAAGATGCAAAAAAATGTATTAGGATGTATATTTTCACCTAATTATAGAAGAGAATGAATTTAGTCAGAGAAATAGCTGTTCCACTGTCTTGACAAATGTTACCAATGAATTGATATGCAGTCCCAAATTGCCATGTGGGTGGACGACTTTTCTCCTGACCTGGGATTTTTCTCCTAGTAGAATATATTCATGTTTTGAGAAAATAAAGATAACAGTTAGCTAAATTTAGTCTCTTAGTCCAGTTTCAAAAATTTCTACGGAAAATGTGGAGGAAAATGCAAATGTCTGATAGATCATTTATAGTCTATAACCTGCCAAATGTTTTTGTTTTGTTTTCTTTTGTTCTTTACAAAGCGTAGTTTGGGATGCTGGAAGATGGTTCACTTGGTAAAGAACTTGCTTTGCTCCACAATCTTTCACTAAGTCCTAAATGGGATGTCTTCATCAAATATCTCCCTTCAAAGCTCAGGGATCTATGGAGAAGAGAAGACAGAAGGTTTGTAAGAACTGGAGGTGGTGTATGACTTCAAGAGACAGCAGCATCCATCTACAACAGGACTGATAGAAATAGGAACTCACAGCATGTGTAAGAGCTGTATGGGTTCAAAATGCACAAAAATCCTAGCATTGGGGAGAAGTGAGCACAAAGCTCACATCTAACCATGAAGATAACTCCAGTTGAAACCTTCTGGGAAAGGGAAAAATCAGATTTTTTCCCCCAATGGTTTGTCAGTGAGTATATCAATCACACTCCGGGGCAGAGCTCATGCCCAGGAATAGCTGGCCAACAAAAAAATAGACTACATGGTGGTTTCTATTTTTATGAGCTTTTTGTTCTGTTTTTGTATTGGTATTTTTATTTTACTTGTTAGTTGATTTGATTTTTCATTTCCCTCCCTTTCTTTACTTTTGAAGAGAAAGGGGAAGATAAATATAGAGCAATACAGATAGATGAGAGAGAACATGGCATTGGGGGAGGAGGATAGGGAGGCAGGGAAAATCTAAGAGGAGTTGGGGGAGGGAATGTAATTAAAATATATTATATGATTTTTTTAAAAGAACTTTTAAAAAAGGATACTGGGAAAAAAAAAACAACCAACCAAACAAACAAACATCAAACTGACCTGTTAGCTTCTGGGGACAAGAGTCTGTCCCTTTTGCATGTTGTATGCCTAATATCAACACTGTTCTTAACAGTATAAAAATGATCAGTATCATTAAGGAGAGCTGAGGGAGGAAGGGTAGCCTAACTTTAATTAATTCAACATTTCTGTATATGTGTATGTATATATGTTTATACAGTAAGTACATATACTGCTATATGATCCATAATTTAATAATTCATAAATAAAATACTGTAGCATCTTAGCAGTAACTGGGATATTGTAGACTCTGTCACTGTTCCAACGACAAGGGCTTGTCATCACTATTTCCATGCCTGGAGCAAACTGATGACTAAGCTCAAATCAGGATGCTTGGAAGGCCATGAAATCTGGCTGCAAGCAAAGAGGTCAGTGTGGGTCAGGGAACACTAACTGCCTTTTTCAAAAGTCTCTCTCTGAAGTGGTAAAGAGAGCAAGCTGGAGGCCTGGGGTGTTCTTCAGGGCCACATCTTCTGAAACACAGACTAGTTCTCTTCTGGTGCTTTTTAATTAGTGAGGTAAAGTAGCCAAGTATCAGAAATTAGGTAGCCAGGTTCCCAGCTAGGTAAAGACTAGCCTTCACTTGCTGTGTGGCTTTAGGAAAATGAGAGAATTACTTTGTCTCAAGTGATGGAAACTGTATTCATAGTCACTGTTGGAAGTTTAATTTTCTTTTGCATATCCCTAACAATAAATTATGTTGGAACTAGCATTACCACAGCCTTAGAACCCTCTCTTACTCTGCCCCCAGTGTCTAGAGTTTTCATTTTGAGTGACTGTAGGTTTGTAGAAGAGTTGAAAGGACACCAGATAATTTTATGTCACCTTTCATTCAGCTTCTTCCACTAATCTCTAACAAGGCATTATAATTACAATAGTATAATTATATAAGAACAGAATTACACTCAGATAACACTTCTAGTAAACTCTAGATTTTTTTCTACCACCCTTTTATTCTTTTTTTCTGATCCAGAGTGAAAAAACATAGTTTCATTTTTTTATCAATTCTTTGAGAATTTGATACAATGTATTTTATTGTATTTAACCAACCCACCGCCCACCCCTAATAAAATTCCCCCTTGATCTTCTTTTACTTCCTTACTCCACTCACCTTTGGGTCCTCTTCTTTTTCTGTGATTTATGTTCTGTGAGTGTTTCTGGGTGTGTGGCTGTCCAGTGGCATGTGAGCAGATTAGGAGGACCACAAACTCACAGAGGCGTCTGAGGCTCCTCTTATGAAAACAGTTCTTCAGTCTCTGCCTGCCTTTGTTCACATGAAACAGTAAAATCCTAGACCTTCTGTAGGATATGTGGCCCCGGCTCCAAACCTTACATTTTCTCACAATTAGTGTAGGTTTATCAGTGTTTGGTTTGGGTGTCCCTGAGGTAAAGTGCGTTTTGCATCACATAACATCAGAAGGGACATCATAACATTTGCATGATCCTGCTGACATTTACTCAACTTACTTTGTTAAAGTAGAAAGTTTTGTTTTAAAAATAGTCTGACCTTAGAATCCTTCTCAGAAAGGGTTATTTCTCAACAAATACATTCTTGAACAATAATATACAAAGAATATTCACTAGCTTAAACTAAGGCATAACGGGGAAGGAAGAACTAGACAATGAGAAGGTGGTGGAGGGCAGGCATGGACACTTGCTCCTGGCTTCCAGAGATACCCATCTGATTAGAAGCCTGGCTGTTGGCTCGGCTCATGTCGAAGGGATGTCACGTACTGCAGAGGTAGCCTTATACAAGCTGGTTTTCAAAGATAAGGGTGGAACTGAAGTGCTTCCTGGAAAACATCAGGTCTTTACTTTTGTTCCTTCTAAAAATTAGTTTCACTTTTTAAAAACCGCATTTCTCAATGTGTCTCCATCTGCAGAGCCTAGGCTTTGGAATGGTTTAGGTATTTGATGACTTTGTTTAGCAGCGAATACCTGCCAGGCTCCTTGCTTTTGCTAGTCCTGAAAGCAGTTGTGCAATCGGCTTCTGAAGTGTTGCTCTAGTCTAATGCCAGCTCAATGATTCCAGCACCTAACTTCAAAAGCAAATCATTCTCATTTTAAAACTGTTCAGTTTTTCTGTGGATAATTGAATTTGGCACTTTTCTATCAAGTGTTTCAGGTACTATACCACAGAAACACCAATAATTGTGTGTGGCAATAGGTTGATATTCATATTTCTGCTGTCCTGCTATATATTTACATACAAATACATTTTTACATACATATGCCTTGTTTGAAAATATAAATCTTCAGCATTTTTTCTATATTCATTGATTTTACTATTTTTTCCCAGCCTGATCTCAACTCATAAGTTCTGATCATCCTGACTCAGCCTCTTCAGTAGCTTGGGTCACAGGCCTATATTATGACATCTAGCATTACATGTATATATGAATCAAACCCAGAAGGTATGTGTACTGGCTAGTTTTGTGTCAACTTGACACAGTCTGGAGTTATCATAGAGATAGGAGCTTTAGTTGGATCCACGAGATCCAGCTGTAAGGCATTTTCTCAATTAGTGATCAAGGGCGGAAGGGCCCCTTGTGGGTGGGACCATCTCTGGGCTGGTAGTCTTGGTTCTATAAGAGAGCAGGCTGAGCAAGCCAGAGCAACCAAGTCAGTAAAGAGCATCTCTCCATGGCCTCTGCATTAGCTCCTGCTTTCTGACCTGCTTGAGTTCCAGTCCTGACTTCCTTGGTGATGAACAGCAGTATGGAAATGTAAGCTGAATAAACCTTCCTCCCCAACTCGTTTCTTGGTCATGATGTTTGTCCAGGAATAGAAACCCTGACTAGGACAGTATGGTAGGCAGTCACTTTCCCATTGTGCTGTATCACCCACACAAGGTCTATATGTTAATAAATTAGCCATACAGTTTAGAATTACAGACTTACCTTTTAATTTTGAAAGATGATATAATTATACCTTAATGAGAATAAACACTATGTATGGATATTTTAGTAGAAAGCTGCCAAATGTGATGGGGACATCAATCAATTGATACAGGACTTGACTGGTATGCACAAAGATATGAGTTTAAGCCCAGAATTACTAAGCCTTATTCTATGCCATCACCCTGTAATTCCAGCATATGGAAGTAAAGGCAGGAAAATCAGTTCATCATCATCTTCAGCTGCTTACTGAGTTCAAACCAGCCTGATGTGCTCAATGGGCTTTCTCAGACAATGAGAAAAAACAAAAATGTTACTGTTTTATTCACTGTAACAAGGAAACAGATCCAACCTTGTAGTCTCTCAACAGATGAATAGATAATGAAACTGGTACATGAACAAAGTGTAATACTATTCAGCTCTAAAAAATGAAATAGCCAGATTTTCAGGGGAAAGGGATAGGTTTAGAATGTATATTATTAAGTGAGTCTGTAGTTTCAGAAATATTACTATGTACAGGTCTGAGACTAACAATGTGTGCAAACAAATGCACATGTGGGCAGAGTAACTTGTGGAAAGGAGAGGAAAGGACAACTGTTAGCTGATAAGGGAAGACTAAATGAGAATGACAAACCCTTCAGTTATGAGGGAAAGGAGAAGCAGTTTGCAGCCTCATTGGAGGAACAACAATATGAACTAACCAGTAACCCCAGAGCTCCCTGGGACTAAACCACCAATCAAAGAAAACACATAGTGGGACTCATGGCTCTAGCTGTATATGTAGCAAAGGTTGGCCTAATTCATCAATGGGAAGAGAGGCCCTTGGTCCTGTGAAGGTTCTCTGCCTCAGTATAGGGGAATGCTATGGCCAGGAAGCAGGAGTGGGTAGGTTGGAGAGCAGTGTGTGTGGGGGGGAGGGGATAAGGGATTTTTGGAGGGGAAACTAGGAAAGTGCATAACATTTGAAATACAAATAAAATAATCTAATAAAAAAAAAGAAAAAAAGAAAGCTAATTGTCTCATTTTAACTGTCATGGAGTCCCCCCTCCCCTGGTGAAATATAAATATATAAAATGTATATTTGTCAGTAAATGCATAAAATCCAATGTGAAGCTTCAGAATGGCTAACTGAATTTTGTAGAGATTCATAGATTTTGGATCTGCTTAAATTCATCGCATGATCATTTTTTGAAAGTTCTCACATGCAGACACATATAAATCCCCCACAAATAGCAAACAACTTTATATGTCACTATAGATTTTTATGGGAAGATTACGAGTTAATGGCTAAAAGTCACATTTTGAAGCTTTATGCATTCAAACCTAAAGGAAAAGCTACTTTGGACAGTTCAGTATAGAACAGGGTTGAAAGTAGCCCTTGTATCCAGAAAGCACAGCACAACTGCAACCTCCATGAGATAAGTGAACTTGGATGAATCCCAGTTTCTGTCTATGGAATATTCTTCTAATAGTTGGAAATAACATTACTCTATAAAGTCAAAATTATGTACAGCAAGCACAACAATATTGGTGTAATTCAAGTCTTGACAATATACTAGATACAGTCACTTTAATAATAGTTTTACTTCTGTCATATTTATTTGTTTACAGCCAAGACTATTTTGAAGAAATTTTAAATTTGCTTTCAGGTTGTGATCTACATTGCCTATTTTTTATACACTTGGATTCTGTCTTGGTCAGGTGAATTCTTTGACCCTACAGTCTGCAGAATTTAAGGAGTCTCTCTGCAAATGTTGCAGTGACATAACATTGCATGCTTTAGTGGAACTTCTCTTCCTGTTTTTGCCATTTGTTTGATTGTGTGAATTTTTTTTTTCCGTATCCTTCCAAAAGATCCTACCTCTTCCTCAGAGAGGACAGAGTGTCTTTAGTTAGTGACTGATGCTCTGATGCGATATCATCTTCCGTGCACCATTCTTTGACTTGCTATCTACCCACAGGATTGCTGAGGGCTTCCCGGGCCCTGCTGACAGAAAGATCCATGAGCAGTTGTCTCTCCTGATACATTTGGAGAGATGCCCAGACTCAGTGCAGCACTTCTTATACTGAGAAGGCGACCAGGGATTAAAGGACCTGACGTTGAACTCAGAATGTTTTTCGTAAGTCAGAACCACGAGATTATATCCACACAGACATTATTTCTACGGTAAAAAAGAAATTGCACTCATCCGTCCTTTCTAGCTCTTACTCTTTCCATTCTCCAGAGTTCAAGACCATGTCAATATAGGTTTCTGGCTCTATAATGGTGTCAAGTANGAGTTTCATCTTGTGAGCAGACTTTAAATTCAGTTAGAAAATCCTTGGTTACTCCCATGATGCTCATGCTGCTATTACACCAGTGGGCATATCTTGAGTTCGGTGGACACAGAAGGCTGGGAATGAATCNAGAAACAGTTGGAGAAGGGAGTGAATATGATCAAACTACCGNGAATGAACTCACAAAGAACTAACACAAGTTAAAAATAAATTGCTTCATAGTACGTAAGAATCTAAATGCCTTTCAATCTGTGTTCTTAAACACTATTTGAAACCAGTAAGTCCTTTTTTTTTTTTTTTTTTTTTTTTTTTGCACACTTTTGGACATAGGGAGAAGATAAGCAACAAGTTTCTAAGTATAAACAACTTGGCAATTCCTATTTATGCTTGTGTTTCCTTTTGATCACTTGGGTCTCATTAGGCAGCCCAGTCTTTGAACTCTAGATGATGATTCCTCCTTTACCTGCCCAGACCTGAGCTGCCAGGTGTACATTGACATGAAAGGCTACTGTTAGCTTTTCTAAGAGATCCTTCCAAATTGTCACTGGATTATTATAGCTAAAGACGTCTTTCATTCATCATGGCTTAAGTTTGATGAAATGCATCTCTTTATTTTGTTATGATCTAAATTCAACTTCTCAATGCTGTGGTATTTGACTTTGCTTATTTTGACTTCAATTTCCAGCTTTAAGGATCAGGACATGACATTCTACTATGATTAACTGATCCATCCAGTTAGGCACTTTGAGGCCTCTGGTGAACAGCTTAATTTCTTGTGTTCTGATTTTGAAATGACTGCAGTTGAAAAGAGAGACTCTCTCCAAACCCCTGTACAGTGCCCACAGGCAGGAAGGAGCATGCTAATGAACACATTCCAAGTTATTAAAATATATTATTATAGACACAACTTCATTGACTTTTTTTTGGCATGGGTTGGATGATTAATTTAAACATACCAGTTAATTACTAAAAAAATCACTATAGCAAACTGCATTAAGCAAACCAGATGAATGTTTCAACACAGGGTCATTGGTCTATGACTCCCTTTTCTTGCCAGAGGCTATCCGGCAGATGAAAAGCAACTTTGAGAACCGGGGATTAGTGGAGAAGAGTTTGGCTTAGTACCAGGTACAAGGAAAAAAAGGCAAAGAGGAGAGATGCAGGGAGAGAGAGAGGGAAGGAAAAGAAAAACAAAAGTAAAAGAAAAACATGATATGAAACACAAACAAATGAACAAACCAGAAAAAAGAGCCAAACAAAAACATAAGAAACTCATATAAATGCAGAGACACACACATTCTCACACACAGAAATCCCATAAAAAAATCAGAAATTTGGAAGCCATAATATACAATCAAAAGACCTGTAAGGTAAAGAAATGCTCAGCTACAGACAAAAGCACAATCATTTATTTATTTATTTATTTATTTATTTATTTATTTATTTATTTATTTTTATTTATATGAGTATGCTGCAGCTGTCTTCAGACACACACCAGAAGAGGACATCAGATCCCATTACGGATGGTTGTGAGCCACCATGCGGTTGCTGGGAATTGAACTCAGGACCTCTGGAAGAGCAGTCAGCGCTCTTAACCGCTGAGCCATCTCTCCAGACCCCAAAATACAATCTTAAAAGTCTTTTATTTGTTACTTATTAAGTACTTAATATAGTAAAGGCCCCCAGCACGGCATGGATATCTTTTTGCAGTCTTTTAAACTTGGTTTCTGACCTCAGATTCTAAAGTTCAGATGCAAGGAAACGTTCACATTCCTGCGTCTTATGATTTTCTTTCCATCAAAGCTCTTCACTTTTCAGGTCAGTAACAGATCTTGATCTGTTAAACACACCCAAGTCCTTTTCTATACTTCCCTAGGGAACCCGTCCTTATAATTCATAGATAATTAGCTGTCATTTCTATGTTTCTAAGGTCTATTACCTCTTTTTAAAACAGATTTTATACTATTATTAATAATTAATAACATGTCCATACCTCAGAACATACAAAGGCAGCAGTTTTCAACCTGTTGGTTGTGACTTCTTGAATGACCATTTTACAGGGGTCACCTATCAGATGTCCTGCATACCAGATATTTACATTATGATTAACAAATTACAGTAACAAAATTAAAGCTATGAAGTAGTAATGAAACAAGTTTATGCTTGAGGGGTCACCACAGCATGTCATACGATTGTACAGTAATATTACAGAAAACCACTGCTGCAAGGGCAGACATCACATTTTATTTGTTCTCATGACTTCCTAATACGTCACAGCATCTGCTTTGTAGTATGGGTTCAGTTGAAGTTTGATAACATTAAAGTCATAGTGAGGGAAGAAAGAGAATGGAACCAAACTTGGGAGACAACACAATACCAACATAATTATTATATCACCAGATCACAGATCGAGAATCTTTGTTTATATGTTAAAGAAGCCTTTTGTTGGGTCTTGCATAGTAAAAAAAAACTCTAATAATCAAATGGCAGAGGGAAACATGTATACTGTGAGCAGCTGTAAACATACTAGCCAAGAAAGAATACATAAAAGGTTTCTTTGCCTAACTGGGCTCAGGGATGATTATGGCTTTGTGAAGTCGTCTGGGTGATTTGACATTGCTTGAAATAAGCTGTCTTCATCTTGCATGATGATTAGACTTTTATCACTACTATATTATCGCATAACTATCATATTGATCTATACATCAAAATTCATGTATGGGTGAGGGAGCTTAACTGAAGATCTTCTAACTCTTCCTTTCAGCCATGAGCGAACCCTCCCCTTTTCTATCCACTAAATCTATCATTTATAGTCCAGCTGTGAAGAGCACACAGTGTCCATTAATGAAAGGAAAGCTAGCTTTTTGACCTGAGTATAGATACCCTTGGTCAGGAAATTCAGGTATTAAAAAGCTGACCCAACTATCTTTCTTGAATTTTCTGACCACCAAACTTGTGTGAAACAAAGATAACCAGGGAGAGTTTATAAACAAACAAACAAACAAACAAACGGACAGAAAACCAGAATGCTAACTCTTTGGGATTGCATGCATTGTTGACATTACACTGCCACGATTCAGAAAATTTAAGAAAGCCTTTAAGTAAGACTTTTCTGATTTTCGTTTTCAATTATGAAGCTCATTCACTCAGACATTCTGGAAAGGGAGAGCTTGCTTCTCTATGTCCCTGGACTTTCAAACTCCTGAAATAACTTCCTTTCCTCTCAGTTCTCTATTGTGTAAACAGACATTGACTCCTGTACCCCTCACAAATAGCGAAAACAAATTATAACTTTATATTTTAAAGGGATAAATATAAAAGAACTTCTCCGTGACATCCTACACAGTGGTGACTGAAGGAGGGTTGGAGAGATTGATTCTAATAAGAGGAACATTTATTTACTTTGACAGAATAAAGCCTCGTGACACCGCCCCCACGTGGCGGCTGGAGGCGGTTATTGTCGCCCGCAGAGGGGAGGGGCAGCAAGAGCCCTCTCTGGCTCCTTCCTGACAGCATGAAGACCTGTGCTGTGGAACCAGCGTAAATATTAGGGCGGGCTGGGAGAGTGGATATGACCAGGGTGGAGGAAAGGAAGCTAGTGCAGAGAAAGGTGTGTGAGGTTAGGAGCCGTCGGCAGATCCCGGAACAACTGTTCACTTTTCCTAGCAAGAAATCACTAGAGATTCCCCTCGACCTTAAGAAATTGTCCTGTGTGTACGATTTCTACGGAGTCACGGAGGAAGCTTGAAACCATTTCAAAGTCTGACTTTTCTGCAGTCAAATGAAAAAAATGTCTTTTATTGGGTGGGTGTGCACTTACAGGACTTCATCAATTAGATCTAGGGTTATTAGCTCTTCCAAACTTCCTGTCATCGACTTCCAGAATAGAAAATGTGAAGTTATATTGATCAAACACCAATGCATGTAGTCAACATTGTTGGAGTTAAGGACAACAGCTTTTGAAACATATGAAGCACGAAGTGCTAGATCAAAGAGGGCTACTTCACTACATGCTGCGGTTTTTTAGGGCGGCAGCCAAACAGCCACTACTGGATTTGTTAAGAAGCAGGCTTAGTTTACAGTGAAGGAAATGCTGAAGTAGAATCAGAGTACAGTGACATCAAAGATTGAAGAATTAAGAGGACACTAACTAACAGGTTGTAAGTCTGTGATAAAGTGTAGACAATATAAGGCTATCTTTACATCGTTGTCCAACATTGTTTCCATCTTCCAGGACGAGGAAGGGAAACACCATAGCCTTCACACTTTAGAAGAGGCATGTCCTCCTGATCCTAAAACATCGGAAGGAAGGACAAGGTATTGTTCTATTTATATGTACTATGAATAGCAGGACGGCCAATTTCTCACCTGAGTATAAATGTAAGTTTCAAGAATAAAGATAAAAATGAGGGAATGTGTAAGACACTTTTCCTTGAACATATTTTCAGCAAAGGTGTCCTTCCGTGGACTCAAAGAAGATGATGACAGTTTGGATTGGCAACAGTATGGGAGTGGAATGTGTGACCTCCTGGTCTGCTGGACTTTGGAATTGTGGATCACATGATACAGACACACTGAGTGTGTCTTTAAATAAGGAGTTTGTTAATTCATTTTCCTTATGTTAAGGTGAACCATGCCTTCAGCACTTGATTCTTTTCTAGACTATACTGTCTTTTTCCCCACTGTGACACAATGAAGATTAAAAAAAAAAAGGTTTCAAACGATTTGGAAATTAACTTTTAACCAAATCACACATCTTTTAGTCTGATACGGTTAACCAAATTTAAGTACTGCAATTCATAATAAAAATAGCAGTATCAAACATGTAAGGTTATGTACATTATATTGTATGTGTTAGGAGTTTCATAAAATTATGTCTTTGAATTTTCAAAGTAAAACTATAGAAATTCATTTTTTTGTCTAAGAGAACATAAAGGCTCTGGTAGATTTCCTGAGCTTGATCATTTCAAAGACTGTATCTTAACAGTAAATTATAGATAGGAAATAAAAGTCATAAAAAGTTGATTCAGAAATGCATTCAGCTATAAAATATGTCCTATTTATTTTCTGAAGAATTAAATAGCCTTGGGTAGTCAATAGAGAAACACAAGATTCCAAAGACATTGTCTAGAATCTAGACTCCAGATTGTAATATACTTAAGAACTTTTTTCAAGTTTAAAAGTTTTATTATTCAAAATATTAATACTTTGTTTAGACTATCTGTTTGCTCTATTTTCTAAAACACTAGAATTGTTACAAATTTATTATTTTACTTTACTTAACAATATTTCATTGAAATAAAGAACAGTATATAAATAAAATTCAGCTAATTCTTTTTCTATCCTATTCACTGGTATGCAGTTCTTTCACTAACGAACACCTCACAAACGTTCAGGAAATTCTGGACTCCTTATAAATACTGTTTTCTTTCCAAGCCCCTACACCCATATATTTATAAGCATTTCAGCAGCACGGAGGCATTATCTGGTAGGGAAGCAAAGGCCATAGTTTAGAGAGGAACCAAATAATAAAGAACTGGTAGTGGAATTTGAGCCTGTTGGTGTGAAAAATACCATTTCAGGGTAGATTTGATTGGGACTGGCTTCAAGATGCAGAATATGTCCAGAGACAGTTGTGATGTATAATCTGTCATCTCTCTCCACCTTCTTTCTTGACACAGATAAGGCAGATATTTCAACTGTCAAATCAACAGTAAGTGAACATTCTAATGTATTTTATCCTGCCATGTTTTCATGAGTAAAAAGTTACCCTTAATATATCTACCTGTGCTTAGAAAGCTGAGAAATTGTTTTGTGAATATCAATGAAGCTCTTTTTTGTAATGCTATTACAGAAACAATAGTATCAATTTTATGCAAATGAACTTTTTATATATGTAAATATATAGCTTATTCTCATGTTTTTGTTATATCCACAGTAGAACTGTGTTTATTGGAAAAATGAAAACATGTTAATGATGTGTATCATTTAATATGTGAGATTACGTGAGAAGTATTAAAAATGGAGTGGCTTCATGAAGCCCCATTAATGACTCCTCTTTCAAAAGTGAAACTGTTTTGTTTTTGTTGTTTTTAACTATGTACAATGGATTTGAAGTAATTATTGGTGAGTAGTGACAGGGAATATGAGTGTTTCCTCAACTGAGCTGCTTTTAGTTTTTTTACTAAGGACCCACAGGGTATTATCCAATTTAAAAGAAGTAATATGGAGACGAACATGAAGGCCATTTTAAACACAATAAATATTAAAAAGCCTTTGAACTAAGTCATGGCTTGGCCAGAACTGAGTTGAGAAGGCTTTTAATTCATTGATTATATTGTTGCTTGTCTATACCAGGACTTTTGACAATAATACAAGGATGAGAAAAAAAAACACAATTTCTAATTTCTCTCTTATAGAAATAACCTCTTCTAAGGTGTTTGGTAATTTGTGTCTGCATAACCCCAACTCTGAAATCTTGACTAAATACTGGTCCAGATAAATGAATAGTTCTTGCTCTCATGAGAATAAGAAGTTGAGCTATGGGACACAGTGATAAATGAACCATACCCTCCTTCTCACAATCAGATAGATGATCTACTTTTTTTTTTTTCCTTCACATTTTGGCTAAAGAAAGGGCAATGGACGCTTGCAGGAAGGTGCTAGGAATTCCCAAGTCTCTGCGTATGCAAGTCCAAGGGCAAGCTACAAGTTTCTCAGTTCTTGATCCTTTTAGAGACACAGTGGTTTCATTGTGATTCTATTTGCACCGCACAGTGACTCTTTAACTACACTGTTAGTGAACTCTGATGTGGCAGGTGCTTGGCAAACTCAGAACCCCCAATTCCCTCCCTCCTGAGGTCCTGCTTTACCGACTTCAGTGGAGATGTTTTTGTTTGTTTGTTTTGATAGCTTTCCACCATGGCTTGGTTCCAGGTGATGCTGTTTATCTTTGTGTTGCTGCTGCTGCGATCGCCACTCACAGAAGGAAAGGTAAATCTAAAGCAAAAACATCTTCACAGCCACCTGTCAGTTTTGGAAAAATGCTAGGCTACTGTTTGAACAGAAGAATCCGGAGTATCTTGGTAGGTGGAAAAAAAATGTCACGGGTGGCTCAGAGCACTTCACAGGGAAATAGAGATAAGAGGCTAAGGTTATTTGCTCCATCACTCATGGCTGTGATAGCCAACAGACACATGTGCCTACCGGACACTTGAAAAGACAAAATGTATTTCAAATAGAAGGTGAGCAGACACACAAAGTTGTGCAGAAATTCAACACCAAAACTCACAAGTATTCTGTTAAACAGTGAGATAACTGTTTTTGTATAATTGACCAAATAATATATTAAGTTCAGAGCACTGTGGTAAGAATTACCAAAGACTTGCTTGCGGCATACAGTAGGAAAGCATTTCCTCTGGCTGTACAGGCTAGAAGTCTCTAATTAAGATCTCTCTGAAGGGCCTCATTCCATCCTCTTTATGGTGACTTCTGTCAATTGTTCTTGGCCAGGAGGCTGTGTCACCACAACTTCCTCTTGCTGCTGACACAATCTTCTCTCTATTTCTCCTGAAATCATTTGGCCTGAGATTCAAGTTCCACTTTGATACTTTAGGCTAATTTTGTGTCAAGATCTTCAAGTTGATTACTTCTGTAAAGTCTTTTTCTTCCCCAATAAGACTATATTTACTGGTTCTTAGAATCAGAATGTGGAAATGTGTCTAGAGGGCAATCACTCAATTTATTACAAATAAATATATTGCAGAAATTAACTTCTGACACATTTCAGTAGAGCCATCTCCAGTTAAAGTTGCGTGTCACCTCAAAATTATATTTTAAAAAAGATAGCATTTTATATGGATTTAAAGAGCTAATTAATTATGGATCTTCTGCCCAAAGTGTATTTTCTGTGTTATCTCATCCCATTTCCATGTGATTGGTACAGAAATTTAAGAATATGTAATCTCAACTTTGCATTTTCTTCACCTCTATCACTGTTTATCTCTTGTAGTTCTTGTAGATACTGTATACAAACAATTGAGCTGATTTCTAAATTGGAAAAAAAAAGAATTCTAAGGTCTTTCTAATGTGTTTGTCAATGACCATGGAATTAACATGTAAAATGTTATTACTGTGTGGAAATCTTGAGTTCAGACCCTCTACTTCACATATGCCTTTATGTTTTAATGATCCCAGAACAAGGCTGGTTACCCTTATCAATGTGTGTAGGGCTCACACATGGCGTTCACTTCCTGGCCTGGAAGCCTGTGGATATGAGGTGTTATGGTCATTGTTGTCTGTTCTCACACTCCGCTCTGTCTGCTGGCATTCAAATTAGCTAGAACTCAAGACACTCATAGTTGTTTAGACCTCATTTGGCATTCATAGCTTTAATCAGTTCATCAAAATAGTCAATTTCTTAGACTGGAGAGAATGTTCTTCTTATCCTTCTGGGACTTTATTATAATAGTTTTCCATTTTTTTCTCCTTTGATTTTTTTTTCTCTCCTAGACCTTCACAATTCTCTTTTCACTTCCTGATCCAACTTTTGGCCTTCATTTGTAAAGTCATTGCAAAGTGTGATGTCATTGGATTTGAGCACCATTAAATGCATATTGATTACCTCACTCAACCTTATGTGCTTCTCAGAAGTCCAATGGACATTGCCCATCTTTTAAAATCCCAACCCAGAATCATCTTTTGCAAACTCTTCTTTATCCTCAATAAATTGATCACTCCTCATATAGACTCTAACCATTAGAGCTATATATTTTTAATGCAGTATGGTCTCTATAGGATAGATACTGGTTTTTTGTTTATTTTAGAGTTGATACATATTTTACATCCTGACATCCCCAATAAAAGCTCTACTGATACTCCTCTAAAAATAAAAAATGACTCCTATAAGTAACATTTTCATGTACAAAATACAATGGCATAATAATCAGAAAATAAGTTCTAATCTTAAGAAACCAATATTTTTGTGTTTTGAAATTACTTTAAGTGACATTTCGAGGATAACATGGAGCAACATAGGAATGGCTGATAATTCAGGGGTGGGTCATTGATGGTGCTTGACTTGTACATCCATTATAACTTAGGAATATGCAACTGTGCCAAATCTGTTGGTTCAAGGCAATGCCTACTGGTCTCTGTTCTTAGGAACACAAAGCAGGAGGTAGACACAGACAGACAGTCAAGAATGGCAATGCTTTGTGGTTAGAAGTATGAGGACAAGTCTTGAGGGACCTCAGGATGGTAGGGGAGGGGTAGATAACAATTCCAAAGTATCAGAAAACCTACTGTGGGCAATGTGTCTATTAAAGTCTTCAAAATCTTGCTCAAACCCATGAATTATTGGAGCATTGTATGAATATAGGCTTAGAACTTGTCTAACAATCAAAAGTTCCATTCTGCTCTTAGAATTAGCTGTCATATGTACCTACTCATAAGAGAAGCTGAAAATACAAACTATACCAATTTTATTACTAAACTGAGCAAAGTGAGGAATATTCCATTCAATAGATGAATTTGTTGCCTTCAAGTTGTGTGGAAAACATTTAGAAAGTATGTTTTGAGCCACTTTGGAATATTTGCTGTCTAATGGTTTTGTTAGAATGCTGGATGGGACATAGGAATTTGGACTGAATTTGAATGTTCTGTCTCAAAGTGTAGATGTCACAGATAATGTTTCCTATAAAGTCTATGATGGTCATTGACTTAACTCACCACAACTTACTTGATCAAATGTGAATAGTTATGCTTACTTGGACTACTATGAGTAATTTATGAAAATATTACTTCATTATTTATTTATTTTCATACAATTTCTATTGATTATAATTTCCCCTCCACCAATTCCCAAATTATCCCACCTCCCTACTCTCCTAATTCATATTCTCTCTTTATCATTTAAAAAAAAGAAATCACCAAAACCCAAAAAAACCCCCAAAACTCCCAAAACAGTAAGCAAAACAAGCAAATAACAATACAAAAAAGAAGTCCAAACAAAACAAAAGGTCCACAACACAGTGAAACGAAACAGAATAAATCAAAACAGATAGAGTCTGTGTTGGTCAATTACCTTTTGGCATGGAGCCTGCCCTGGAGTGTGGGTAATATATTGACACTACCTGCAACCCTATAGGAGGAACGACTATATGAACTAACCAGTACCCCCAGAGCTCATGTCTCTAGCTGCATGTGCAGCAGATGGCCTAGTTGGTCATCACTGGGAGGAGAGACCCTTGGTCTTGCAAAGATTATATGCCCCAGTACAGGGGAACGCCAGGGCCAGGAAGCTGGAGTGGGTGGGTTGGGAAGCAGAGTAGGGGGAGGGTATAGGGGACTTTTGGGATAGCTTTACTTTTGAAATGTAAATGAAGAAAATACCTAATAAAAAGTGAATAAAGATATAGTGACACTCCATTGAAGAAGGCTGATTTTTCTCTTTGCCAGCAGTTATCATTTACAAATAGTTTCTCAGTTAGGGGCGGGACCCCATGTCAAGTTTCCCCTTTCAGTACTGGGAGTCTTATCTGATGTCCTGTACAGGTCTTGTGTGTTCTGTTACTGTCTCTGTGACTTGATATGTGTGTTTGTCTGCTGTCTGGGAGACATTGTTTTGTTGGAGTTGCCTATCCTCTTTGGTTCTTAGCATCACTTTGCCCCCCCTTTTTTTTCTGCATCGATGCCTGAACCTTGAGGGGTAGGGCTTTGATGAAACATCTCACTTAGAACCGAGTGCTCTAAAGTCTGACATGCTGCACACACTGTCCAGTGGTAGGGCTCTATACTAATTCCCATCTACTACAAGAAGAAACTTCTTTGAGAAGGTCTGCATGGTGCATTGATCTGTGGGCTTAGCAATAATTTTGTTAACTACTCTAGCAGTGTTATGTATAGATTCCATCTTATGGAATAGACCTTAAATATAATAAAAAGTAGTTTGTTACTTCCATAAAATTGATGCCATATTGCACCAGTGTACTGGGTTTTGTAGATCACTGTTGTAAGACTAAAGGTTTGTATCTGTCAGGTATTACCTTTCTTCTTGGGTAATGTGCAGCATCCCTTCTAACACCAGATCACCTAGGATTTAATAAAAATAGAACGATGAAAGTTGAATTAAAGTCAAAAATCAAGCATTGTGGACTCAGAGGAATTTTTATTTTGCATTGAATTACTTACCATTGCCAGTCTTCTTTCTACTCATTCCTATTAAAATTAAGTGTTGACTTAGAATCATTGGCATCGCCAAGCTAATACCTTTTCTGTCTGTGTGATGTTATGGGAAAAACAGTTTTAAAGTGATTTTTGTTGAAGTAATTTCTTAGCTGCCTGAGATATTTAAAAAAAAAATGTTAAAAGTCATTTTCCTTCAGGATCCAGACTTTACTTCTTTGACAACTAACCAAAGACAAGTTCAAAGAGAGATCATAAATAAACACAATGAACTGAGGAGATCAGTTAACCCTTCTGGCAGTGACATACTAAAGATGGTAAGAGACTGCAGCAGTGTGAGTCACCTGTGGGGGGAGGAGACAGTTATGGGGGAGGAAATAGATGTAGAGGGAGGAGTAGTTGATAATGGCTTCATATTGTCATATAAAATGTTCCTGTTTTGATTTTTGCTATTTTATTTTAATTTTATTTGGGAAAGATTGTATTATTTTTGTTTTTAACATGGTTAAATTACTTGTCAGGTTTGGGGTCTAATAAATTAGAATTAGAAGCTAAGTCTTTGAGTCTTCTAATTCCAAAGTGCTTTAGGAAGAAGGACTTCACCCATTGTCTTTTGTAAGCATGTGTCAAGCCAATGTCTTTCAGTATCTTACTTCTTGGAAAGAGAGAGAGAGAGAGAGAGAGAGAGAGAGAGAGAGAGAGAGAGAGAGAGAGAGAGAGAGAGAGAGAGAGAGAGAGAAGCGGAGGAGACATGTACACATATGTGTATAAGCGTATATAGGTGGAGAGGCCAGGGGCATCAGAGTCTCCATGGGACTTGGTTATGGACAGCTGTGAGTCAATGACCAGAGTGCTGAGAACCAAATATGGGGTCTTTCCAAAAGAGAAGTAGGTTCTCTTAGCCACTAAGCTATCTCTTTATTTTTAATCCTATAGCCTTTTTGATGTAAAGCATTTCCCAGGGCAGTGTTAATAGCCTTTTACCTTATTCAAGCATATATACATGCATATACACATATACACATATACACATGAAAGCAATAGGCATCAAAAGACTTTGGAATAACCCAGATAAGCTTACAGTATTAAAATATCCTCAGAATCATTCACATATGCCAACATTTAACATCATTCACACACAACCTGGATGTGGCTTTACAGTTAGATATTTGCCCTTGTACACATCGCTATTAGATTTCTCTTCATATGGAAACTTGTATACACTGGAATTAAAACAAGCAAAAGTTTGCTTGTTTTTAATTTTTAATCATTAATTAATCAAGTGATATATTGATTTTATTAATTATTCTTAATATCAATGATAATTACAAAATCTTTTACAGAAGTTTTGTAGTTTTGCTAACTAATCAAGTTATATGCTTTCATTATGCTTGGGATCATTATTGTTTTCTTTTTCCTTTGATATTTAGGAATGGAACATACAAGCAGCCACAAATGCTCAAAAGTGGGCGAATAAGTGTATTTTAGAACACAGTACTAAAGATGAACGGAAGACCAGTATGTATTTACATATGGCTGCTAAATAAATGAACAAATTCAACCCTAATAGTCCCTTGTGGGACATTGTATTAAGACTATGCACATAAGTGTTATTCATGCTGTCTTGCAAAAGCCATTTATTTAGGTCTCATCCATATGCTCAAGTCTGGCCAGTGTGAGACAGTCTCTCCTGGCTACCTGTGTGGAGACATTCTTTTCTGCTGCTTACAGATTAAGATGTAGCACTCTTGACTCCTCCAGTAACATGTCTGCCTGAATACTTCCATGCGTCCTACCATTATGACAATGGTCTATTCCTCTAAACGTGTAATCCAACCACAATTAAATGCTGTCCTTTATATGAGCTGCCTTGGTAATCACAGTGTCTCTTCAAAGCAATGGAAACCCTAGCCAAGGCAGTTAGCATTTTTGATATTTATTGTATTCAGTATAGACATGGTATTTCAAGCTTCCACAGATTAAATGAGGAAGTGGCTATCATTACACTTGTCCTGGCTGTATTAAGTTCTCCAAGGAGAAGGATTAAGACTGCAAAACCATCTTTCATCCTGCCTACAGTTGTCTCTTTAAAATACTGTCTCAAATGTCTTTCTGCCTTCATCATATAATAAAAACATGAACTTTTCCTTAGGGGTGTGTGTGTGTGTGTGTGTGTGTGTGTGTGTGTAAAAATTAGTGAATGAGAGCAAAGGAGAAAATCTTCAAGTTCTGGTCACTATCTTTACTAAGGCTACATCACAAAGATGAGAGCAAGGCATAACACATGAATTTGATACCTACATGACTGTGTTTTTGGCAATGCAAATACAGCAGACTTTAAAAAGAATTGGGGTTTCACAAACTATTTACATATTTACATGCTTAAGCCTGTTGGTTGTGTCAGATGGTTCTTTTCATCTGATTAATTAAATAACCAATCAATCAATTAATTAATCTAAGTACCACCCTACTTCCACCTCAACCAACAGATACCCATCATAGGTCCTATGGCTGAAATACAGCATTTTGCATTTGAATAGTCACTTTATTTTGCCATCGAAAGTTTTAGTTTTGCTCATAAATACATTCCTTCCCAGATATAAGATGTGGTGAGAATCTCTTTATGTCAACTGATCCTACCCTCTGGTCAACTGTAATTCAAAGCTGGTACAATGAAAATGAAGATTTTGTTTATGGTGTAGGAGCTAAACCCAATTCAGCTGTTGGACATTACACTCAGGTGAGTAAGGCAGACGAAGATGCCATAGTTACAAGCACCCTAACTATCAGGTGATGTAATGACCAACTTATGACCCATTCCTAATTTTAGTTTGAGGGGACAGGCTGAGTAGGTACTGCTGGGAACAGAAAAGGGGGCCCTGGGAAAGAGGGGGAAGGGAAAAGGCCCACACCCTGCCAGAGTTCCACCTATTCTCTGGTCAGTCAGGCATGGGAGGGCTGCCATACAGCTTCCATTCATCCCTGGGTGGGCATTCCTCTATTCCACTCTTCAGGGTGTGGCCAAGGGGCAGCCCTACCTGGGGACCCCTGAGCTACTTTGCTAAAGCCACCACGGTTGTAGGAGAGAGGGATGAGAGAAGAGGTTCCCAACACCTGCGAGAGTGTGCACAGCAGATCTTGACGGGAGCACAGGAAGGCCTTCTAATGGGAGATTAGAAATGACTCATTAGGAGAAAGCCTGTACCATCCTCCAAGTGCAGTGGGCCTTGATGAGCAGAGACTTTCTATGGTTTTAGAGCTTTATTATAGAAAGGCAGGAAGAGAGAGAGAGAGAGAGAGAGAGAGAGAGAGAGAGAGAGAGAGAAGAAGAAGAAGAAGAAGAAGAAGA
>NC_034607.1:8639741-8645968 GCF_900095145.1 Mus pahari | reverse complement strand
GGGAGGGGAGGGGAGGGGAGGGGAGGGGAGAGGAGAGGAGAGGAGAGGAGAAGAGAAGAGAAGAGAAGAGAAGAGAAGAGAAGAGAAGAGGAGAAGAGAAGAAAGGCTAGAGAGAAAGTAAGAGGGAGAGAGGAGAGGAGAAGACAAAGATAAAGGAAAGAGGAGGAGGAGTGAGAGAAGTGAGAGAGAGAGGAGGGGCTGAACAGCCCTTTTTATGGTCTTTACTGTTGCTAGGTAACTGGGGAGGAGTTTAGCCTGAAGATTAGAAGCTTGGGCTATTGCCTACTCAACTTCTAGCCATGCTTCTCTTGTGGGGGCTGTGGGGGGTGGTGGTAACGTAGGCAGGGGCCAGAGTTCCAGGAGCATGAGGGAACGCCTACCATGTCATGAAGGTGAATTATGACTTCAAGGTTCAGACCTCAGCTTGACTGGAGACCAGCCTGCCTGTTCATAGCCCAATGCCCCATAAGTACTATACAGTTCTGTTACTGGAGTGATAAATTAAGAAATATTACTTTATGCCTAGGATCTGAAGAATTGCTGATAGGAAAGCGTACAGCATATCTTGCCATTATAAATGTATAAAAAGTGAACTTACATATTTAGTATTTTAAAATATTCTGAAAATGAAAATATACTACTGTAAATACAAAAGTTAATTATTTTGTAAGGTATAGGTTATAAACTGTAGCACTCACATATTTATGTGCTATACATGTTAATAGTTACTTTTGAGTATTTTACCAATTTTCTAATGTGAATGAATTTATTTTCTAATGTCCATGAATTTATCTCCTATGAACATGTAGCTTGTTTGGTATTCATCTTTCAAAGTTGGATGTGGAATTGCCTTCTGTCCCAATCAGGAAAACCTGAAATACTTCTATGTTTGCCATTACTGTCCTATGTAAGTATGCACTTCAGAATGAAATGTGTGTAATTTTACCTGTAATCTAATATGTGAAATATCTTATATAAAGCAAACCAGAGGCACAAAGGTAGCCCCACCAAGGGAAGGACAAATGTCAGGGTTCTCACTTTTAAGATCTAGACAACTTTAATTTGTCAGAGGAGAAGTTCCACAGCTCTGAATGTAAACATCTAAGATCTCCTTCAACATTTAGGAAATAATGTCCTCGCTTTCCGTTTTCCTTCCCTATGCTCAGGTTCAGTCACAGACCATTGATGCTGAGGATTTCTCTAAGATTTCATGTTATTTATTTTGCTATTTTCACACTCCAGGACTGTACAAGTTTGATGGTGGAACAAATGGTTTAAGCTGTTAGCTTGCTTATGGGAGTGACAAACCTTCATTTCAGCTTTTTTTTTTTCCCTATTCAAATATTTATTTTTCTTTGTTTCAAGATAGTTTTTTATTTTTAAAAATTATTTTATTTATTTACATCTAAAATGCTGTTCCCTCCCAGAGTTCTTCACATATCTTTCTCTCCTTCACCTCTGAAAGGATGCTCACCCCCTGCCCTCCTCATGTCCCTCTTCTCTGAGTCATTAAGAGTCTACAGAATGAGGGGCATCCTTTCCCACTGTGGCCAGACAAGGCAGTCCTCTGCTACACATGTGCCAGGGGCCTCTGAGTCACCTGTATATACTCTTTTGTTGGTGGCATAGTCTCTGGGAACTCCCAGGGGTCTGGGTGAGTTGACCCTGTTGGACTTCCTATGGGGTTGTAATACCCTTCAGCTTCTTCAATCCTTCTCCTAATCCTTCCATAGGGGTCCCTGACCTTAGTCCAGTGATTAGCCGTGAGTATCTACATCTGTCTCAGACAGCTGTTGGGAGGGCCTCTCAGAGAATAGCTATTCGAAGCTCCTGTCTGCAAGCACAACATAGCATCAGTGATAGTGTCAGGGTTTGATGCCCACCCATGGGATAGAACCCAAGTTGGGTCGGTCACTGGACTGCCTTTCAACCCATCTCTGCTCCATTTTTGTCCCTGCATTTTTATTAGACAGGAACAATTCTGGGTCAAAAATTTTGAAGGTGGATCAGTGATCCAGTGCCTTCACTGGGGGCCCTGTCTGTCTACTGGAGGTAGTCTCTTCAGATTCTATCTTACTACTGTTTGGCATTTCAGATAAGGCCACCACCCCCAATTGAGTCCTGGGTGCTTCTCACATCCTACGTCTCTGGGACTTTAAGAAACTCCCCCCACCCAACTTCCAGAAATTGCATATTTTCATTCATTCTTCTGGCATTCTCTCCTGTCCCCCCCATACCTGATCCTGCCCCCCATTCTACTCCACCTCCCCTCTCCCATCCAGATCTCTCCCTCCCATCTGCTTCTTGTGACTATTTTGTTCCCTCTTATAAGTGGAAATGAAGCATCCTCAATTGGGCCTTCCTTCTTGTTAAATTTTTTGTGGTCTGTGAGTTGTATCATGAGAATTCTGTGATTTTTGGCTCATATCACTTATCAGTGAGTACATTCCATGTGTGTGCTTTTGGGTCTTGGTTACCTCACACATGATGACATTTTCTAGTTACATCTCTTCATCTGCAAAATTCATGATGCCTTCATTTTTAATAGTTGCATAGTTTTCCATTGTGTAAATGAACCACATTTTCTGTATCTATTGACGCCTCGATTGCTTCTAGTTTCTGGCTATTATGAACATAACGGGGCATGTAGTTTGGTGGAACATCTTTTGGGTATATGTTTAGGATCAATATAGATGGGTCTTTAAGGAGAAGTATTTCTAGTTTTCTCAGGAAGCACCATATTAATTTCCAGAGTGGTTGTACCAGTTTGCAATCCCATCAGCAATGGAGGAGTGTTCCTCTTTCTCCACAACCTTGCCAGCATGGGCTGTCATTCGAGTTTTTGATCTTAGTCATTCTGATTGTTGTACAGTGGAATCTCAGAGTTGTTTTGATTTGTAATTCCCTGATGACTAAAGACTTTAAGTATTTCTTAACCATTCAAGAGATTCTTTGTTGAGAATTCTCTGTGTAGCCCTATACCCCATTATTTTATTTTATTTTATTTTATTTTATTTTATTTTATTTTATTTTATTTTATTTTTACTGGATATTGTATTTATTTACATTTCAAATGTTACCCCCTTTTCCTGTTTTTCCTCTGGAAATCCGCTATTCTCTCTCCTTCCCCTGTTTCTATGAGGATGCTCCCCCCACACACACACACTCCTACCTCCCAGCCCTGGCATTTCCCTACACTGAGGCATTGTCCCTTCACAGGACCAAGGACCTCTCCTCACACTGATATCCAACAAGGCCATCCTCTGTATCTCATTTCTACATTGGGCTACTGGGGATTTTTTTGTTTTTTTTGTAGTCTTACTTCTTGAGTTCTTTATATATTTTGAATAAATATTAGTCCTCTACCAGATGTAAGGGGAGTGAAGATCTTTTGCTAATCTTTAGGTTGCTGTTTTGTCCTATTGTGTCTTTTTCCTTTCAGAAGCTTTTCTGTTTTATAAAGTTCCATTTATCAATTATTGATCTTAGAGCCTGAGACTTTGGTGTTCTGCTCAAGAAAATGTCCCCTGTGCTAATGTGTATGAGGCTATTTCCCACTCTCTGTTCTATTAGATAGAGTGAATCTGATTTTATGTTGAGGTTCTTGATACACTTGGAATGGAGGTTTGTGCAAGGTGATAAATATGAATCAATTTGCATTCTTCTACATGCAGACATCCAATTTGACCAGCACTATTTGATGAAGATGCTTTCTTTTTTCCACTGTATGATTATTTACTTTGTAGTCAAAGATCAAGTGTCCATAAGTATGTGGGTTTATTTCTGGGTCTTTAATTCTGTTCTATTAATTGACCTGTCTGTCTCTGTATCAATATCATGTTTTTTTTTTCCTTTAATCACTATTGCTCTGTAGTACAGCTTGAGGTCAGGGTTGGTGATTTTCCCAGTTCTTTTAATGGTAAGAAATGCTTTGGCTATCCTGGTTTTTTTTTGTTTTTCCATATAAAGTTGAGAGTTGCTCTTTTCATGTCTGTGATGAATTCATCACAGTGTTGTGTTGTGTTGGAAATTTGATTGGGATTGCATTGAATCTGTAGATTGCTTTTGGTAAGATGGATATTTTTACTATGTTAATCTTATCAATCCACGAGCATGGGAGATCTTCCCATCTTCTGAACTTTTCTTCATTTTTCTTTCTTCAGGGACTTGAAGTTCTTGTCATATACACCTTTCCCTTGCTTGGTTAGATACAGAAGATATTTTATATTATTTGTGGCTACTGTAAAGTGTGTTGTGTCCCTAATTTCTTTCTCAGTCTGTTTATCCTATGAGTAGAGGAAGGCAACTGCTTTATTTGAGTTAATTTTATATCCCACCACTTTGCTGAAGTTGTTTATCAGCTGTAGGAGTTCTCTGGGAGAATATTTTTTGTATACTATCATATGTATACTATCATACCATCCACAAATAGTGATTGATACTTTGACTTCTTCCTTTCCAATTTGTAAATCTCCTTTTGTTCTCATTGCTCAAATACTATATTGAATAGATAAGGAGAGAATGCAGAGCCTTGTCGTGCCCCTGATTTTAATTGCTTCAAGTTTCTCTTCATTTAATTTGATGTTGGCTTTTCGTTTGCTATAAATTGCTTTTATTATGTTTAAGTATGTGCCTTGAATTCCTGATCTTTCAGAGATTTGTAACATGAAGGGGTATTGGATTTTGTCAGTTATTTATTTATTTATTTTTTGGGCATCTAATGAGATGATCATGTGACTTTTTTCTTTGAGTTTGTTTATATGATGAATTATGTCAATGGATTTTTGTATATTGAACCTTCCCTGCATCCTGGTGATGAAGCCTACTTGTTTGTTATGAATGATGTTTTTGATGTGTTCTTGGATTTGGTTTGTGAGAATTTTATTGAGTATCTTTGCATTAATATTCACAAGTGAAACTGGTCTGAAGTTCTCTTTGTTGGGTCTTTTGTAGTTTAGGTATCCTAGTAACTGTGGCATCATAGAATGAATAAGGTAGTGTTTCTTTTGTTTCTATTTCGTTGAATAGTTTGAGGAATCAATATTAGCTCTTCTTCAAAGTTCTAGTAGAATTCTGCACTAAACCATCTGTCCCTGGGGGGGGGGGGTGCTTTTAATGACTGCTTCTATTTCCTTATGGGTTATAGGACTGTTTAGTTTACCTGATCTTGATTTAACTTTGGCATGTGGTATCTGGTTAGAAAATCATGCATTTCATCTAGATTTTCCAATTTTATTAACCATTGACTTTTGTAGTAAGACTTGATGATTTTTTAAAAATTTCCTTAGTTTCTTTTGTATCCTTTTTAAATTCTGATTTTGTTAATTTGGGTGCTGTCTTTGTACCTTTTAATTAGTTTGGCTAAGGGTTTATCTATCTTGTTGATTTTCTCAAAGACCCAGCTCTTGATTTTGTTGATTTTTGTACTGTTCTTTTTTTTTTTAATTGATTGATCTCATACCTAAGTTTGACTATTCTGAAATCTACTCCTCTTGTGAGTGTTTACTTCTTTTTTGTTACAGAGCTTTCAGGTATGCTGTCAAGTTGGTAGTTTAAGGTCTCTGCAGTTTCTTTATTGAAGGCACTTAGTGCTATGGAGTTCTCTCTCTCTCTTTTTAAATTATTTTATTAGATATTTTTTTCATTTACATTTCAAATGCTATCCCAAATGTCCCCTATACCCTCCCCCTGCCCTGCTCCTCTGCCCACCCACTCCCACTTCTTGGCCCTGGCGTTCCCCTGTATGGGGCAGATAAAGTTTGCAAGACCAAGGGGCCTATCTTCCCAACGATGACCAACTAGGCCATCTTCTGCTACATATGCAGCTAGAGACACGAGCTCCGGGGGTTACTGGTTAGTTCATATTGTTGTTTTACCTATAGGGTTGCAGACCCCTTCAGCTCCTTAGGTAATTTCTCTAGCTCCTCCACTGGGGACCATGTGTTCATCCAATAGATGACAGTGGGCATCCACTTCTTTATTTGCCAGGCACTGGCATAGCCTCACAAGAGATCGCTATATCAGGGTCCTTTCAGCAAAATCTTGCTGGCATATGCAATAGTGTCTGTGTTTGGTGGCTGATTATGGGATGGATCCCCAGGTNGGNCAGTCTCTGGATAGTCCATCCTTTTGTCTTAGCTCCAAACTTTGTCTCTGCAACTTTTTCCATGGGTATTTTATTCCCTATTTTGGGGAGGAATGAAATATCCACGTGTTGGTCTTCCTTC
>NC_034607.1:8630257-8638782 GCF_900095145.1 Mus pahari | reverse complement strand
GTTTTTCTCAAAGAACCAGCTCCTGGTTTGGTTGATTCTTTGAATAGTTCTTTTTGTTTCCACTTGGTTGATTTCAGCCCTAAGTTTGATTATTTCCTGTAACTCTCTTTTTGTATTTCCTTTTTAAGGGCTTCTGCCTGTCTACTTGTGTTCTCTTGTATTTCTTTAAGGGAGCTTTTTATGTCCTTCTTTAAGTCCTCTATCAGCATCATGTGATATGATTTTAAATCCAAATCTTTCTTTTCTGGTTTTTTAAGAGTATCCAGTGCTTTATATGGTGGGAGAACTGGGTTGGGTTGATGCCATGTAACCTTAGTTTCTGTTTGTAATTTTCTTGTGCTGTCCTCTTGGCATCTGGTTATTCCTGGAGTTAGTTGATCTTGCTGTTTCTGGCTGGAGCTTGTCCCTCCTGTGGGTCTGTAAGCATGTGTCAGAACTCCTGGCAAGCCCAGCTCTCTCCTGGGTAGAGTTTGGATTTGGAGGGTGTGGAACAGCCTTAGGTCCTGGGTGCAGACAGAGACTGGAAGGATCCTGTAGTAGGTGCTCCACTGTTCCTGTGCCCTGTGCACTCTGGCCAGTCCCCCTTTGTACATTTTTTGGAGAGAATGTGGCGATCTCACCTCTGGCTGGACTTGTTTATAGAAGTATATATTTACTTTTTAGAAGGGGCGAGGAATCATACCTCCTGTCGGATTTGTTTAGAGATGGTTTCTCAGGTGACAGAAAACTTCAGTAGAATTGGTTTGAACTCAGAATTTTTTCTTCAACACATCTTTTAGTGTTTAGTAGATGGAATTCACAGATCATGGAGATAGATATTTAAATATATTGTGTGATTATAAAAGCATCGCACAGGTAGGCATAGAACACAATATGTGGAATCAATAATAGGAGGATTCTAGGGAAGGGACCTACAGATAATTTGTAGAAAACCCATGGTTTCTCAAAGCACTCACCCAATACACCAAGACATGATGGCATTGCCTTGCACTCTTGTTTCACATGCACAGTGAAGAGTTAGATTCCTATGTATGTTCAAGTTCATTAACTGACCTATGGGGCAATGACCATCATGAGTCGCACATCAATTCCCATAAGATACTATAGTTTTGATATTGGCAAAAGTCAAAACTTTGCAAATTGTCATTTTGTTCTTAGTAAATATGAAATTCCCAACATTAATATTTCTTTAGTGAATAGCCAGTTGCTTAAGCACATACTATTAACCATACACAAACAATATAAACTCACCCTCAGCTATAAGAAACAAATACTGACACTTTATTTTTCCATGTTAGAGTAACTGTGGTATAACTCAGTTTTTCAAATAGAGAGTGCTTAGTAATGAATGGTTTTCCATTACCACTCCCATTTTGGAGATATTCTTTGTCTAGAATGATGTGTTCCCTTAACCCACATCTTGTAGGGTCTTAACTTAGTAATTGTTTCATCCATCTGGCAACAAGATGGAAAATTCTAGATGTCAGTTAACCTCAATTTTCTTACTTAGTTTGGTGACTTATTTTCAGAGAGATAGTATGATAGCTAATCTTGTTTATCACCTAAACATAGGTTGGGGCAACCTCAAGTTGAGGAGTTTCCTATGTCAGATAGACTTGTGTCCATGTCTATGGGGCATTTTCTTGGTTGCTAATTAGTGTAGGAGTGTCTGCCCCACTGTTGGCCATGCCTCCAGGTTACTCTCTTGGCTTTGTTCTATGATAGACTATAACCTGTGAGCTAAAATATATCTTTTCTTCCCCCAAGTTGCTTTTAGTTATGCTTTATCTCAGCAACAGATAGCAAACTAGAAAGAAAGGGTTCATGTATGAAGTGTTTCCTTTATTTGGATAGTTGTCTGAGTTACACTGTGAAAATCTTAACTTTCACTTTTGTTTAACAAAACTGAAAACTGTGTAACATGTATATATGTTAAGTTGTGCCACAGTGTATAAAACAAGCAGCAAAGGTAAACATAATTGTATATTTCAAATTTCAGGGGTAACAATGTGATGAAAAAGAGCACCCCATATCAACAAGGGCCACCTTGTGCTAGTTGTCCCAATAACTGTGAAAATGGACTGTGCAGTAAGTGTAATATAATTCACTGGTAGTTTATCATAGAAGTAGCATTTTAGCTTATTCTGTGAACTTCAAAATCGACTAAATGATGCATTCCTGTGAGAGGAGAAGACATACTAAAAAATGTCAAATATTTTATATGGATCAGAATCTTACATTTTATTTGTAATGAAAATAATTTTACATATGTTACATAATTGTACATTTACCTTACTCTCAGTGACTATGACATGTGGAGACTATTCACTGTGTTTCATTCATAAACCATCCTGTAAAGTTAATATCAATAGGCCCAAAGTATATTTTAAAAAATCAAGACATGGGGCCAGAGAGATGGTTCAGTGATTAAGGTTACTTGTTGATCTTGCAGAGGACCTATTTTCCACTCCGAGAACTAACTATTAGCTGTTCACAACTGCTTATGACTCCAGTTTCAGGAAATCTAGTATCCTCTCTGCCTTTTGTAGATATCTGAATATAGAAATATACAGAAATGCAGGCATACATATACACATAACTTTAAAAAATTAAAAAAATTAAATCATGTATACCTAGAGGAGTTGAGACCATGTTTTACCTATCTTACCTCCTATAATGATAGTGTTTGCATTCACTGTTGATTTTATCATTCCTATAGTATACTCAGAAACATAGTGTTTACCTTTTAAATAATAATTTTTCCTATAAGTAGTTGATAGTTTTTGAAAATATTTAATTATAATATTTGAGTTACATACAATATTGGCTTATAGAAAAGCCATGGATGCAAATGAAAGTATCAAATAAAAACCATGCATCTTTTTTGTTGTTGTTGTTGTTGAATAGAAGTAGGCATAACTATTGGGTTCCAGCACTTAAGATATTTTTGTTAAAATTACTATCATTGATAGAATTCCACTTTTCATTGAGATTTTTATCTTTCTAGTGTGTTCACTTTTATTTAGCAATTATTCCTGACTCAATTGTGTATCTATAATTTAAAATATTAATATCAAAGCTACAAACTAATTAGAAAGTGTGTTGAATGACTATGCCTTACTGAATTATATTTGCTAAAATGTTTGGAATCTATCCAATTTTCAATGAGCATTCAATAGGGAATTTTCAACAAAAGTGAGTGTCAGTCATGTTTCATAAAAAATTTCTTGCCACCAGTATGCAGAAATTGTAAGTGGCAACCATCTTAGAAGCAATGGAGAAACATGCTTTAAATGCAGTGTGTATTCTGCAGCATGAGCTGAGTGTACAGCCAGTGTTTGAGTGCTGGGTGCATGCTTATTAGAAGAAGAAGGATCAGGGTGCAGTTTGAACCCTGGTCCAGACATAAATGCAGAGTTGTTGGAATTTCATATCCCTTTGTGGGAAGGCTCTGATTTGATTATGCCCATGAACAATCAATTTTGAGGGTCTCAGGAGTTCCAAGAAAAACATGGCACACCATTCTCGATTCAATCCATTCACAAAGGGTATTTACTTCTGAAAGTATAAAGTTGTGTTTCCAAAATGTGAGATAAGAGAAAGAGTTTCTATAGTATGTGCCTTATAAGCGTAGCCACTAATGGATACCCGCCCTGTGGGAACTTGCGATGGGCTAGTTAGACTAAGAATCTAATTTAATTTACCATGCATTAAAATAGCTGTATTTGCCTAGTGGGTTTGTATTGGAATTAGCAGATGGACATATGTTTATATCATGTTTCCCCTTTGGCTGCTAATAGACATAGGCGGGTCAATTTATCTTAGAAATAGTCCTTGGAGTTGAATATATATATATTTGAATATACATAGTGAGTCAGTGAGCTCAGCTTACGTCCCTCCTGTGTCATTTGAGATCAGTCACAGTGGCAATGATGGTAGTGTGTTTCTCCTTCCTACCTCCCTTTTGACATTTGATGAACGGATTTTTTTTCCTGCTACTTCAGACAATGGCAATAAGATAACTGCATCTGCTTTTATTTCAGCCAACAGCTGTGATTTTGAAGATTTGCTTAGTAACTGTGAATCCTTGAAGACTTCAGCAGGTTGTAAACATGAGTTGCTCAAGGCAAAGTGCCAGGCTACTTGTTTGTGTGAAGACAAAATTCACTAACATGCCCGGTGTGCAGTATGACAGACTGCATGAGAAAGGGGTACAGGCTTAGTTGAGACTGATGGGGAAAATTTATAGGAGATTAGCGACATGTCACATCCCAAATGACAAGGCTTCTTTCCTTCCTGGATTCAAACATTAATCTCTTTCAGAACAGCCATTTAAAAAAGTGTCATTTAGGATAACAACTTTGGAATTGGACCAACTTTGCTGCTTTAAATGTAGTGAACTGAACCAAGTGGAGAATTCTGAAAGTTGTACCATATCAGGTCATTCACCTCTAGAACTTTGAAAAAAAGAGAAAACTATTTGTGTCCTAAACCAACCTGCAATGGAAGAATGGGCTGTAGTTACATCACCATCAACTTACTTTATAGTACCTGCCAGGATGAAGCTTGACATCTTCATTTGTCTTATGTCTTCTTACTAAAACACAAATAATCATTGTTTTCAATAAAGAACTCAAGCTACCACATACGTGTGATTTTCATGTAATACTTTTTACAGTATGTTGTTTCAACTGTGAAGAATTAAGCCCAGACAAATGATTATGCAGAGAAAAGTCTGTGAAATGGATACCTTAACTTAAATTGAAATAGAAAATAGCAATTATGTCTTGATTTTATTTTATAGATTTCTAAGTAATCATCATATAGAGGATGCAGTTTAAGATAATATAAGCCTAGTCATCTGATAAAACAATTAGCCCTACCAGACCTGAGCCACTGAGCATAATTAACCCCCTGACGGTCTTCCTGAGCATATGTTAGAAAACTGTTAATAACATGTGTCACAGTGGTTAGATTTAGATGCAATTTAGAGGGATGGCAGAAAATAAGTCTACCTTGCTTGGAATGCCAATATTCAGCTTTTCTGTCTGTTTTATCAATGTTCACATCCTAGCCATCAACCACTCGCAAGAAAGTCAGGTCCCTCATTTGACCAGTAATCCTGATAGCTTGGTTTTATACACAAGTACTCCATGTATATCCTGAGCCCAATTAAAAGCTTCCATTTCATAGTAGAAGCACCTGTGAAGTTCTTGGGATAATAGTAGTTTGGCTTTTCTGCATGCATTTGATGGGCATGCAAATTTGTCTTTTCTGTCATATTCTGCCAGAAGTTGTCCCTGATAAACAAGGAGAGAAAAAAAAAATATGCTTGTCCTTTCTTCAGTGATATGACCTGGAATGTTCACTGGCCCTTTATCACCCTCCTCATTAAAGCTTAGATCCACATTTGGTGCCACAAAGTTCCTAGTCAAACCCTCACCGATCACACCCGCCTCTCCTTATTACTTGGTTGAGGGGTGTGGGCATGTCCCCTTCTTACAATACACTCTGTCTTTCATTTTCAGAATCACCACTTTCACTTTCACTCAATGCTTCCATGGTGTAATTGTCACTTCAATCAGAAAGAGAGTGGTAATCTTTGCAAAGTTCCCCCTCATCAGACTCAGAATTCTATAAAGTATCCACCACTTGCTGAACTGAGTAGTGACTTGGCCTTGCCAGATTACCCATTAAAGTGCTCCGTTAGTTACTTGCTTACTTCATGGTGAATTTTTAACCCCCCAAACACTTCAAAATACAACCAAAACAGACATTTGCAACAAACAAGTTGCTTGCAATCACCTAACATCATGCTAGCACAAGACTGAGCAGTGACTGGGTGTTATTTTTAGCTCTTGGTAATGAGACATCTGCTATTGCTGCTATACTGGGAATTTGGTATTATAGACATTTATGTCATTCTTGGTCTAGTGGGAAATTGGTACAGTAGGATGACGATGAGTAAATGTCCTAGAGAAGTTATCATTTATAATTCTGTTCATTACATTCAAAACTGTTTGCCGATGACATGTAAATCAGCTTATTTATTCTTTTTTTTTTTTTTTTTTTTTTAGATTTACTTATTTATTATATGTAAGTACACTGTAGCCATCTTCAGACACTCCAGAAGAGGGCATCAGATCTTGTTATGGATGGTTGTGAGCCACCATGTGGTTGCTGGGATTTGAACTCTGGACCTTTGGAAGAGCAGTCAGTGCTCTTACTCACTGAGCCATCTCACCAGCCCAGCTTATTTATTCTTAAGACTAAGTATGCTAAACATCTCCAACATTGAAAAGATTGCCAGAAGTATTAAAAAAGTAGATCTGCTCATATAGATCATGACCTGTCATGAGCTAGCTCCCAGTGTCCACAACATGAAAGAGATAACTGAATTTTTCTGCACCACTGAAGAAAATGTATTCATAATTGTAAAACACGTTAAAGAAAATTTCTAGGCCTACCCAATTTTACTATAAAATTCTGTCAAACACATAGAAAAAAACATTTGGAATACTTGTACACATTCCATTCTAGAAAACTGAGTGATAGGAAATAATGTCCAATTCATTCTTTGAGATTATGTCATCCTCATACTGAACAAAATTTAAGGTTGAAACCAGATGTATAGGTATCATTCGCATGGAAAAACTGTAGAAGAAAACACTTAGCAAATTGTCTAGTAGTAAATGTAAAGTGGACATTGCCTAGAATTTAGAGCAAGCTTCTAGAATAAATGGACTTATATATGGAGAGGATTCAGTGTTGCTGTCCAGCACATTCACACTTGCCTAAGATTCCATGACTGCCTGTGGAAATTGATTTCTTCCAAAGAAAGAGTGTTTCTTCTTTGTAGCTTTGAGAAATCACTTGTTCCATAACAATTTAATATATGGATATATTACACATAATAAATGGATGTGTATTAAAAGGGGGGTTATTGGATTGGTTTATAGACTGAGTCTAGTTAATCCAGCAATGGCTGTCTCCTGAAAGAAAGGCCAATAATCTGTTCAGTCCACATGTCTGGGTTTCTCAGCTAATCTTCAGTCTACAGTGGAACTCTTAAGAAGTAGGTTCTAATATCATTGAAGGGCTGCCTCAGCAGCCTTCATAGATGAACTTGTCAGGAAGAGAGTGAAGGCAAAAAGCAAAAGATTCATTCTTCCATGTCTTTTTATGGAGGCTGTCACCAGAATGTGTGGCCCAGCTTTAGGGTGGTGGGTCTTCTTAAATGATCCAGATTTAGTGTGAGTCTTCTCACCTCAAGTGATTAAGAAGATCCTTCACAGATGTGCTCAGCTGCTTAGGTTTTAGTTGATTCCAGATGTAGTCAAGTTGACAATAAAGATTAGCTATCCCAGATCACATTTAGAAGTGTCTCCATGCTTATTCCATAACCCAGTGGGAGTCATGTAAACAGTATGCATTGTCTTTTAATTTGGTGAAAACCTTCAGTATAATAGAAAGATGAACATGTTGCCAAGTGTATAGTAGCTCTGGCTTAAGCAGAAAGCATCACTATTAGTTGTCTGGTAATCTCTTGAAGCCCATCACCTCTCATATTCTCTCTACATACTTTCCTGAAGGCATTTCCTATCTGTATTATTGTATCACATGTATAGTATACTTTATTCTGAAGGCTTCTTGAGATTGGAATACCCTTGTGTTTTAGGGCAAAATTGTGATTTCATTTGGGGACCTTCCCTTTCCCAGTTTCAGCACTTTCTGTCCATTTCCCACAACAAATCGAGTCCCTCTGCTCTCTGGTTTCAACCCAAAGTTAAAACTTTCTCTGCTGTTTTTTATTACTTTATTATTCTGTTCTTTACTAATTGGGTGACAGGTCATCCCATTTAGTGTACTGTGGTCTAGTGTACTGATCCATTCTGGTTTGTTTTCCCAGGTTGTAGGCCATGTGGTTTCTTGGAAAATTAATTATTTTAAGTATAAGTGTAGCCAGTGGATGAATTCAGCAGCTGTATTTCTTCACTTCTGCTAGTCCTCCATAACAACACAAAGAAACCAAGATTTATTCAAAGCTGCTCCTCCCTACTGGACAGTTAAATGATTTATAATAACCTTCTATGCTAATCTGGCTACGTCCTAGCCCCAAACCATGATACTTGCATATTATTATTAATTTAACTCTTTGGGCTTCAGATGTTGTTCTCACAGTGTCTTCTTGAACCCTTTCCTTTTCATGCTGATCTGAAAACTCCCTCTCTCTCTTCTTCTCATGCCTGGCAGAGTCCCACCCTATTTTTTCTTCTGCCTATCCATTGGGTGATCAGTATTTATTGACAAGACAGAGAATAAATGGTAGAATTGCTTACACAAGCTAGAGACAGGAGATTCTTGACCTAAGCCTTACAATGCCGTGTCTGGATTGAAACGAGATATCCCAGTTTATTTGGCATGTCTGTTGACCACTGGGTGGATACTTCATTCCTCCTTAGAATAAGGAACAAAATACTCATGAAAGGATATAGGTACAGAGTCAAAATTTAGAGCTAAGATGA
>NC_034607.1:8620861-8629657 GCF_900095145.1 Mus pahari | reverse complement strand
ATAATAATAATAATAATAATAATAATAATAATAATAATAATAATAATAAAAGAATAAGTCCCCAGCATCAGAGCACAAAAGATTTTACATTTAACTTGTTTCATCAATTTTTCCACACATTATCCTTTGTCTTCTTGAATGAGATCTAGTATCTCATTTTAAGCTCTGTTTTCCTGCAAATGTTTTCAGATTTCTTTACCTCAAGAGTGTCTGTGTTTGCCTGGCTATTACAGATGACTCCTAATATATGAAATAAATAAATATAGACTGGTGGTGTGCCCCTCAGTTTTCTCTCTGAGGTTAATTGTGGGACATCATTGAAGACACCTCACACTTAGGACACAGGATTTAGCTATTTCGAGTTGGATAATACCTGAAAGCCTTCCTACAGTCTAGTTTCCATGGTTTCAGAAAACACTTTACAAGCTCTTAAGGGAGGTTAAACAATCAGCAGTACTCCACTGCTTCAACATTATGAACAATTATTAGCAAGGTCTAAAAGGTCTAAAAAGCTCTAATAATGGGCACTCATGTTGGCGGTGACCGATAGCTATCTATTTAGACTTAAGGCTCTTTTACCAGGACAGAAATCATTCCAGGTCCTTGCAACTTAGTTAACTTTTCAGGGTCAGTACAGTTCACATACTGTGATAATAGTATGTATCTTATTGTAACCCCTAAAACTAGCATGAGGTTCATATAGAATGGGTTTTCAAGAATGAGAACTTGGAACTTTGAGTGAAAAGTTTACTGACTCTTATAAAAAGTTCATTCTAGGACATAGTTAATTCACTTCATAGGTAGTTTTAAGTTTTGGGAGGAAATTTATTTTCTTTGGCTTGTTGCAATCTACAGTGCAGTTGTTTAAACAAGGAAGAAAATGATGACTACTCTTAATACATACTTTGATATTTATGACTTCCTTTTGCATGGTTGGAAGCACAACAATACCATCCCAACTCAATTATTGTTGAGTCAGAGAGACTAAAATAAAGGAATATATAACGTATCTCTACATGGAGATCCACAATGTGTCACGTTCTATGAATGTTAAAGACACTGAGTTTTGAGGTAAAAGAAGGTATTTGGATTCAAATTTAATATGAAAATTGAGTCAATGCACTGTTTCCTCATTTGCATTTCCAAATTTTAGTTTTTATTCACAGAAAATATTAAAAGAATAAACTGAGAGTAACAATTCTCATAATTGTAAACTATTTTCAATGTCTAATAAAAGTTATCTTCATTTGTAATCCTTTGAATGAGACTGTCTTATGTTTTGTTACTTCCCCCTCCTTATAATAAAGCATTAAGTATGTATTATGAATTTTGATAAATACATTTAATTGGACAAATAAATCTTAATTGTGCCAATGACTTCATTAAGACACACCCAGTTTGCTTGTAAAGCATACCTTTTTTTGTGCATATGTGCACTATAAGTCACACAGCAATTCTTTCTGTCTTTTATTAATGCTATACTTGTAGGTTAGACAATAGCTACTGAAAGGTTAAAGAGATGAGAAACTCAAAGAAGCTGGTGCACCTAGGTCTGATATTGGATATAGGTAACAAAACAGTGTCACTGTGATGTTTATATCAGGTATTATTTGTTCAATTGCTTCACTGAAGAGCCAAGTCACAAGGTCAATGTCTGAATCTGCCCTCTGGATTGTATCAACTTCAGTGACAAGGCCATGACTTTGCAGCAGTCTTTATAAGGTGTGGGATCTGTGCATACAGACAAGTGCTTGGAAAAATAGTTGGCAATACAATCAGTCATTAATACCAGTGAGTATTAACACATTAGATGCAATCCTATGCACAGTTGGAAGCTCTTTGGCTCTTGGTATGCTAATGAATATACTGGATATTTAGATGTTGATTACTAGGGCCAAGACCTTGCAGTTTAACGTGTTCTTTCCATAAAGGGTAGAGGGTAGGTATTAACCTCGTTCTGATTGGTTAATAATCTTGTGTGTGAATAAGTTTGCAATCCTTTACAATAATTTCATATGTACATATTCTCTCAATTTTCATTGATATATATATATGTGTATATATTATGCTATATTTTAACTTTAAACAAAAAGTTTTTATTAATCAGTTGTGTTTAGGTACACAGTAAGATTCATTTTCATTTTTCTTTATATATAAACTCTTGATGGAGTTAAGTAGTTTTAATGTGATCAGAAACAATACAAGGGCATCCATTATCTAGGCAACGGTTAACTGTAGGTATTGAAGTTTTAGAACTGTAAGGCAAAAAAACTAAAAGGGAAACAAATATGAAGAGAATTCAGATGATGTCCACATGCACACATGACTCTCTAGAAAAGAGACTATAAAGACTCTACATGGAACTCTTCAAGCAGATAAATATTTTCGCCAAGTTGGTGGAACAAGAAACTATACCCCTGCCCTAAATCAGAAGATGTCCTATATACTTTAGGCAAATAATCAGGAAATCAATCTCATTCAACATAACCCTCCCAAATAACTGGAAATGAACCTAATGAAGTAAATGAAAGTCAACTATAGTCAAGATACTGAAGAAGGAATTGAGAGTAAGTAGAACATGATGCAAATATTTCTCATTCTCATGGAATAGAAAAATTATTTTTATGCAGATGGTTATTCTAGCTAACGCAATACACAAATTCAATAAAAATGGAATAACAAACCATTGTCAGCCTTCACAACATGCTATAGAAGTCTCTAAATTTACATGGAATCATTACAGAATAAGGACAGCCAAGGCAACCATGAACAAAATGAGGGTGTAATATCCATACCTTATTTCAAGGTATAACACAGGACCATAGCATGATACTGCAACAAAAATAGATTTATACATCAATGAAATAGAATGGAATACTGGGATATAATTCCACACAACTACAGCTACCTGAGTTCTCTCAAATTATCAAAAGTATGAATTTAAGAAAAGACATCATGTTTAACCCATGGTATGGGTTTTAATGTCCATCAACTACTGAAAATCAAACTTTGTGTTTATCATTCATTTGTACAAAATTCTAATGCAAATTATCATAGCCTTCAACATGAGACATGATAATCTTAAATAGTTAAAAACAAAAATGAGAAAGAAAGGTACCTTAGAAAAAGAGGTAAGAACTTTTGGAACAAGACTCCAACAGCACAGGAAATGAGGCAAAAAACTGACAAATGGATGTTATGAACCACAAAAATCCTTGCAGGGCAGTGACCTCTTAGTGAACTTAAGGGATAGTTCACAGAATGAGACAATTTTTTTCTATTTGTCTAACAGATGATTGGAGTCTAGATTATACAAATAACTCAATAACCACAGCATCAATAATATAAGCTGTGTCCAGTGTAGAATCTGGTCTTTCTGCAGCTTGTGAATCATGATGTAGAACTATCAGTTCCTCCAGCACCATTTCTGCCTGAATGCTGCTATGTTCATGATGAAAATGGACCAAATTTCTGTAATGGTAAAACAGTTCCAAATCAAATGCTTGCCTTTGTAAGAGTTGTCTTGGTCATGGTTTCTTTTCATAGCAATGGAAATCCAAAGTAAGACATAAGGTATGAAAAATTGGAAGTTAAACCAGGCATTGACAAATTAAGCAGGGATTTGTACAGGAGACAATTTCCTGAAAAGAACACCAATGTCTTAGGCTCTGTCTTAGTTGGGGTTTCCTGGACAAAACATCATGACCAAGAAGCAAGTTGGTGAGGAAAGGGTTTATTCTTTATTCAGCTTACACTTGACACTGCTGTTCATCACCAAGGAAGTCAGGACTGGAACTCAAGCAGGTCAGGAAGCAGGAGGTGATTCAGAGGGCATGGAGGGATGTTCCTTACTGGCTTGCTTTCCCTGGCTTGCTCAGCCTGCTTTCTTACAGAACCCAAGACTACCAGCCCAGAGATGGCACCACCCACAAGAGACCCTCCCACCCTGATCACTAATTGAGAAAATGCCTTACAGCTGGATCTCATGGAGTCATTTTCTCAACTGAAGCACTTTTCCCTGTGATAACTCCAGCTTGTGTCAAGTTAACATACAAAGCCAGCCAGTACAATTGACCCCTTGTTACCTTGACACACAAACACATCACTATTAAGCCTCAACCCTTACTTTCTTATTCATCCCCAAGATCTCAATAACTTTAAAGTCCCACAGTCTTTACATATTAAAAATTCAATCCATTTAAAATATCCAATATCTTTTAAAATTAAATGTCTTTTAAGAATTCAAGGCCTATTAACTGTGGGCTCCACTAAAATACCTTCTTACTACAAGAGGGAAAAATATCAGGGCACAGTCACAATCAAAAGCAAAATCAAACTCCAACCATTCAATGTCTGGGATCCACTCAACATCTTCTAGGCTCCTCTGAGGGCTTGGGTCACTCCTCCAGCCCTGCCCTTGTAGCACACAGTTTGTCTTCTAGGCTCCAGCTGCTGTACTCCACTGCTGCTGCTGTTCTTGGTGGTCATCTCATGGTACTGGCATCTCCAAAACACTGCTGTCTTCCACTGTAACTAGGATTCATCAACAGCATCTCATAGGCTCTCTTCATGGTGCCAAGCCTCAACTCCTTTGCATGATCTCTTCAGTCTTGGGCCATCAATTGCAACTGAGGAAGCACCTTCACCAATGGGCTTCCAAGGCTTTTACAGTGCTGAGCCTTAGCTGCTCTTCATGACCCTTTCATGCCTTCAAAACCAGTAACACCTGGGTGACTTTTACACATTACCAAGTCCTGCTGCAGCATGAGGTACAACCTTGGCTATCTCTGGAACACAGCCTCTGTGTTCTCAGAAAATACTTCCCAGAAGATGTCACCTCAATGATGCTGGTCTCATCTTAATCACCACTAATTTCTTTGCTCCAGCTAACCAGCATCAATAGTCCCAGTATTGCAAAGGTTTTGCTTTAGTAGTTCTGGTATCTTGTTAATCACAGCTGATTCTTCAGCCCCAGCTAATCAGAACCACAGAATCTTCACAATCAAAATAGCAATGGCCCTGAAAAGAGTCTTTAATCTTCCCTCTAAAATTTCACAAGCCAGGCCTCCATCTTCTGCACTGTTTTCAATATTATCTGCCAAGCTCCTATACAACGTCCCATAGAGCTCTTAACACTGATCTTCTGGCCCAAAGTTCCTATGTCCTTCCACAGTCCTCCTCAAAATATGGTCAGGTTGTCACAGGAATACCCCACTATGCTGGTACCAACTTCTGTCTTAGGGTTTTACTGCTGTGAATAGACACCATGACCAAGGCAAGTCTTATAAGAAACAACATTTAATTGGGGCTGGTTCAGGGTTCAGAGGTTCAGTCCATCATCATCAAGGTGGGAACATGACAGTATCCAGGCAGGCATGGCACAGGCAAAGGCTGCTAGTGGAAGACTGACTTCCAGGCAACTAGGGTGAGGGTCTTAAGCCCAAACCCACAGTACCACACCTATTCCAACCAGGTGACACCTATTCCAACAAGGCCACACCTCCAAATGGTGCCCCTCACTGGTCCAAGAATATACAATCCATGACATGCTCTAAAACCAACAATTGATAAATGGGGACCTCATGAAACTACAAAGTTTCTCTGACTCTAAGGACACTGTCAGTAGGACAAATAAACAGCCTGGAGATTAGGAAAGGATCTTCTTACTAACAAACCTACTTCTGACAAAGGGTTAATATCCAAAATGTACAGAGAGTCCAGGAAGTTAAATACCAATAGCCCAAATAACATAAATTAAAATAAGAGTATATAACTAAACAGAGACTTCTCAACAGAGGAATCTCAAATGGCCTGGAAGCATTTACAGAATTTTTCATTATTTAGTTATCAGAGAAATGCAAATCAAAACAATTCTGAAGTCCCCACTTACACCAATCAGAATGACTAAAATATAAAACTCAAGATATAGCACTGGGTAGTGAGGATGTGGAACCAGGGTAACACTTCTTCATTGCTGGTGGGAGTGTAAACATGTACAACCACTTTGGAAATCAATTTGATATTTTCTCAGAAAACTGGGAATAGTTCTACCTCAAAACCCAGCTATACCACTCCTGAGCATATAAGCAAATGATGTTTGAATATCCCACAGAGATACTTGCTCAGCTGTATTCAAAGCAGCTATTCATAATAACCAGTAAGTGGAAACAACCTACATATCCCTCAATTGAAGTATGGATAAAGAAGATATAGTAATCTACACAATGGAATGGTGTCAAGCTATTGAAAACAAAGGTATCATGAATTTTGCAGGCAGATCGATGAAAATATCTCCTGAGTCAGGTAACCTGGTTCTGAAAAAAAAAACATGAATGGGATATATTCACTTATAAGTACGTATTAGCCATAAAATACAGGTACCATGGTGTACTCTAAAGACTCCAAAAAGGTAAACAAGAAGGAATGCCCAAGTGATGATGTTTTAATATAACTTAGAAGGGGTAATAAAACAGTCATAAAAGGCAGATGGAGGGAGGCAATTGGAAGTGATGGATGATGGGGAAGGGAATAGGGGTTTAGGATTAGAGTGGGGAAGAACAAGAAAGATGTCTAGATGGCCATGAAAATGAATGGAAATCTTCAAGAGGTGGGTGTGAGGTGATGGTGTACATGTCTAGGAGGAGATAGAGACCCGGAATAAGGGAGGTACCCAAGAATCAATGGTGGCAACCTTAGCTGTGATTCACAGCACTGTCCATACTGAACCTGAAGAGTCCACCTCCTGTAGGAAGGCTGGAACCCAGTGGAACAACAATGACACCAATTTACCCACAAAAGCTTCAACTGAAAATTTATCCTGTGTATAAGAAATGCAGGGACAAGAATGGAGCAGAGACTGAGGAAATGGCCAACCAATAAATAGCACAACTTGAGACACGTACCATGGGCAAGCACCAATCCCCGACATACAAATGATACTCTGTTTTACTTGCAGACAAGAGCATGTTGTCTTCTGAGAGGCTTCATTCAGCACCTGACATAGAGAAATACAGACATCGATAGCCAAACAATGAATGGAGTTTAGAACTCTTTTGGAAGAATAGAAGGAACGATTGTTGGCCAAAAAGGGGATAGGGACTCCTCAGGAATACCAAGAGTCAACTAACCTGGGCCCTTGGGGAACTCAGAGTCTGAACCACCAACCATGTAATAAACACAGGCTGGACTTAGGCCTTCCTGCACATATGTACCAGAGGTACAGCTAGGCCTTTATGTGGGTCCCGAACTAATGAATTGGGGACTATCCCAAAATGTGGGATTTCTTCTACTAGGTAGGGTGCTTTGTCTGTCCTCAGTGTGTCAGGAAGATCCTACCTTCACAGAGACTTGAAGTGCATGGGGTCAGTGAATCGGTTACCTCAGGTGGCATCCAGGGGCTCAGAGGAGCAGGGGAGTGGGTGTGTGGGAGAATTATGGGAGAGGTGACTGAGAAGGCATCTGTGCATTGTGTGTCTTTCCCTGCATTTTTCCTTATCTGCACTCAAAAGTCTATGTGACTTTTGGTGTCTTGTGCTTTCATATCTATATGCAGAGGGGAATGAACCAGGGTATTTCATTTCATCAGTTACCATCCTTTAAAATCTTTAATATGCCAGGTTCTATTTTTAGCTCATTTTAAAAACATACCTGCTTATGTAGAAAAAAAAACATTAAAATTTCTTTTAAAATTAAAATACTTTCTTATATAGAAAAAAAAATCTTTAAAACACAAGAAACAACACATGAACAAAGAGGAAAAGCAGAAGTTCAGAGGCAGGCTTTTGGTCAGCTTGCTTTCTCCATTCTGCAGTCCAGGATTCCATGTCCATGGAAGGTCCTGTCCATAATCAAAATGGGTCTCTCAACACCAATTAATGTAGTTAAAATAATCCCACATAAGCATTCCTAGAGGACTATTACCTGGTGATTCTTGAACCTGTCAAGTTGACAACACTATCAGCTTTATTAATTCTACTAGTTTTTGCCTTGTTGAAATATCCCTGTTTCATGGGAATCAAACTAAGTGGATCATGATGTATAATTTTTAAAAATCTGTGGTTTAATTAGGTTTGTAAGTATTTTGTTTGCAATAATTATACTACTTGCCTATTGCATTGTATTTTTTCTTTGTGGTTGCTTATTTTTTTTTTTATAAGTTCACACATGAGCATTGTATCTACATCATTCAAGTCCCCTCAACTTTCCCTATTTTCCATCTCGCCATTCAAATTCATCAGCTCTCATTTCTTCAACAAATGTACAACTTATTAAGTCCATTTAGCATTGATTCAAAGGACATAGGTCCAAGGGTGACCACGTGAAAGTGCATCACCTCAGCAGGCGCTCCTCTTTGGGGGACAGTGATTCTCCCTCTGCAGATATCTACCACCTCTATCTATTCATCTAGTGGATGACTGGTACCTCTTTTAGGCCAGGTCAGCAGTGGGGACTAATTGAGGCAAGAAAGAACAACTGCTCTACAAATTCTTTACATTTGAGCCCAAATAGACATGTATTATTTCCTCTAAACTACATTTGGGCATTTTTCCTACTAAGAAACAAATGACTAATACACTCTTATTACCAACCAAAGTAATTAAACATAAAAATCATAAACACAATGATGACAAACAAGTCCACTGAATCAAGAATTTACCAATATATATATATGGGCTTTAACTTAAGCAATAAGAAATTTATACTGGGGGCTGGTGAGATGGCTCAGTGGGTAAGAGCACCCAACTGCTCTTCTGAAGGTCCAGAGTTCAAATCCCAGCAACCACATGGTGGCTCATA
>NC_034607.1:8611464-8620431 GCF_900095145.1 Mus pahari | reverse complement strand
AAAAATGCAGAGGCAGGTGGATATCTGAGTTCGAGGCCAGCCTGTTCTACAGAGTGAGTTCCAGGACAGCCTAGGCTATACAGAGAAATGCTGTCATGAAAAGTCAAAAAAAAAAAAAAAAAAAAAAAAAAAAAACCCAAAAAAGAATTTTAAAAATGCATATGAGGTTACAATTTAAAGTAGACAATTAAATCAGAGTTCCTGGTTTTATTCTGTAAAATAAAAGCATGGTAGCTGATATTTCTGCTTTGCCAATTAGAAAAACCTCAATCAAATTAAAAAAAAAATCAACATCATAGCCAATTACTGCCTAAGAATGTGACACAAGATTCAGACAATAACAAATCCAAAGGACAAGGCTTCACCCTCTGAAGCTCCCTGGGAAGCAGTTCTAGAATCTGAATCCTACACATGCTTTGAGTTCTTCCTGTGACAAAGTATCAGTGAGAGTCATTCTCTGAGGACACTCTCACACTTTCATTAACCTTCAACTTCTTTTTTAAAAAAATTATTTATTTTATCGATATGAGTACACCATAGCTCTCTTCACACACATCAGAAGAGGGCATTGGATCCCATTGCAGGTGGTTGTGAGCTACCATGTTGTTGCTGGGAACTGACTCATGACCTTCGGAATAGCGGCTCGTGCTCTCTCCAGCCCAATGTTAAACCTCTTTACTAGGTGTGCACAATGAAGACTTACTGTGAGTAATATCCTACCAGGACTTCAGGAGAAGTTGGTGGGGGTGGAACGGCCATTTGAAATCCAGATGTGAAGGCTGTTCTATTTACAAAGGCCTTTCTTCAAGAACAAGTGTTTTAGTATTTCCTTATCTGAGTTATGAAAGAGCATAACTGACTTGAATGAATAGGAACACCCAGCTCAGCCTTACTCTTCTTTTCCATGTGGAGTACTGGACCTAGGTTTGCATGAACACGGCCTGCACAAGACTGGGCATGCCAACATTCAGTCATAGATGAGGGAGGGGGCATTGGCAATTGAGGCTGTTGTGGCAGGCGAAGTCATTATTTTCAGTGGTCTAACACTTGGTGACTTTTCTTGGCTCCAGACATCACTAAATATATGTATAACTATGTGTGTATCATTGGTTAAATTTAATGAGCTTCCAAAAGCAAAACAAAAAGACATGAAGCAGGAGAGTAATTTATTGGGAAAAGTGTTTATAGTTTATGGGAGAAAGAAGTAGGAGAGTCTGCAATGGGAGTGTAATCAAAATGTATCATATTCTTGAATGAAATTATCCAGAAGAAGATAAAGAGAGAAAGCACGATGCTTAATGTTTTATAACTACAAAGCTTCATTGTTTTAAACATAAACCATTTCCACTCACTTTGCATCGGAGTACAGTATGGAAGAGCAAGGGACCCATGTGAATTCACTAAGAATGTTGCCATTAAATAACATGCGCATTTAATAAAAGGAAGGTTAGGCCATTAGTTCAGAAGTGATGCCTTCTCCTTTCACAGCTGGTTCAGAACACATACTTTGCTGCCTAATGGCTATATTTAGTATTTAACTGGAGGGAGGAGAGACTAGCTTATTGTATTAATTTCCAGACTACATTCTTCTTATAACTGGGTGGTTAACCAAATAGGATGTAGGACTTGAAAGAGAACCTGGTAAAACGCACAGCAGGTATGACACCAGGAACCTCCTATGTGAAAGTAAACGAATACATCCGTAAATTCAAGAATTTTTCCAGAGGATAGAGGTCATGCTTTATATAATTGCCTTGGTCCCTAACTCTGGTCCCATGAAGCCTAGGGGGTATAATTCTGAAATTTACTGTGTCCACTTGATTCTTCTGAGCATGACATTTGCTCAGGGCAGTAAAATATTTAGACAGTTTTAACTCGTGTTGATCATCATTTGCCTGGTCTTTAAGCAACTTTTCATCGTGATTACAGGCACAGAGGATTATCTCAAAGGCCTCTGGGATGTTTTGTTCTCCTTGAGAGTCAGGTTTTTCCAAGTCAACCTTGTAGTTTGTCTTGTGATTAGCAGATATGGTAGCTTCTTTTCCAGTCTGTGTCAGAACCTGAGGTAGAGGCAATTGTTTATAGCAGGTTTAGAATAAGAAACAAAGGCCTATCCAGGGATTGAGTTTATTTTGTTTTATTTTTTAGTTCTGTGCTCATAGACCCCACAATAATATACGAAAAATTCCCCTTTATGTCTATGCCTATCTTCTGTTTTACATTCCAGGAATAGTGACAATTATTGTATGTTTGAACAAACAGACCTAAGAAACTTATGAATTCTTGGTAGGAAGAATGCATATGGTAGACATTTTATCTAAGCCAATGTTGTCATACACAAACAATTTCCTCTATGTACTTAAACTCAAATAAAATTCATTTCAAAGCTCAAAAATGAGTTTCCTGAGAGAAGGTAATCGTGATTTTTCTACTTATATACTATCGTGTTTTGTATATAAAAATTCTTCTGAAAAGATGTGTTTTTGATTGAGTTATGGTAGAGTTTTTTTTAGAAGGGCAGACAATTTGAAAATATTGATAATAATAGATAATATGTAGCAATTTAAAAGTTGCTATAAAGATAGAACAAAAGAGCAGTGAGTGAGCTAGGGAGAGAGGTGGACCTGTATATTTGATGTGATGTCAGGTGACAGAAAGACTGAAGACTACAGACTGTCATTGCTCATTAGGGTCAGCAGATGGTACTGAACAGCATGGAGTTCATGGAGACCAGGCTCAGCCCCAGAACCTGTCACCTAACTTTTGGATTCCCTCTGAATCTGGGTAGGGAGGAAAGGTTTACTTTCTGGTTTGGACCACCTCAAAGCACTTCCTTGGTCCAAGATGCCACTGGAGTCTACATTATTGTCAGAGGTCCATTCGTCTTCCCTAGACTCCAATGAAGCCTGAGATTCATGTAAATGTTTTTGTCTGTCCAGTTGCCAGATATGTTAGTGATATCTCATGTTTGCTGCCTTGTAGAAGAGCAATGGTGATTTAGTGGTATGTGTAATCACCTGAGACCCTGTTGAGAATAGTGGTCTAGGCAGCCACTGTGTGCCATGATTGGGTCAGTGGTCCTGATATGGCCACTAAGCTCACGTGGATGCCTATAGTCAGGGTTGCTGCCTGAAGGGACCTTAATGTATGTGATAGAGCTGGCCCACCACTCAACATACATAGGCAAAGATGACTTGGCTCCACTGTGCTCAGGCTACTTTACAATTCTCCTTAATTGATGGTGTCTGGCTTGGATGGAGATAAATACTCATCCTCTGTTGTTGGGCTAACAACTAGGAATTAGACAATGCTCCAGTGAAACTAAATGGACCTTTTTTCAAAATCTATTTATTTATTTATTTATTTATTTATTTATTTATTTATTTATTCATTTATTTGTTTTTGTGGGGGTAGATCAGGGGAAAAGAAGTGCATATTTAGCTTACTGGGAGGTTAGTGTGATGGGTGTATGATGTGAGATTCCCAAACAATTAATAATCATTCAATAATTCATTAAAAGCTGAAAGGATTATAAAAAAGAATTTATTATAAACACTATGTCCTCAAACTTGATTGGGAAATATGTGCATACTACAGGGGAATAAGGAGTTATCTCTTACAGTTGAGGCCAACTTCATATGCCATACAGATTAGCAGAGACGTTTGGCTCTTGGTTCTCATATTGGACTATATTTGAGAAAAGGTCCTTTGTTCAGTGCTGGAGTCTTCTGCCCCTGTCTCATATTTTGCCGTGGTCTAATTTCAAGCTTTATAACTGAACTCAACTTTTAATGTTTTACTCAGTTACTTAAGCCTTTTAATATTCATCTTTGACAGCTGGTAAGTGTCATATATTTGGAGCACATCTCCCTCTACAAATGTCCAGCTCCTACATGTCATTAGTGGGTACTATAGCATCCAGAGGTAGGAAGTTCAACCTTAGTCTTTACATATCCTTCTTAAGTTCTCCACCAACCCAATGAGAGTATTGTTACTCATCATATCATCAGAATTTTTTTTATCATTAGGATTTTTGTATTCATATTTATTAAACCAATTTAAAGAGTAATCAGTTATATCTGAGATAATTATCGATGTAACATTCATACTTCCTTCAGTGATCATGGGTGGCAGCAGCAGAATTATGAGAACTAACATCACTGGTAAAGATGTCATGACTGAAAGTAAACAGTAGGGCAGGGGACACAGAGGTAATCAACATATTGATAGAATATAAGCCAAAGCAATTCGAGCTGACAAATTTATTCACACAATAAAGGAAGTGATGCACTAGGGAGTTTCTGTAGTTTTACTGTGTCAATCACGGTTTTAATTGGAAGGATATTTAACCAAAATAGTCGGCTGATATCCTTGATGTGTACCTGCAAAGATAAGGCAATTCCTAGCTTCTTTCTACACAGGTCTAATCCTCTGCCCTCAATGGCAAATGTGGGGAAAATAAAGATCCAGCTTCTTCTACTTTTTCTATGTAGCATATTTTATTTTGCTATTCTCTGTATAGCTTTGATGTATACTGGACAAGTATCAGGCTGCAGGGGTTGGTTAGACAGATATAATTGTACAGACACCTTAGAAGTGGCATTTTGTGAAGAGCAATTTCAAGTTATGTCAAATCAATTTCTATTTTTCTTCAATAAGAAATACAAACACGAGCGGGGTGTGGTGGCGCACGCCTTTAATCCCAGCACTCAGGAGGCAGAGGCAGGTGGATTTCTGAGTTCGAGGCCAGCCTGGTCTACAAAGTGAGTTCCAGGACAGCCAGGGCTACACAGAGAAACCCTGTCTTGAAAAACAAAAAAAACAAAAAAAACCCAAAAACAAACAAACAAAAAAACAAACAACAAAGAAATACAAACACAATTAATGAATTGCATTTATAGTCTATTTAAGCTCATTCAAACCTTCTTTTAATAGATGGGCTCTTTCATATTTCATTTACATTTTAATCAAACTGCTCATTGCATACAGTTTCCGGTCTGAGAATTTATGAAGTCCTACATACTTTAGGTGCTTCTAATGACCATGTAATGTGGTACCCACTCACTTTCCTTCTGGAACTCATATAACAGGGTTACATTACAAACTAAATGTGAGAAGTCTCATTTTCTACATCATGTGAACATTCATAATCTTCAAAATAATTTTTATAATTATATAGTTTCTCCAAATTTTTAACTAGCTGAATGACAGTGGAGAGTCATGATCAGCAAACCTCTAGTACATTTTACATATTTAAATACCATTTCCTCTTGATTTTCTCAAACACGGTCACATACTCTGTAATGTGATGATAACTGCACTGCCTGGGTTTCATTGCAATTTTAAATTAAAATTTGAGTCAAAATGTTCCTGCATAGATCTGTAACTTTTTTCTGTCTTCCCTCATGGCCACTATCATTGTTATCACTAGAAAACATTTCTGTTCCCCATGATTTTCATACTTAGTGCCCATACCTTCCAGAGTAACAGTCATTATTCTTATTCAGTGAAGAGCAAATAACAAGTAATTTTTTTCCATTATAACATTTACTTAGGCCCAAAATTTTAGACAAAATTAGACTCACTTGTAATCATGGGAAGACGAGGAAATGCATTTGATTTCAGTTTTCTTGTGTTCAGAGTGGTGAATTGCTGTGTAGTACATCTCTTCTGACCAGTTTCATTTTTTTGAGATTGAGTAGTCCTTAAATTTGCCAGTTGTGTATTTTGAAGACTGAGTCTCTAATATTTTACTAGCCTCTGTAATCTTGACCATCTAAGTACTGTTATCTTACCGTAAACCTGGTTTGCAGTCCTTGGACTTAGCGGGAGTTGCTTGTTCCATATAGTCAGTTCAAGTCAGCTTCTTCGGCAGGCTCCTGGGCCTCTCTGGTTCTCATGACTCCTCCTCTTTTTTCATTGGGCAGAGGGCGGGTGTTTGGTGTTTTGAGGACTGGGGTGTCTGTGCTTTATTGACTGCTGTTCCTTGAAGAGTGGATTGATTTCATGATTTCCCATGGGTTGTGATTCTTGTTCTTCAGTATATTTAAGAGAATGACATGGGAGAGTAGCTTTGATTCAGTTCCCTGCATCTGTGAGTCTATAATCTACTATTTTGTCTTTGCTCCTAGAGATATTCCTCTGCCTTCCCAGGACCAAGGGCCTCTCCTCCCATTGATAACCAACAAGGCCATTGTCTACTACATATGAAGCTGGAGCCATGAGTCCCTCCATATGTATTCTTTGGTTGGTGATTTAGTCCCCAGGTACTCTGGTGGTACTGGTTGGTTCATATTGTTGTTCCTCCTATGGGGCTGCAAACCCAGTGTGGCAGTTTCTGTGTGGTCTTTCCTTCAGTCTCTGCTCCACTCCACACTTTGTCTCTGTATCCCCTCCCATGGGTATTTTCTATCCCCTTCTAAGAAAGGCCAGAATATCCATGCTCCCTTCTTCCCTTTGGTCTCCCTTCTTGAGTTTTGTTTGGTCTGTGAATTGTATCTTGGGTATTCTGAGCTTCTGGTCTAATATCCACTTATTAGTGAAGGTATACCATGTGTGTTCTTTTGTGATTGAATTACCTCACTCAAGATGATATTTTCTAATTCCATCCATTTGTCTAAGAATTTCATGAATTCATTATTTTTAATAGCTGAGTAGTATTCCATTATGTAAATGTACCACATTTTCTGGATCCATTCCTCTGTTGAGGGACATTTGAGTTCTTTCCAGCTTCTGGCTTTCATAAATAAGGCTTCTGTGAACATAGTGGAGCATGTGTCCTTAGTACCAGTTGGAACATCTTCTGGGTATATATCCAGAAGAGATATTGCTGGATCTGCTGGTAGTACTATGTCCAGTTTTCTGAGGAAACACCAGACTGATTTCCCAGGGGAAAAATTCCTTAACAGAACAGCAATGGCCTGTGCTGTAAGATCAAGAATCGGCTAATGGGACCTCATAAAATTGCAAAGCTTCTGTAAGGCAAAAGACACTGTCAATAAGACAAAAAGGCCACCAACAGATTGGGAAAGGATCTTTACTGATAGGGGACTGATATCCAATATATATAAAGAACTCAAGAAGAAGGACTCCAGAAAACCAAATAACACCATTAAAAAATGGGGCACAGAGCTAAACAAATAATTCTCAACTGGGGAATATCGAATGGCTGAGAAGCACCTCAAAAAATGTTCAACATCCTTAATCATTAGGGAAATGCAAATCAAAACAACCCTGAGATTCCACCTCACACAAGTCAGAATGGCTAAGATCAAAAATTCAGGTGACAGCAGATGCTGGTGAGGATGTGGAGAAAGAGGAACATTCCTCCATTGTTGGTGGGACTGCAAGCTTATACAACTACTCTGGAAATCAGTCTGGTGGTTCCTCAGAAAATTGGACATAGTACTACCTGAGGATCCAACAATACCTCTCCTGGGCATATATCCAGAAGATGTCCCAACTGGTAATAAGGACACATGCTCCACTATGTTCATAGCAGCCTTATTTATAATAGCCAGAAGCTGGAAAGAACCCAGATGTCCCTCAACAGAGGAATGGATACAGAAAATGTGGTACATTTACACAATGGACTACTACTCAGCTATTAAAAACAATGAATTTATGGAATTCCTCAGCAAATGGATGGATCTGAAGGGTATCATTCTGAGTGAGGTAACCTAATCACAAAAGAACTCACATGATATGTACTCACTGATAAGTGGATATTAGCCCAGAAACTTAGAATAACCAAGATACATTTTGTTAAACTCATGAAACTCAAGAAGAGCGAAGGCCAAAATATGGACACTTCGCCCCTTCTTAAAATTGGGAACTAAACAGCCATGGAAGGAGTTACAGAGACAAAGTCTGGAGCTGAGATGTATGGATGGACCATCCAGAAACTGCCACACCCAGGGGTCCATCCCATAATCAGCCACCAAACGCAGACACTATTGCATACACCAGATTTTGCTGAAAGGACCCTGATATAGCTGTCTCTTGTGAGGCTATGCCAGTGCCTGGCAAACACAGAAGTGGATGCTCACAGTCAGCTTTCGGATGGAACACAGGGCCCCCAATAGAGGAGCTAGAGAAAGTACCCAAGGAGCTGAAGGGGTCTGCAACCCTATACGTGGAACAATAATATGAACTAACCAGTTCTCCCAAAGCTCGTGTGTCTAGCTGCATATGTAGCAGAAAATTGTCTAGTCAGCCATCATTGGGAAGAGAGGCCCCTTGGTCTTGCAAACTTTATATGCCCTAGTACAGGGGAACACCAGGGCCAAAAAGGGGGAGTGGGTGGGTAGGGGAGCAGGGAGAGAGGGTATAGGGGACTTTGGGGATAGCATTTGAAATGAAAATGAAGTAAATACCTAATAAAAATTGAAAAAAGAAAAAAAGTGATGAGCTGTAATACATAATCCCCACTTTTATGATGTTTACTCAGTTTTCCCTTTCGTTGTGTTATTTTTCCCTTAAAAAGAAAAAAAAACCCTAACTGCAACTGTGTGATCCATCTTCTCTGCCCCTGTGTGGGTTATGAGCTCGGCCTCAGCATGCTGATATTGGATTAAACCTTATGCATTTTGCATCAAGAATGGTTTCTCTCGAGTTATTGGGGCGTCGGCTCATCCTGGGACTTGAGCGAGGGTATCCCCGGAACGGGGTCTTTCACAAGCACCCCACATATTCTGGAATCTTCTCTGTGATATTTACTGCCTTGTTTTCATTGTAATTTAAAACTAAAACTTGAGTCAAAATGTTCCCATATAGATCTGTAATTTTTTTTTTTTCTGTCTTCGTCCATGGACAACATCATTGTCCAGGATTGAAAAACATTCCTGGCCTCCCTGAATTTTCACACTCATTGCCCATACCTTCCAGAGTGACAGCCTTTTTTCTTGTTCACTGAAGAGTAAATAACAAGTAATTTTTCTTTTCCTATGACACTTTCTTTTTTTTTTT
>NC_034607.1:8569650-8611364 GCF_900095145.1 Mus pahari | reverse complement strand
CCACCTCTGCTCCCCTACCCACCCACTCCCACTACTTGGCCCAGGCCTTGCCTTGTGCTGGGTCATATAAAGTTTGCAAGACCAAGGGGCCTCTCTACCCAATGATGGCTGATTAGGCCATCTTCTGCTACATATGCAGCTAGAGACACAAACTCAGGGGGTACTGGTTAGTCTATGGCACTTTCTTTAGGGCTGAAAGTTTAGACAAAATTTGGACTCACTTGTAATCATGGGAAGATGAGGAAATGCGTTCAATTTGAGTTTTCTTGCTTCCAGAGTGGTAAGTTGCTCTGTATTACATCTCATCTAACCAGTTTCCTTTTGGGGCCTGTTGAGCAGTCCTTCAATCTCTTCTACTTATATTTCAAAGACCAAGTCACTAATGTGTCATTAGCCTCTGTAATCTTAAATATTGTCATCTTACCATGGAACTTGCTTTCTTTCACACTCCTTAGTCTTAGCACGAATTGTTTCTTCTGTATGTTCAGTTCAGGTCAGATTCTGCTGCAGGCTCCTCTGCTTCTCTACTTCACAGTGACTCTTCCTTTAACTGGGTAGAGGGCAGGTGTTTGGTGTTTTGAGGCTTCATTGCCTTCTGTTCCCAGAAGAGTGGATTAATTGTCTTTTGTTTTGGTTGGGTTTGGCTTGGTTCTTCTTCTGGCTCACCACAATAGTTATGACAGTGATAGGGGACAGGAGGCCTGATGTCCCAGCATCTGCTTGCTGGTTCAATAAACCACTATTTCATTTGTGTTGCCTTAGCTCCAGAGTGTTTTGCTTTGTCCCTTTTAAAGAAAGGTCTGGGCAGAGGAAATTTGCCCTCTTCTCTTTTGTCCATCACTTTTGGTCACAGTTTGCTTTTCTCACTCTAAAGGTATTAGTAGCTGTGTCCTTTATCTAGTCTTTCTACTTTCTGCTATTTACTCCCATGTTCCCTTGCCTTTAAATGCTTCTCACAGTTTTGATTATATAGACTTTGGTTTTTCAGATGTGCAAGGAATTTTAGTAGACTATTTCTTGCCTTTATTCTCCTATGTTTTCAATATATATTTCTTGACAGGAAGAATTCCTTACCCTTCATGTTATTAGTGAGTCCTGATACTTCATAGACACACAATCCACAGTTGACAGTTTGCTGTAATGATATGGAAGGTCCATGTGAATATATGGAATAAAGCAGCAAGTCAATTGAGGGAGTTGGAGCCTAGAGAAAATTCAGACATACAATTTAAGCATTTTCTGAAAATAAATGAAGTGTTTTCAGTGAACTAAAAAAAATTCATTTGATTGGATCATTTCAAAATATTAACGCCATTTTCGAGTTTTTCTGGATTTAAAGAATATTTGCCTGACTTTATATCAAAAATCCAAATAGTTCTTATTCGCTGATATCTTGCCCTGTTATATGATCTTGCTTTAGGTTGGTATGTTTTTATGATTAAGCCTTCAAAATAAACATTTCATTTGTATTTCATCAATTTCTTATCTCATTTTTTTCCTTCCAGAATTTCATTCAAGATCCCATGATAGGTTCAACTGTCACTTCTTAGTCTCTACTTGCCTGCAATTCTGTCTCCGATTTCTTTGGTTTTCATATGTTCATGTTTTCACAGAATCCACACTATTCACTAACATTTTAAAGAAAATACCAGTTTGGACATGACTGATTTCTTAGCTTATAATTAGACCCATACCACCTCTGTCTCTGATGTACTTGGATTATAGGGAAAGGAAATTTGTAGAAGGTTAATTCGATGTAGCTTTCTATACTGTCTCCTACATGGATTGGCTTCAAGCTATTTTTAAAAGCAATTAACATACTGTAGAAAGAGACATATAATCAACTAATGCAACTGTATCGAAGTATCATGGTATAAACAAGACAGTGCAAAAGTACTGGTAGTTTAGAATAATGAATTTGAAAACCTGACAATGTGTAAAGGATGTATAAATGTAGACATTTCAAACCATTTAGAGTTATATAAACATGTATTAAATGTATAACTACACAAAATAATGTGGCATAAAGTAATTTGGGGGCCATATTGCACTGCACAGCAAATGTATTGTCTCATAGTGGTCATGGAACAATGACACAGGATAAGACCAGGGCTCTAATTCTCATTTAATAGATTCATCAAGGGGTTTCAGTATCTTCTACCCACCTCAACTTCTCAAATGTCTCACCTTCTGCCAGTTGTGCTACACATGTGCACATAGGCCTCCCATATAGAGTGTTCATGTTTCAGTATTGATACCATTCATCTCACTTTACTTAGCAAGATCATTCAGACTTTTTCACTGTCCACATACTTGTGTACTGCAGCATAAGCAGGTTGTAAAACTCCAGTTCACCTTGATTCTGTGAGCATCTTACTTTTTATGCCATTCTGCATTTAGCTAATCAAAATTCATATCCAGTTCACAACGCAGAGGAAAATACTTTATCAATACCCAAGAATAACCAAGATGTCAACACTTCAAACATTATTTGTAGGTCTAAGATTCTTTTACAAGGAAAATTCAGTTGTAAACCTTGAAAAGTCTAATAATCATCACATATTTCTTTCATAAAATACCATTTACAAAATTATTTCTACTTCAAATAGAAGAAATAATATAAAATCAAGAAGGAATCACACTAAAGAGAGACCAAAGCTGGATAGAAAATATTTCTATTTTGTAGTTACACGATCGACACTCAAGGCATATGTTGCTAAGATCTGTAGGCATAATGTATCTATGTACTGTGTAAAGGTTTTCCTTGTGTTACTCAAATCCTGATCCCTGTGCTCTCATATCTTGCTTCAATCCAGACCTGATTTTGTTATGTTTATTCGTAGAACCTCCTGCCTCATGTTTGTATAAATATCGTTCCTCCTTCATTCTGTCTTGCCAATCAAAGCCAATGAGCCAATACTAAACCTTAGAATAAGGTGGGGCTTATGATTCTAAGAGGGTGGAAAAAGAGCCATCAAGTGAAGAAGGAATCCAAGAGGAGCAGATGAGAAGAGGAGAAGATAGATGGATCAAGAAAGGATGAAAAATACAAGTAATATGGGAATATTGCCTGAGAAGAAGCCTGACTAGTTTGGAGGTTGAGAATGGAGTAGTAATTGCTCAGCATTTGGCTCAAGACAATTTTCATAAATCTTAGTCTCTCTGTGTGGTTATAGGGGAAGGAGCAGGTTAATGAGTAATTGTCACTATACTAATTTTATGAATCTATATAAATACGATAACCATTTTACAAAGATCTTTAGCCTAGGAACCATGAAGCAGAATGAGAGAGAGAGAGAGACAATCAAGTGGGAAGACACAGGGGAAATGTAATTGAGGGTGGTAATGGAGGAAGAGACAGCTGCAATTGAAATGTTTTGTGGGACTATATGAAAACCCAGTGCACTGGAAACTTCTTATAATTTAGGAAGGCAGTCCTAATGAAGCCTTCAAATAAAATGGTTGATCTGTGTGGTCATCTTATCTCTGAAGAAAATTCCAATGCTGGGACAATATATTAAACAATTGAGTTGTTTACACAAGGATCCCCTGGAGATCCCAAACACCTCAGTGAGTGACTAAGACAATGGGTAGTTCTCCATAAAGAACCATGTCCTTTTAGGAAGCCAACACCCACATAACTCACTGAACATAGACAGGTCAAGCTGGTGCCTAGATTCGATACTTCACTCTCCTGTTTTAGTGTCTAGGACATGGCAATGTATACTGCAGGCTACAAAAAGAAAATAGCAAATACTAACCCAACCACAAAACCTTAGATCTACAACTACCTACCTGTCTATCTATCTATCTATCTATCTATCTATCTATCTATCTATCTATCTATCTATCTTCTATCTATATATCTCAGAGGTCCTGAATCAGACTGTGGGCCTTCAGGGTCTTTGAGTTTATGTGAGCTTTGCTCCAGTGTTGCAAAAGACCTTGTTCTAATGATGACCTCCACCCCCTGTCTCTCAACTCTTTCTCCATCCCCTGCTGAAGGGTTTCCTATGCTTCAAGAAGGAATTGATGGAGACATCTCATTTTGAGATGTGTGTTCCAAGATTTTTATCTATGTGTGGATCCTGTGGATTCTGTATTTGTTCCTGGTGTGCTACAGAAGAAAGCCTCTGTGTTGATGGCTGAATAAGGCATCAGACTTTTAGTACACAAGATTACCAATAGATTCGTTTTACTGTTACTGGTTTATTATACACTATTAGTATGTGAATCCTCCATGGGTTTCTATTGATTCTATCTCTGTCTGTCTATCTATATATCTATCACTCAATCTTTCAGTAAAGTATTCTTACAAGACTCCTGAATGCGTAAATGATCGGTTTTCTGCTTCTTGGTCCTCACTACAGACTATTGATACAGACATAATGTGGAAGAGCATAATCATAGTAACACAGAAAGTTGACCAATCGATATTACTCACATTCCTGCTGTGGACTTGCTAAAGCATGTGGTGCTGTAATTAGCAGAACCTGTCACTAAAGGAACTGAAGCAATAAAGCACGTGATTAAAGGAGATAGAGAATTTCAAGACCCATTTGTTGCTGGTGATTGATTTTTCACAAACTAAGATAAGCACAGACTGGAATATGGCTGGGGTAGGAAATGCATATGACAGTGGTGAGATTTTTCATTTTAAAAATTACCTATTTATCTATTAGGGGATCTTGCTGTAAGTGCATTATTAAGTACTGTAAACTGTGTTGGGTTCTTGCCACAAAGCTATTAAATGAACTAGTGATTCTCAAGTAAGGATAGATTAATCTGTCATGGATATTCATCAAGATTTTATCAATCCCATTCAGGGTTTTGGCACAGACATATAGCAGCAGTAGGTAAGGTTGGTACTCAGAACCCTATAAGACAGTACAGACTCTACAAAGAAATAATTGGCCAGTCTAAAACGTGTTCATAATTTTGAGCTTGACTTGATTATAGTAATAAATACAGTTGAAATTAGATTTTTTTCAGAAAACAGATCATACTCATTTCTTCTAAAACACTTTATTATAGACACATCTTAGAATTATGTGAAGATACACCATGGCCATCATCTGTACTCAGTGTCCATTGGTGAAAATATGAAATATGTACCAAGTTTTTGCATATCCTAGCTAGGTGTGTTGAGATAGAAGACCAGATATGTCTCTTTTCTTTAAGAAAAAGAATAGCTCATACACATGAATTTCGCTGACCTGCCTTCCAGATCAGCTTAAGAATAAGATCACATGTAGCTAAGAGTTAGTGTATGTTTGTTCTATATTCTTTCGGTGGAAGTCATAGGCCCAGATAAAGCTGTTACCGATGGAATGATTATAAGCAGAATGCTTTTAAAGGAAGAACCTAAAAGACTTATACAAACATGAAGGTAGATGGAAAGCACACTTCTTTCTAGGATTTACAATATCAGCAAAGGAAAAATTTACACCACAAATAAACATCACAGTTGGTGTGGGTATGAATTAAACTAAAGTGAAGATGACAGTAATGTAATCTCTAAAATAGTGTGACAAAAACTTGGAAGAAACAATCTCAGGGGATTCTATTAAATAGTAAATATTGTAAGAAGGAATAAATAAAATAGCTAATTACCCTTTTGAATAATGATGGCTTTGAGCCAGGGATGATAGCATTCATCTGTAGTCCTATCACTGAAGAAGCTGAAATAGGAGAATTTCTTTGACCTCAAGGTCAGCCTGAGTTCCACAAAAAAGACTCCATATGAAACAAACAAACAAACAAATAAAAACAACCAAAACAGAATCAGTAGTCTTAATTATGATATTTGTACATACCAACACACAGTGTTAAAAAATAAACAAAACAAACCACAATTCGATGCTTTTTTGGTAAAAAAATTGAGTATATTAATATTGTCTGCTTATAATTACTTGTAGCTTCATGTTTAATAGTTTGCATAATTATACTAATTTTATAGAGATTATAATTGTATACATTTAACATGTTTAGTTCTCCTCCTCCACCTCTTCCTCCACCTCCTCCTCCTTTAATCAATGATAGGAAAGAATTTAAACGTTACAATTAACATGTGGCCAGAAGATGCAGCATTACTTTCAGCATGTAGAATGGTTTTGTCCTGTTACAAATTAACTAATTTGTTGCTTATCTTTGAATATGACTGGTCATTGTTTTCTATACACTTAAAAACAAAATTATAAACATTAAAATGATTATTTGTGAAATATTATAAAATGTAGGTAGATGAAGAAAATAAATGCAGGCTCAATTTTCAATTAACTGTACATTTGTGTAATTTCCTGTATTTGTAATGATTATATCAGATAATGTGGTAGTACACCTGAAAATACTGAAACCAATATGAGCTCATGGTAAAACTAGGGATGCAGAACATAGAAATATATGATAAAGAGTGAAAGCTGAGTGCTTAGAAGATGACAAATCGGAAGGATTTTGATATGAGCGGAAGATAATTGGCACGTTCTCTCCTATGCATCCAGTACATCCAGTGAAATGGTCCTTTCTTCCCCATAATCTGGAAAATTTTCTCCAGGAAGACAAAACAGCAAGTGTAATCTCATCTTAATTTTTTTCTGTCTGAATATACTTCACAGATTTCAGTCATCTTTCCCGTAGTTTTTAGGGACGATTTTACCTAGCACTATGAGATTTCTTATTAATCTCATGAAAGTTCAAAGGGTTTTTAAATTTTTGACATTAATATATATTGCTTTGTGACACATTTTATATGGTAGACATTTTCATTTCTCTTTAAGTTGTTATATTTTCAAATATTTGTGCAAAAACAATAATTTCTAAAGGGTCCTCTTGCTCTCGTGCTTTCTATCTCTCTTCCTGTGTGTGTGTGTGCATGTGCATGTGCGTGTGCGTGTGCGTGTGTGTGTGTGTGTGTGTGTGTACTTGTTTCTATGTGTGAGTGCCATGCCCAGGTCCCATTTCATGTGTTTAGAAATCAGATTAAAACCTTTCTGTGTCTATCTCAGCACTCCCCCTCTCTTTTCTTAATGTTGAGATTTAATATATTTTATTACTAAAGTATTTAGGTTCATATGAAATTATAATCATCCTCATACACTTTTGCTCACTGATACATGCTTCTATTTCGTCATCAATATCCATCACCTAATTCTAAAATTGGTGTAATCAATGAGCCTATATTCACCTACCGTCGTTTATTGTCCTTATCTTATTATAATTCTCTCCTGGTGTCACACAGACTATGGTTTCAATGGCTTTCCATCATGAATGTCCCCCCCCCTTGGGAAAAGAGGAAGAGGTTGTTTCAGAAGCTTTCAATGTTTCTTCTTCTCTATTATGAGTCTGGAGTCATTGATACTACTGTAGCAGATGCTTCCTTAGTCATTGATAGCCTGCAGCAGCATGAGTCATTGAATTCCACAGATTTTTTCCTAATTATATCTTCTTAAAAATTATTTTAAAAGCATACCTTCTTAATGACAATACATCCACTAAATGGAAACTGGGGTTGTATAAAAACAAGATTGTGATCAGCTTCTTTTCTCCCTGCAGTTCCTGATCCCATTCCCATGGAATAGTTCTGTGAATAATCAAAATGGGTCTTCCCACATCAATTAATATAGCTAATATAATCACTTGCAGACATGCCCATAGGCCCATCGCCTGGATGATTCCAGACTCTGTCAAGCTGACAATTAAGACTAACTATCACAGTTTTATTACATCCATTAGTTTTCACAGGATGAAACATTCTTGCTTCTGTTGAAAGAAATTAAGGGATTATAGTGTGTGTAGTGTGTGTGTGTGTATGTATGTATGTGTTTGTGTGTGTGTGAATGTGTGTGTGTGTGTGTGTGTGTGTGTGTGTGTGTATTTAATGATTACTGCTATAATATCTCTGTCTTCCTTCTTTGTGTCTTTTGGTATTTCCTCAAATCTCTTCAATAATGTCTTACTTTCACAACAATATAGTGCATACATTTTTAAATGTGTTGTTAAATTTGGTTTTCAAGCATTTTGTACAGGATAATCCTATTGTGTTTTTCAAGTGCATTGGACTGAAATCTTCCTTTTGTTGTTGCTTTAAAATATTTTAGAGGGGAACTTCAGACACGAACACTGCATCTTCTTTGTGGGATGCCCAAGGCTGAGAACCTGGTACCTAAGACTAACCCTTGTCCAACACCTGCCTAGCTGGGGTCCAGTGGCTTCCCACAGCCAGACACTCACCCGGGGCCGGGTGGAAAGCATGTGGCCGTCTTCGGTGTCCACCTGCCCAGAGCACTGGAACCCTGGCAGGATGCAGGTTTTCTCCCACACCCTCTTTCCCCCACACCCACTGCCACGCATAAAAAAACAGAGGCAGCTATACTATCAACCAGCATGTCAGAAAGAGATTTAAGTAATGGTGATTGCAGTACAAGACCCCACCCAAATAAGCTTTTTGTTTGTGTTTTAAAAAGGCAGGCAGATTCTCCAGTTCATTGGGCAGAAGCTTGGTGAGAATGGTAATCTCAGGATTGGGCCCTACCCAGCTAACTTATTTTCTGTGCTTAACAAAGGCCTAAAGATCTCTGAATTCATTTGTAATGTTTAAAAAATTTTGAACATGTCTTTAGGTACTTCTCAGCCATTCATTATTCTTCAGTTGAGAATTATTTGCCTAGTTCTTTACCCCATTTTTACATAGGGTTATTTGGTTCTCTGGAGTCTAATTTCTTGAGTTTTTTTGTATACATATTAGATATCAGCCCTCGATCAGATGTAGGATTGGTAAAGATCCTTTTCTAATCAAGATTCCATTATGCCTTACACCAATCAGAAAGGCTAGGATCAAAAACTCAGGTGATTGCAGATGCTGGCAAGGATGTGGAGAAAGAAGAACACTCCTCCATTGCTGGTAGGATTGCAAGTTGGTACAACCACACTGGAAATCAGTTTGGCAGTTCCTCAGAAAATTGGACTTAGTACTACCTGAGGACTCAGCTATACAACTCCTGGGCATATACCCAGAAAATGTTCCAACATGTAATAAGGATACATGCTCCACTATGTCCATAGAAGTCTTATTTATAATAGCAGGAAGCTTGAAAGAGCACAGATATCCCAAAACAGAGGAATGGATACAGAAAATGTGGGACATTTACACAGTGGAGTACTACTCAGATATTAAAAACAATGAATTTATGAAATTCTTAGGCAAATGGATGGAACTAGAAAATATCATCTTGAGTGAGGTGACCCAATCACAAAAGAACACACATAGTATGCACTCACTGATAAGTGAGTATTAGCCCAGAAGTTCAGAATACCTAAGATACAATTCATATACCAAATGAAGCTCAAGAAGAAGGAAGACCAAAGTGTGGATACTTCAGTTCTTCTTAGAAGGGGGAACAAAATACCCTATGGGAGGAGATACAGAGACAAAGTGTGGAGCGGATACTGATGGAAAGGCCATCCAGAGACTGTCCCATCTGGGGATCTATCCCACAGTCACCAAACTCAGACACTACTGTGGATGCTGGGAAGTGCTTGCTGATAGGAGCCTGATACAGCCATCTCCTGAGAGGCTCTGCCAGTGCCTGACAAATATAGAGGTGGATGCTCTCAGTCAACCATTGGACTGAACACAGGATCCCTGATGGAGGAGCTAGAAAAAGGACCTAAGGAGCTAAAGGGGTTTGCAGCCCCATAGGAGGAACAACAATATGAACTAACATTTACCCCCAGAGCTCAAACTAACTTACCAACCAAAGAGTATACATAGATGGGCCCATGGCTCCAGACACATATATAGCAGAAGATGGTCTTGTTGGAACATCAGTGGGAGAAGATACCCTTGGTCCTGTGAAGGCTTGATATAGGGGAATGCCAGGAGAGGGAAGTAGGAATGGGTGGGTTGGTGAGCAGGGGGAGAGGGTTTTCAGAGGGGAAAAGAGGAAAGGGGAAAACATTTGAAATATAAATAAAGAAAATATTTAATAAAATAAATAAGAAATGTGCTTGCTGTCTCTAAGAATCAAGGGTATGGGATAATCAAACAAGAATCTTGGGTAGATGAATGAATTGATATGTAGATAAGAACTAGGCTTGGGCTGAAGATATAAATTATCCAGAGAGTTTTAGAATAACAAGAGATAGCTCTCACAAGCAAACAGTTATCTGGAGAGTCATTTCAAACAGGAAACAAGCTGTCAACTTGCAATCCTGGATCTTGACTTTGAGTCATTCTGGTTTTGTTTCTTTGTTTTTTGCAAGACACAAGTGTTTATAGATTCTAGGCTCAGCCTGGCCTACAGCTCAGAATGAAGGGCTCAGGGAAAGCAAAGTTTATAAATCTGCTTTAATGGAAATGTTTCTTCACACACACCCCCGCCACCCATCCACAAATATACCATATGGGATAGGTTAGATGTAGCCAGGACTGGCTCCAGAACAATACTGAGCCTGTAGTCTTTATACATCTGTCATCATAAAAAACCTGCTGCACTGCCTAAGCCCCACAGGTATAAAATCATACATATTTACACTCTTCCACTCCTTTCACTGAACCACTGTGCAGGCAACCCCGCCCATAGAAACAAGCTAGATGGAGATGGGTGTCCAGGAGGGATATTAAGGCCTAGAGATCAGCCCTGCAACTGAGCATAGTCAGAGGCGGGCAGAAAACAAACATTAGGGACAGAGGCCTGTGGCCTGAGGGCTGGCAAAGCTGGGAGGGAACCCAGTTCCTGCATGAGAGGCTGACATCATGCAGGGCTGCTGCCATGGTCTGGTCCAGTGAGGTCTGGTTGTCTCCGGAGGGCAGGGCAGGTCGAGTGTAATCTCTACTCTTGACATTGTTGTATTTGACTTTGAGACTGGTGAGCTTGGAGAAGTGGATGTGCAGGATGCACCAGGCATTGTAGATGTTTTGGCCATCCAAGGACAGCTTGGCAAGCTGGGTGGTCACAGGGTCATCACACTGCAACAGTGTCTGGAACTGGTTGTTCTTGGTGATGATCTTCAGGACTGTGCTAAACTTAGAGAAGATCTGGTGCAGCTCGGTCAGGGTCACCGGGTAGAAAAGGTTTCCACAATGATCCTAAGCCCTGGGCTCTGGCCTGCCATTGCTATTCTTCCATCCTCAGCAGCAGTGGAGGCTGCCAAAGCCAGGTTTCCAGACTGAATGAAGTTCCCAGCCTGAAGGGCTGCCTGGAAATGTGCCTGGGTGGGTTTTGAGCTTTTTGTGGTTGGAAAGCTGGATGTAGTCGGGCTGTCCATGAAGCATTGGCATCACCAACATGTAATAGTTAACCATAGTATTGGCAGCCTCCTTGTGTTCATTTCAATGACAGCCTGGTTGTTCCCCTTCAGCGTAAGGAGGATGGCAAACTTCCCAAAGGGCAGCCCTAGGGAGATGACCTCACTCTCAGAGACATCACTGGGATGGATAACTCTGGAAGGAACTCCTGTGCTCCTGTTGTCATCTTTGAACTTCTTGCTATCATTTCTACTGGCTGCTGAGGCCGAGCTGCTCATGATAAAGGGGCCATTGCTGACACAAGTAGAGAAGAGCTCATTGGAACCTCTCTTTGTACTGACTGCTATGTCTGGGACAATGCCATTCATGGCACATAGAGGAGACCCTTGGGGGAAGGAGTGGAGCACAGGAATAGCCTTGAGTCATTATTTTACAGCTCCCAAACACCCCTTTTTTAGAAATGCTTTCCAAGCTGAGGATGGTACTTGGCTTCTACTCATGTACTCATCATCACAGATGCTACATCCAGGAACTGATGGGAGCAGATGGAGAGATCCATAGCTAGGGATTAGCTAGAGCTAGAGCTAGAAGAACTGAGTAGTTCCAAATCTAGGCATGGTGGTAAACATCTTTAATCTGGGGCATACCTTCTGCTGGAGGTCTTCATAAGGATAATGGAAGACAGAGAGGTTCCCTCTTCTTCTCCTGCTTGCACTTACTTGCCAGCACACCTGCTGGAACCTACTTCTTCAGGATTACAGTTTATACTAAGACCAACTGAGACAACTAGCCTCATGTTGCTGAACAACTACTATTTTCTTGGACTTCCCATTCACAACTGCCTATTGTTGAGTTATTTGGACTGCAGGTTGTAAGTCATTACAATAAATGCCTTTAATATTTGCAGGCATCCTATAAATTCTGTGACTCTAAAGAACTCTAATATATATATATATATATTATACATTATACATTATACATTATACATTATATATTATATATTATATATTATACATTATACATTATACATTATACAATATATAATATAATATTATATATTATACATTATACATTATACATTATACATTATACATTATACATTATATATTATATATTATATATTATATATTATATATTATATATTATATATATAATTATAAAATATTTTCATAACTCTAAACAAGGAAGTCAAAGACTTTTATGCTAAAAGTTTAAGTCTTTTAAGAAGGGACTAAAGAAGATATCAGAATATAGAAAGATCTCCCATGCTCATGGATCAGTAGAATTAACATAGTAAAAAATGGCTATCTTACCAAAAGCAATGTACAGATTCAACACAATTGCCTTGTAGTTTAAGGCCCATTTTTTTTAGAGCACTCAGAAAACAATACTCTACTTCATATGGAAAAACAAAACAAAAAACAGACAATAATTAAAAAATCATGTATAATAGTAAAATTCCCAGCGATATCATCACCCCTCATATCAAGCTATACTACAGAGAGCTATAGTCATAAAACCTGTATGGCATTTCATAAAAACAGATAGGTTGATCAATTGAATGAAATCAAGAGTACAAAAATAGATAATACACTTAAGGACACCTGATTTTTGATATGGAATCCAGAAATATACAATGGGGAAAAACGAGAAAGCATCTTTAAAAAAGAAATGGTGCTGTCCTAACTGGATGTCAACATGCAGAAGGATGAAAATAGATCCATATCTATCATCCCTTACAGAAACTCAAGTACAAGTATATCAAACACCTTAGCATAAAACAAGATGTACTGAATCTGATAGAAGATAAAGTGGGAAATGACCTTGAAATCACTGGCACAGGAGACAACTTCCTGAAGAGAACACTAATAACTTAGACACTGAGACTGAGAATTATACAATGGGACATCACGAAACTGAAAAGCTTCTGTAAGGCAACGAATAGCACAAAACCTCAGTCTACAGAATGCAGGATGGTGTTCTTTACCTCCACACTTGAGAGAGGGTTAGTTTCTAAAATACATAAAGAACCCAAGAAAATAGACATCAGTGAACCAAATAATCCAATTAAAAAACAGATAATAATAGAGAATTCTCTACAGAGCAATGTCTAGTGGCCCCAGGGAACACTTAAATATTCAACATCCTTGTGGGGAATTGCAGGCTGGTATCCAGTCGAGCTGAGGTCTGAACCCCGATGGTTATAATTCACCAACATGACACAGTAGGCGTTCCCTCATGGTCCTGGAACTCTGGCCCCTGCCTAAGTTACCACCTCCCACAGTCCCCACAAGAGAACATGGTCAGTAGTCATGTAAGCAATGGCCCAAGATTCTGACCTTCAGGCTAAACTCACCTGGCTCAGTCCCCACCCTCACTGGTGTGATGTCATTCTCCGTATAAATTAGGGGATCACCCCCTCCTCACTCTCTTCTCCTCCTCTCTTCACCCCACTCTCTTCTCTTCTTAACTTCCCCCTTCCCCCTTTTCTCCTTCTCCTTTCCCTCTCTCTTCTCTACTCTTCTACCCACTTTGCCGCTCCCCATCCCTGAGTTGTGGGATTGAGGGTCGTTGTCCTGGCAACGCAGGTCTAGTGTCACATGGTTGGGCCAGGCCTTGGAGTGTCCTGGTGCTAACATGTAAGAGAGAGAGGTGGGTGCTGAACAGCCCTTTTTATGGTCTTCACTGTTGCTAGGTAACTGGGGAGGAGTTTAGCCTGAAGGTCAGAATTTTTTTCATGAGATCTTTTGCATAGTTTATTTAAAAATAGGAATGAACACATATATTAATTGGATATAGAGAACTCCCTACATACTGACCTACAGATGCTGTTATTCCTATGAAGAAACTAAAATGAGTTGACAATAGTTCAAAATGACAATGGTTAGATGCTATCAATTAAACAAAATGAAACTAAAAAAATTCAAGCACAGTTTGAATGGTTCAAGGAGTCTGATGCCCTTGATTCTCATAACTCACATAGTTGTAAATATAATTCCACTCCATATTTATTTTAAATATTAGTGACTATTGCTGGATGGCTGTTCCACTCCAGAATCAAGTTCAATGCATTGAACCTGGCCTCAAGGTTGGAATAAAGTGAGGTTCGGGACTTTGCAGATATAGAACCAAGGGCAATACTTGTCCAAATGGGCATTTGTCTCAGCATTGGGATTTCAGTTCAGGTAGGCTTTGTGTGCTAAAGGTTGTGTGCCTTGGTCAGATTCTGTTATTGTATAACACAGATAGCCTACATTCAATTGTATAAATGTCAAGATCATGCAATTTGCTGATCATAAGAATGCTTCTAGAACCAGGTGTATTCCTGTATAAATGGGATTTTTTTGAGATTTCTTTTGATGTTGCCAAAATGTCATGACCCCTAAGTTACATTCAGCTCAAGTGGTAAGAACAGGGTCAGACCTAGATGGACCCACAGGAAAGTGGATGATTGACACCTTTACTAGGTCATGCCTGCAGTGGGGACTAATGTGAGGTAGAGGAACACAACTGTCCTGAAAATTCTGAAACATTGAGCCCAAATAGAGACAGATGTATTTATTTCTTCTAAACTGCTTTTTGGCATTGTTTCTAGTGAGACTAAAGTATGACCAATACTCTTTTATTACCAATCAAAAGCAAAAAACAAAACAAAACAACAACAACAACAAAAACATTAAACGTGAAAACCAAAACCCCCCAAACGATAAACTAACCCAGAGGTTTACAATTTTAGCCACCCCACCCCCACCCCCAAGTGCATTCTATTTTCAGTATCAGAGAATCTGTACTGGAACAGATAAGAATGTATTTATTTATTTATTTTTTTATTTGTCTATTTATTTATTTATTTATTTATTTTTGTTTTTCGAGACAGGGTTTCTATTTATTTAGTTATTTTGGTTTTTCGAGACAGGGTTTCTCTATAGCCCTGGCTGTCCTGGAACTCACTTTGGAGACCAGGCTGGCCTCGAACTCAGAAATCTGCCTGCCTCTCCCTCTCAAGTGCTGGGATTAAAGGTGTGCACCACCACCTCCCGGCAAGAATTTATTTTCATGTGAGAAAATAGGTCGTTCATGCCTTCAGAGAAGACAGTAAAATTAGAGTTTCAATGAAAACTACTGTTAGATTTTGACTGGTATTGCCGAGTTGGAAGGTTGTGAGGCTGTGTTGAATTTATGTAACAGGAGAAAGATTTTTGTCATTCTGAAAAAAAGTGTAAGTCATATTTGTTAAACTTTATTTTATTATTTTTATTTATTTATTTGTTATTTATTCACTTTACATCCGGACCACAACTCCTCCTTCCAGACACACCCTCATAGAGCTCCTCCAACAACCCTTGTCTCTCCTCCTCTGAGTACAGGGAGGCAACCCACTGGACCCAACCCATACTGGGACAGAAAATCACTGTAGGACTAGGCACATCCTTTCCTACTGAGGCCAGAGAAGCCAGCCCAGTTAGGATACAGAGAGATGGGTCTACTCCAGTGTTGGGGGTCCCACGTGAAAATCAAACTGCACATTTGCCACACATGGAAGCGGGGGGTGGGGGTGGGGGGAGGAGTTAGGTCCAGTTCATGCAGGCTCAGTTTATGCTGACTCAGTGTCTGGGAGGCCCCAAGGTTCCAGGTTAGTTGACTCTGTTGATTTCAAACACATCATGGAAAATTGCTGCTTAAGAGTAGAATCTAAGATGTAGACAATAACAATTTTAAATGTCAAAGCCTCACCGTTAAAAATCTCCATGACCAACAATACCAGACTATGAATCTGCTTCTACTTTGAAGACTTTTTGTGATGAAACTATGAAGGAAGAGCCATTCTCTGAGGAGACGCTCACACTTTCAGAACTGACATTCAAGTGCTCCACCATATACATGACCATGTAAGTAGCCCTTGCTAAACCCAGTGTGTCAGAAACAACAAAATAGAAAGATGTGACTGGGAGAGACATATCAAGAAGAGTTTTGTTCATGGAACATAGAGGGAAATAAGGGAGTCCAAGATGTGAGTAAAAACAAGTATATCATATATGGGTATGCAATTCTCAAACAAGAAGTTAATTAGGAAAACATGATATATATTTAATAACTATAAAACTTCATAGTTTGAAACATAAAGCATTTTCATTACCATTTGAGCAGACTACAGTAAAGAAGCATGATGAATTTACTGGAAATCTTACCACAAAATAACGTACATTTAAAGAAAGGCAAGTTAGGCCATTCTGATGAGATGCTAATTGCCAACTGCCTGTTCCTTGCACAGCTGCTTCAGGAGCATTTATGTGTGGCCTCCGGCCATTTTTTAGTATTTAACTGGAGCGAGGAGAGACTTTTGTTTTTGTTTATAATCTCCTCTCCTCTCCTTTCCTTGGGTGGTTAACTAAAGAGATTATAGGACTTGAAGAAGAGTCTAATAAGAGGCACAGCTGGTAAGATACCAGGGAATTCCTAGTTATACATTTCAGGAAATCAATTCATCTCTCAATAAATTCAAGAAATCATCCAAAGAGTAGAGGCCTTGCTCTTTATAATTGTCTAGATGGTACCTAATTTTGGAATCTTTAAGCCTATGGGACACTCTTCTGAAATTTACTGGGCCCACTTGCTGCTTCTGAGCACAACATTTGCTCAGGATACTCAACATTCTAGCGAAGTTTAACTTGTGTTGATTAGTTAGGTCGTCAAACAATGTTTGGTCTTGATCGCAGGTACAGAATGTCGTCTCCAAGGACTCTGTTTCTTTCACTTTGGCTGTCAATCTTGTCCACAACAACCTTGGGATTTTTCTTGTGATCAGCAGATATGTTGGGTTCTTTTTGCGTCTGTTTCAGAAAGCGAGATAGAGATTATATATATATACATACATATATATATATATATATATATATATATATGTATGTATATATATATATGAGCATAGTAAGAAACATAAGATCATTCTATCTACTTTTATTTACTTATGACACAGTACAATGGAAGGGGCAGTGTGCTCATGAATAACCTTAGACTACAAAAATAATACTGACCTCCATATTATCTGCTGTTAGAGAAGATTTGACTAATGGAAGAATAGTATCCCACTCAGTACTCTACCATTACTAATTCACAGATTTGGATCACCATCTCCAGAGGTGCTCAACATGCAGCTTTCAAATGTTAAGATAAAAATCTTTCAGTCTAATTGGCAAGAGTAAATGGATCCAGCAAAGTGATTATTTTTCAGTTTGTTCACTTTACTGAGAGAAATGGAGATGATGTTAGCACAGTTTGAAATTGGCATATGTGATATGTGCATGTGGGGATCAAGTGCACCATAACCAAGGATTTTATTTTAGTTCTGTTCTCATAGACCTCAAAATCCTATATGGTAATTGTTTTAAGAGCCCTTTAATCCATCATGCCACTGGAGCCTATGTTGGTGTCAGTGGTCCATGCTGCTGCTCCAGACATCAATGAAGACTGAGATTCATGTGAATGTTTGCCATTTACGAAGCTACCCAATGTCTCAGTCTTTTTAGTTTCTAGGATAAAAATCACATAAAACATTATCCCAGTTTAGAAGTATCCTTAGAGGCCTAGTTTCCTGGGCTGGTTTATACCACCTGCTGTTGTTTAAAATTACTCCAACCCTGAGTTACCAGTTTTAAGGTAACTTTCTTGTTACCGAACTTACATCTTTTTAATCCTACCCAATAGCTTATAAGCCAATACTCTATGACCAAGACATGTAGAGCATATTTATACCATTAAGACCAGTCAGAAAACAAATGAAGCAGGTACACGAATCTTATAAATTTAGACCAATCAAAGAATTTTACTTTTTCTAGCATTAATTTAAAGATAAAAAGCACTTTGTCATTGCTGAACCCAATAATCAGAATTGCAGAGAATTACCTAGGAAAAAACAACCATCAGCTTATTTGCCTTAGAACTAAAAATGTGCAGACTTTTTTTTTTTTTTTAAACAGTTTTTCAGCAGAACCTATCCTGCTGTGCATGACTCCTGGCAACTTAAATCAGCCTCTGCTGTGAATCAAGAGATGGATAGCCAGCAGATAAAGTTTTAACCATTGGTTTTTTTTTTTTTTTTTTTTTTTCATTTCAACATGACACATAGAACAATAGTCATTTAGACAATGAAACAAAGACAGACAGGAATTGACACGAGGACAGATTGGTGCACCAAATACAAACAATACAGAGAGGGTAGAGAACTTGATGTAACCAGAACTAAGGGTGTCCCCTGTAGGGGCCAGAGAGAAAACAGGATGTCTCCCAATTTCTCTGTGCCCCTGGGAGAGCTCCAAAAAACATTTTCCTTCTCTCTCTCTCTCTCTCTCTCTCTCTCTCTCTCTCTCTCTCTCTCTCTCTCTCTTTGTTTTTTGTTTGTTTGTTTGTTTTTTCAAGACAGGATTTCTCTGTATAGCCCTGGCTGTCCTAGAACTCACTTTGTAGACCAGACTGGCTTCAAACTCAGAAATCTGCCTGCCTCTGCCTCCCAAGTGCTGGGATTAAAGGCGTGCACCACCGCCTGGCTTTTCCTTCTCTCTTGATCTCTCTCTCTCAAGCTCTCATGCCATTTGTATATTGAGCATCTGCCCACCTTTTTAAATTTTACTTATTTTATTTTATTTTATTTTACTATTTTAAGCCCTACTCCTCTCACCTGATGCAGTTCGTGACTGAGGACAAATGCCTGTTTAGAATTTTTCACTCCCATTTTCCACTGTTAACCCCTAGCTGATATCAGCCCTGGGCCAACACTGACTCAGTCTAGCCTGTATCCTTTTTGCACCCTTGTGATCAACAGCCTTCAAAAGATGACATTTGTCAGGATAGTGTTAGGAGAACAGGTTCAGCCAGCCTCTCAGCATGTAGTGGCATCTTGGAGGAAACTGCGGTGGTGGCAGAACAATAGACCTATCAAGGTTGGAAGACTCCATCCTAGGTGGACTTGCTCACAGTGGCTGAACAGGTCTGAGCCAGCCTGCTCAAGGCTGGGGGAGGTTACACTATTCTATACTGTACACATGGCTGGTCTCTCAGGGGGAAGGGATTCCTTGGCATGGGCCTGCTGAGGCACCCCCTTCCCCCACACCCAGATAGAATATATCTTAATAGCTCTTCCTCATTTTATGGTCAAGACAATCCTGGCTTTTGTTTTTCCAGATGGAGTTGGAAATTGCTCTTTCAAGGGCTGAAAAGAATTGTGTTGGAATTTTGATGGGAATTACATTGAATGTGTAGATTGCTATTGGTAAAATGCCATTTTTACTATGTTAGTCCTACCAATCTTTGGCATGGGAGATCTTTATATCTTCTGATTTCTTCCTGAACGTCTTTTTTTTTTTTTTCCCAGAGAGTTGAAGTTATTGCCATATGGGTCTTTTACTTGCTTTTTAGATTTACACCAAGATATTTTATATTATTGTTGATGTGTTTATATAAAGATAAAGAGGGAGGGGTGGTTATGTTCTATGGAGGTGTGGTGAGGCATGGGGGAAGGGGTGCCCCCGCAGGCCCATGCTGAGACATCCATTCCCACTAAGGGACCAGTCATTTTGTTCATTCAAAATACTGAAAATGTCTTTATTTTATTTATTATTTTAGACATGAATCAACACTGAGTTTATTTCTTCTCAGATAGAATCAGACTTAACTGGATTACTAAACTAGGCTTTTCAAAGCAAATTAGTGAAAATGAAGGTTAGTACATCTAGATAAAGTAATTTCTCATTGGTTGGAATACAAGGGAAGTTTCTTCATTAAAGCATTAGGGAAAAGTGTCAGGAGCAACCTCCACTCTGCTATGCAGACACTCAACCAGGGGCAGGTACCTTACAGTCACTACACAGTGACCCCACTTTGAAGATCACCTCAAGCTCATTTCAGCACTTTGGTGGCGGTGGGAGGCCATTACCTCTGCACAGAGTTCCCTTCCTATGCATCCGCACATTTTCAGTCAATGGCAGTGTTCTAATAAAATTAAGTTGACATCCAGAAAGTGAAGTTTCTTTGGAAAATATAGGCACTATGAGGAAAAAGCTTAAGGCAGCAGGGACCTTCCTCAAGAGCTGCTCCAGCCCTGCTCTCCTGCTACAGTGTGTGGGCCAGGTCCTATCCCAAGAGTAGTGAACAGAGGCTTTCCAAATTTATGCTTGGGGGTGGGGGGATTCTTGAATGCACTCTTGAAGAATATGCACACACCATGCTCCTCCATAGTCTAAGCAGGTCCTCACAACTGTCTGTCTAGGTAACAGGGGGGATTCCTAAAGAATTGAACAATTTGTTTACAAAAGCACCAAATTTCATACTTTTGTCAAATCCCCAATAATGTTCCAAATAACCTTTATCTTTGATACAAAAATAAAGATGCCAACTCCTTTAATTCAGTTTCCCACAATAACCTTTAAAACAGCAACAAATTCAGGCTTAAAAGCTGCTCTTCCTTCCTGGTGGTTAGTGAGAGTGGTGACCTGACAGCCCTTTTGCTGTTCTTGAGGTTAAGTTACTCTGAGGTCGGAAGCAGCAGGCCTCTTGGTCTATTGACTTTTTTTTTTTTTTTTTTTTTTTAACAGCTGGGTAGTAAGTAAAGAGGCCCTTTTGTTTTCTTCTCAGCAGGAAGTGTCTTCCAGGACTTAAGGCTTAGTGTTTATTTAAGGCCTTGCCAGCTAGGGAAATTTGCTCTCAGGAAGAGAAAAGAAAAGGAGACAAAGTGAGTTCCAGGACAGTCAGGGAGGGCTATACAGGGAAACCCTGTCTCAGAAAACCAAAAACCAAACAAACAAACAAAAAAAAAACAAAAACAAAAACAAAACAGAAAAACAAAACAAAAAAAAGAGAAGAAAAGAAAAGAAAAGGAGACACATTAAAAAGAATTGCAATCTTTATTTCTAAGGGAAAATAAAAGGGAAAGAAGTTGTCAAGATATATGCTACCATAGTTTCAAAGCTGCTATATTAATTCCTAAGTTACTCTACTCTGCTGTCCTCTCCTTCTTCCTCCTAATCTTGTTCTTTCCTTCTAACTTCTTGTTTAACTCCTTCTGCTGTAAAGTAAACCATTCCTAGTTTTTTGGACCTTATCTAGGTTTTTACAAGTATTCTTTTTTTTTTTAAAAAAAAAAAAAAACCACAACAAAAGTTTATTAAAAGTTGATATATAAACTCAAATTATAAATTCAATTATAAATTGAATAAGACATTCACAATAGAGATGTTTATATGTGTTTTCATTAAGTCTAGTTATCTAGCTAGACATTCATTATATGTTATTGGCTCCACAGGTTCACTGAGAGTCTAAAACTATCATTTTAGTGACTAAGTTAGCAGTGAAGTTTTGTATAGATAAATTCAGTCAATATTTTATCTTCTGTGCTTGCAACCTACAACAAATCATTTGTCCCCTCATATGACCTTTGGTTAATTGTTTTATAGCCTAAGGAATGTCTAGAAGTTGTTAAGTGCCTGCTTTCTACCTCAGAAGCAACTCACTCCTGACATGTGAAGACTGGCTGAGTTCTAATTGCAGTTTTTATATCAGATGGGGCTTTAATAGCACGTCTATTATAAAGGACTTAATAATTACTAGAATAATTTTAGATTTCTTATAGGGTCACTCATTAAGAATTAAGAAATCATCTATATGTCTATACAGCATCACGCTAGGGCAGTACATCTTCACTGATATGAGGAAACCAACTAAAAATGCAAATGCCTAGTGATTGTTATATGTATTTAATAATAAGAGGGAAAGCATATTCATAGCAGGGATCTTTCCTAAGATACAGTCCCTTTTGGTCTTGCCTGAAAAGGGGCTCATTCATTATGATTTAAAGTCCAAGGTAAAACCATCTCAGGAAGATCACCTGTTAGCTCTCCCCTAGCCTCTCCTAGATGGCTCCTGTCAGATTATCAAATTTTAGTTTGCATAACATAGATATCAATGGTTCCAACATTATTCAAAAGTTCAAGTCTCTACTCGGAGACAAGTAAAACTCGAAGTTTTAAGCTCATGAAAACATTTGTAACTGTCACATATTTTCTCAATAAAATACCATTTATAAAAGACCCTTATTTAAAAAAAAAAAAAAAGACAAGAAAAGAAACAATAAAATGATAAGAAGGAATCCCACCAAAGATCAAATGCTGGAGAGAAGTTCATTCTTTATGTTGCTAAGATCTGTGGCCTAGGAACTATGAAGGGCAATAAGTATGGGAGGACCTATGGTAAAAGACAGGGACATAGGATTGAAAGAACTAATGGGCAAAAGTACAGCCAGAATTGAAAACGCATTTGAGCGGCACCTAGTGCGGTGGAAACTTTATCGAAGGCAATCCTAATGATGTCTCCAAATAATGTTGTAGACTGAACCTCTAGTGGACATTTATTTTATTTTTTTTAATTTATTTTTTTATTTTTAGTTAGACATTTCTTTTTTATTATTATTATTATTTTCTTTATTTACATTTCAAATGCTATCCCGAAAGTTCCCTATACCCCCCCCCCGCCCCTGCTCCCNTACCCACCCACTCCCACTACTTGGCCCAGGCCNTCCCNTGTGCTGGGTCATATAAAGTTTNCAAGACCAAGGGGCCTCTNTTCCCANTGATGGCNNATTAGGCCATCTTCTGCTACATATGCAGCTAGAGACACAAGCTCAGGGGGTACTGGTTAGTTCATATTGTTGTTCCACCTAGAGGGTTGCAGCCCTCTTCAGGTCCTTGGATACTTTCTCTAGCTCTAGTGGACATTTCTTGTCAGCAAAGGAATTTTCATGCTCTGGCACTCAGTTTCATCCAATCAAGATGTTGGGTCAAGGTTTCTGTGGATGTCCCCAAATACATTTTCTTGTGTTACCAAGAAAATGGGTAGTTCTCCACAAATTGACCATGAGATCCTATTTCTGAAGAAAACATCCACACAACTCATTGAACATGAAGAGGTCAAATTGGAGCATATATGACATGGAGAAGTATTCTGCAGGATTCCAAAAGATAACTGTAAACACCAACCCAACCTTAGATTTACCATCGGTAGAGCTAGCACATTATGCGGAATAGCGGTGGTCCTAACCCTGAGCGAGTAACTAACTGATAACTGATTTGACTTAAAGACTACTCCATGATATCCATACCTGAAAATGTTTGGGTGACCCCACACCAGAGTTAAAATAGCACTGGAACTATACAAAATTCTCATCCTACTTGTCTAACAAACAAAGCAAGCAAGCAAGCAACTAAGTCAAACCACCACAGAACCCAATGCGAAAGTGATTCTTAATAACAATCTGCTATAATCACAGCTTTGTGTCTTATTCAGAGACTCACAACTAGATACTATGCAGATGGAGGGATTCATTTGAATGCACGTCTCAAAACATCAAATACTCTCTTTGGAGATCAGGAAACCACATAGAAAAAAACAAAGAACAAATGATAGAGAAAGAGGAGATGGAGAACATCAGGAGAACAAGGTCTTCCACAATAACAGAACAAGGCTCAGATGAACTCAGGGAGCCCAAAGCAGCAATCATAGGACCTATACCTGTCTGCACCAGGTCCTCTGCATGTATATTAAGTAAAGTGCTCTTACAACATTTCTGAATATGCAAAAGATTATATCTCTGATTCTTATGCCTTCTCTTGAGGCTCTTTTTATTGTCTGTTGGGTTGGATTGTACAAATTCAATAGGATGGTTTTCTTTTTATTTTCTTAAAAAAATTAAGAAATTCAGAAATATGTTGTTATACTTTATCTTTATTTTAACACATTTTTAAATTTTCTGTTATTTTCTGAGATTACAAGTGTTCTACTTTTTCTAGAAATATGTTGTTATATTTTATCTTTATTTTAACACATTTTTAAAATTTCTGTTATTTTCTGAGATTACAAGTGTTCTACTTTTTCTATTTCCTTTATTTTAATTATAATTTTATTCCATGTTTGCTTTGACAATTTCTTGTGTGTGTACGTGTATAATGCACTCTATGTAGTCTCAAACTTCCTAAACTCGTCTATTTCCTCTTATTCTTGTGGACATCCTCCCACTTTCTCTACCATGACCTTTCTTACATTCACATTCTTATGTTTTGTCCTTATGTGAGAAGCTAACAATAAGTAAGATGACAGTAATATAACAAGTAACAGAAACCTACACAAAACTTGCAAAAATCAACTTCAGGAGTTTCCACTACAAAATATTAAATGTTGTTAGAAGGAATACATAAATAAGTAAAGACCCTACAAGACAATGATGGCTTGTAGGCAGGTTTGATAGCATTCACCCTTAATCCTGTCACTCCAGAAGCTGAAAATGGAGAATCACTTAGAGTTCAAGTTTAGCCTGAGCTGTGTAAAAATATTCCATCTAAACCAAAACAGTCAGTAGTAACCTGGATCATAATAGTTGTACAAAAACATAATATTTGTTCAACAAAATACCTCATAGCATTAAAAAATATACCAAACAAACTAGGACACAGTGCTCATTTAGGAAAGATCTTTGTGAATTATTACTATCAATTGATATCATTATGTGTAGATTGATATATAACACCTTGCCTAATTATACTATCTTTTAAATAACAGATTATACTTTAACACATTAGCAGATTTATTTTTATCAGTTAAAGGAAAGAATTTAAAACTTTCATTTATCATGAAGCCACAGATAGCAGCATTGCTTTTAGTGTGCGGAGTAATTTTGTTCTGGTACCTATTAACATAATTTATAGTTATTTTTGAATATGATTGTTCATTTTGTCTACTCTTGGAAGCACAGTTATGTATATATTTTATATGGATATATAGTAATTATTAGTGCAATATTAGAAAATGGATATGGATGAATACTTAATAAAATTCATGCCCTGTATTTCCATTAGTGTTATGTTTGAGTATTTTCCCATCATTATAAAGAATATTCTAGATGATGTGGTAGCTTAGCTGGAGATCCTCAAACCGGTATTAGCTCATGCTATAAACAGGGATGGAGGAAAACGGAAATATGTGATAAAGATTGAAAGGTGAGTACTTGGAAGGCAGCAAACTGGAAGGACTCATTATTTTGATATGAGCAGAAAATATTTGGATTGGCATGCCCTCTCCTAGGAGCTCAGGAAGTCCACTGATGTTGCTCTTTTCTTCCCCATGAAGTAGAAAATTTTCTCTAGGATTCTGAAAGGTCAAGTGTAGTCTCATCCTTATTTTCGCTGTGTCTGATAATGATTTACAAGCTTCATCCATCTTTCAGGTTTTTTTTTGTTTTTGTTTTTGTTTTTTTTTTTTTTTTTTTTTTTTTTTTTTTTTTTTTTTTTTTTTTTTTTTTAGGACAGATTCTATCTAGTCCCTGCAATTTCTTGTTAATCTCAAGTGAAAATTCAAAAAGGGTTTTAAATTTTTGAGATTAATATTCCTTCTGTGCCACATTAAAGTGATTAGGTATTTTCATTTGTTTTTTAATTTGCCATTCTTTCAAATGTTCATGACAATAATATTTAGTAAGTTTGTTTGTCTGACTGTATGTATATATGTATGTAGTATTTTGTGTGTGTGTGTGTGTGTGTGTGTGTGTGCATGTTTCTGTATCTGGGTGCAATGTCAATGTTAAATAGCACGTGTATGGGAATCAGAAGACAACCTTTGGATATCCATGCTGCAATTTTCACCTGTCTAGTGTTTTAAAAATTGGGATTAAATAGATTCGATGATGAGTATTTTAGGTGCATATAAAATGTCTTAATATAGCCGGGCGTGGTGGCGCATGCCTTTAATCCCAGCACACGAGAGGCAGAGGCAGGTGGATTTCTGAGTTCGAGGCCAGCCTAGTCTACAGAGTGAGTTCCAGGACAGCCAGGACTATACAGAGTAACCCATTCTCGAAAAACAAACAAACAAACAAACAAACAAACAAAAAAGTCTTAACATAATCATTCCTATTTGCCCCTTCCCACCAATAAATGGTCCTACTTCATCATCAGTATTTTTCACCAAATTCTATAGTTGGTGTAATCAATGAGTCTGTATTCACCTACTGTCACCTAAAGCCCTTATTTTTACAATAGATATTCACTTCCAGTGTTATGCAGTGTATGGTTTTTGATATGTGTGTTAATCGTATCCTCCAGTCAAGTATCAGGAAACATGTTTTCATTGCCTTTAAAGTGCCATAAGTTCTCCCTTATTTTTCCTCCCGTTTCATTGTTCCAAATTGTTTCCCATTTCCACAGTTTTTCCCAATGTTGAATATAATGTACTATGTCACTTCAACAGACTGTAATCTTTTATTTAATCATGTCCCAGTAATACTCTGTGTATTTCCTTAGCATGAGCACTATATTTGGTTTAGTACTGAATAACATTCAATTGTATAGACTAAGCACTACTCATTGAACCACTTGGCACTTGAAAGATATCCGGACTGCCTAGACATTTTGTCAGTTGTGAACCAAGATATTACACGTATCCACATAGAAGCTTTAGTGTTTTCAAAGAAAACTGCTTATTGCGTCATAGATTAGGACTACATGCTAGGTTTCATTAGAAATTGTCAAAAGTATTCACAAATGGCTTTGTGTTTTGCAATATCATCATAAATCAATTAGCTTTCTCACTGTATTACATTTTTCACAGCATTTAGCATGGCAGTATTTGGAGTTCACTCATCAAACCATGTATGCTACTTCATTTCAGTCTTTTAATTTTAAATTCCCTATGACATTTTCTCCAAGTAATATTGCCTGAGTCTTAGGTGTGGAAGTGGGCTCCATTGTTCTACATTTTTGTTTGTGGTATTTTTCTGTAGTGGTTTCTGTGCAAAGGGAAGTTTCCTGGCTGAATGGTGAAGAATACTCCTATTTAAAGGTGTAAGAACTAATGTTTATAGATTGTTAGGGAATATGCTGTCCTGTTCTTGAGAGCTTTTTTATTATGTTTATAATCTCTCTGTGTCTGTCTCTCTGTCTCTCTTTCTCTTTCTCTGTCTCTGTCTCTGTCTCTCCCTCTCCCTCCCCCCCCTCTCTCTCTGTGTGTGTGTGTGTGTGTGTGTGTGTGCGCGCGCGCGCGCCTGTGTCTGTTTGTGCATATGTCCATGTTTGAGTACCAATGTCTATGTGACTTTTGGTGTTTTGTGTTTTTTTTACCCAAATGTACAGAATAACATGGGAACAAACCTGGGTAATTCATTCTATCATGTTGAATTAACTCTTTAAAACCTTTAATATGTCCAGTTCTATTTGTTTTAATTCTTTTAAAATATATACATTTTTAAGTTGAAAAAATCCTTAAAATATGAAATATAACACATCCACTAAGAGGAAAGGGGCAAGTTCACAGGCAAGCTTCTGCTCAGCTTGCTTTCTCCATTTTTTGCAGTCCAGGATCTGATGTCCATGGACAGTTCTGCCAATAATCAAAATGAGTCTTCCAACATTAATGTAGTTAAAATAATACTACACAGGCATGCCTAGACATTCCAGAGGGTCAAGTAGACAATGAACACTGACTATCCCAGCTTCCTTGCATCCATTAGTTCAGACATGTTAGCATGTCCTTGTTTGTTTAGAATGAAACCTACTGGATCATGATGTATAATTTTTAAAATCTGTTCTTTAATTTGGCTTATAAGTATTTTGTTCAGAAAAAATCCTACTACTTGTCAGGTGCATTTGGCTGTTTCCTTTGTTGTTGATTTAAAATAGTTTTGATAGCTTCATACATGAGCTTTTACCTCATTTCTGCCCCTTCAAATTCCCCAGTATCTCCCGTCTCAAATTCATAAACTCTGCTTTCTTCAATGAACATACAATTTATTGAGTTCCTTTAGCATTGATTCTATGGACACGTGTTCAGGGCTAACAACATGAATGTGAATAAACTCACCAGAATCTCTCCATTAGAGGACACTTATTCTCCCTCAGCAGCCACTGACCATGTTTTAGGTTTTCTTTTAGTGTATGATTAACAGCTCTCCTAGATCATGTCATTATCATCAGTAGGAACTAATGTGGGCTAGAAGAACAGATTTGGTTTGAAGGTTCTGAAACACTGATCCCAAAGAAAGATGAATTTATTTTCTCTAAACTGTTTTTGGATATTTGTTCTGGTGAGAATAAAAAGTGACAGATGGTTTTTTTTTTTTTTTTTTTGCAATCAAAAAGAATCAACATGAAAATAAATAACCCAACAATCACAATAAATCCCATTGGTGCAGAATTTTAGCAAATAAAATGAAATTTAGTTTAAGCAACAGAGAATCTATACTGGAACAGAAAATGGTATCTTTTCAAGTGAGAAACTTGATGTAGTTATGCCTTCAGGGAAGACAGGAAAATTACACAGTTTTAATAAAAATAGTGCTACAGATTAGATTGCTGTTATTTCTCTAGAAGGTAGAGAGGAAGAATTGTATTTATATAAATGGCAAAGATTTTTGCATTCTGAACAGAATGTTTTAGAATGAGAACTATCTTCTACGTAACATAATCTTACTGATAATGTATATTGCTTCATATTTATTTGAACAAAGCTACTATTAGCAGATTTAAAATCTGTGATTTTTATTTTCCCAATTTATTTCCTGTCATAACATAACATATAAATATCTATGTTAAGAATTGTAAAATGCATATGAAGTTACAATTTAAAGTAGAGAAATCACAGTACAAAGTCTTCTCCTGTATAATGAAGCTTGGTAGATTCTACTCAGCTTGGCCAAGTACATAACTATCAATCAACTTAAAAAGTCAAAACATCATGGCCAATTTTTGTCTACAAATGGGGCACATGATATAAAGAATAACAAATTCAAATAGCATGGCTTCACCATCAATGGCTCTAAGAGACACAGTACTAGACTTTGAATCCTATATTTGATTTGAGGACCTTCCAGGATAAAAATATCAAAGAGTGTCAGTCTCTGAAGAGACTGTCACACTTTCAAACCTGACATTCAACTGCTCTAAAAGATATGCCTAGTGAAGTTTTAGGAGCAGTATTTGTTTACCAGGGCCCCAGAGTAGTTGTTTGTGAAGGAGCAGCCATTTGAAATCTAAATGTGAAGGCTGTTCTATTTACAAAGGCCTGTCTCCAGTAACAAGTACTTTAGCAGCCCCTTATCTGATTTTTTAAGAATTTAACTGACTTGAATGAATGTGAACACCCAGCTCAGCCTTGCTCTTCTTTTCCATGTGAAGAAATGAACATAAGTCTGCAAGACTGAGTTTGTCTCCATTCAGTCATAGATGAGAGAGGGTCTTATAAGACAAAGGCTCTCTGTAGGATGGCATTGGCATTGGATAGCTGCTGGAGCAGGGGGAGTCATTTACTTCAGTGGTTTATCCACTGGTTATTTGTCTTGTTCCTGGGATCACTTCATACATATGACCATGTGTTGAGGTAAATCTCCCAAATATGCTCCAGCAATGAGAACACACCACAGTTAATATGATTACATGCTTCGCGGCCAGATTGGACAGATCCACTGCTATACTACCATTTTCCACAGCTTAGAACTTGAGGTTTCTCCAGGCCACGTGCTTCTGCTTCACTTTTCTTCTTCTTCCTCTTCCTCTGCATCCTCTCCCTCTTCCATTCTACCCTTCTCTCTCTCCCTCACCTTCTGCTCCATCTTCCCTTTTATCTGCTCAATCATCAGCTCTCATTTATTTTGCAAATTAAGGTGGGAAGCAGGTTTACAGAAATCACCTGAGTACTGACTCATTCCTTGTTCACAGCCAATCACAGGAGAACAGAATTAACATCAAATATAATTCCCCAGGGCTATCCACAACAACCATGTGTTATACCTAGTGAACTTCCCAACAACAAAACAAAAAAAGCAAACAATTGAACAAACAAGGAAACAAAACAATAAAAGCAGGAGAGAGATTTATTGAGAAGATGACTTACAGTTCATGGGAGAAAGAGGTAATGGAGAGTGAAATGTGATTGTGAACAATGGGAAAAAATCAATATACTTAGTACTTTATAACTTCAAAGCTTTATAGTTCAAAGCATATGACATTTTCATTCCCATCTGATCAGACTACAGTGAGGAAGAGTGAGGAGCCCATGATGACTTTACTAGGAATCTTGCCATGAAGTAACATGTGCATTTAAAGAAAGGAAGTCTAGTCTCTTAGTTCTACCGTCATGATAATTTCTATCTGTGTGCTCCTTCCACTGCTATTTCAGAACCCTTTCTTTGCTGTCTCTGGTCGTTTTTTAGTATTTAATTGGAGGGAGAAGAAAGTTTATTGTGTTCAATAACAGTCCTGATCTTTGTTTGGGTGGTTAATAAGAGAGGTAATAGGACTTTTAAAAAGAGAATACTAAAAGCCAAAGCATGTTGGACACCAGGAGACTTGTAGTTAAATTTAATGGGAAGCCAAGGTCTTTTGCACTAAATCCAAGAATTCATCCAAACAAATGGTGACTTTGTGTTTAGAACTGTCTTCTTGGTGCCTAACTTTGGTCCCTTGAAGTCTACTGGCCATATGATTCAAGTTAACTGGGTCCACTTGATGCTTCTGAGTGCAACAGTTGCTCTGGGACATCTTGTTTTTAGACAGGATTAACTTGTGTTGATGAGCAGTGACCAAGTCTTCAACTTCAATGGAGGCACAGAGTACCTTCTCTGGGGCCTGTTTATTTTCTTTGCCTTGGTGATCAGTCTTGTCCAAGACAGCCTTCTGATTTGTCTTATGAGTAGAAGATATGGTGGATTCATTTTGAGTCTGTGTCAGTACCTGAGTGAGAGGAAATTATTTAGGACAAGTTTTCAATAAGAAACATAAACATAAAACCTACCCATTTGTATTTACACAAGATACAGTAAGATGAAAAGAGGCTGTAAGCTCATAATTTATCTAGACTTTGCAGAGATTACTTGCCTCTTACTCGCTTCCATGTCATTGAAGTTAGAGTGGGCTAGGCTAATGCAAGAGCCAGTATCCCACTCAGTACTCCACAAATACTAATTTTCAGACTTAGAACAAGTTATCCATGGTTACTCAACACAGAACTTTCAGATATTAGCAGAAAAATAAAATTTTATTTGGGGCGATTACAGTGATCTAGTAAACAACTCTTTCTTATTTGTTCAGTGTAGTGATAGAAATTCATCTGATGAGCTATTAGTACTGTTTCAAGTTAATGCTTTGCCTTATAGATATGTGTATATGGAAATCAAGTGCAGGATAGGACAATGCTTGTGAATTGTCTGAACAAGATCTAAGGAAGGTTGAATTTCCACAGTAGTGAGATGCTTTATGGGTTAGAGAAATACTTTAAGCATGTGTAAACAATCACAGAATCATTATATATTTTCTCTGATATTTCAAGATGAGTTAAACAGTTATTCCTTCTATCATGACAGAGGATTAATTAATTTTAATTTTTTTTAGTTATATCCTCAGAGACCTGACCATAGTGCACAGAAATATGTCCATATCTATCTTTGGATATGTTCCCAGGAACAGGGACCATTTGTGTGTGCTTGAAGAAATAGGCCTAAGACATTTATCAATTCTTTATAGAAAGAATTCACATGGTAGACATTTGTAGTACAGAATCCCTGTGATTTATCCAAGCAAACATTTTCATACACATTCAATTCCTCATATCTAACTCAAATGAAATATAAAGATAATTTATTTCAAAACTCCAAATGTGATTTTCTGATAGAAATGGTAATAATGATTTTCTACACATATACTATCTTGTTTTGTATTAAGAACTCTTCTGAAGAGATGTTGTTTGTAAGGGGAATTAGTGGAACTTTTATTAGGAAGGCAGACATTTAAAAATATTGATAATAATATATAAAAGATAACATCTTAAGGGTTCCTTTTGAGGGCGGGATGGAGCCAGCCTATCTCCACTATAAAAACAAACCTGTGCTGGAGATGTAGGAAAAATAGAAAAACAGCAGTGTATGAGGTATGCAGAAAGGTGGATGTAGAGACATGATGGTGTTAAGAAGAGAGAGAGAGAGAGAGACGACAATGATGCACATGCTGCCATTGCCCAATAGGGTTGGCACAATGATGTAAAGCTTATGCAGACACAGACTCAGCACCAGAACTTGATGACTAGCTGCAGGTTTCCCTTGGCTCTGGGAAATGAGGAAAAGTTTTCTTTCTGGATTGGGCATCCTCGAAGAACCACTGTAGGCCAGGATGTCACTTGTGATGGCTTTTCCTGGTTGTCAACTTTCCTATATCTGGAATGAACTACAATCCAGAAATAAAGGGCACACCTGTGATCCAGATCTTCAGAATGGAAGACACAGGCTTTTGACCTGAAACTTGACATGTAGATCTCGAGGTATAATGGACATGAAAATCTTAGGCCCAGGCAAGGTAGTACATGCCTTTAATCCCAGAAGACTGAAGCAAGCAGATCTCTAAATTCAAGGTCATCCTGGGACAAAGCAAGATCCAAATCCAGATGTGATGGCACACATCTTTAATCTGGACCACACCTTCTGCTCAATGACTACAGAAGGACATTGGATGAAGGAAGACTCACTCTAGGTTGCCTGCTTGTGCTTACTTTTGAGAATTTCTTCAGGATTCCAGCTTATACAGAATACCAGATGAAACAACTAACTCTGTGGGACTGAGCAACTACTGTTGATGTCTGCAGCCTGGGTTACCACCAAAGCCCATGTGAATTCCCATGATCAGGACTGTTGCCTGAAGCCATGTTAATACCTATGGGAGAGCTAGCCTACCACTTAGAAGCCCACAGCACTGAGGTATAGAGTAGGGCATAGGCAAGGGAGAACTGGCTCCACTCTCCCAGGCCAACTCACAACACTTCTCAGTTGATGGCTTCTGGCTTGGATGGAGGCAGAGAAAGACATCCTTCCTTTGGGGTTGGCCATTCCGAATTTGACTATGCTCCAGTAAATATATGGACCGTAAAAAATGGACTGTTTTTCCTTTCTAGGGGCAGGGGGAGATCATGGGAGAAGGAGACAAACAATGGAAGACTGGGAGATGAACATGATTGTTGGCATGATATGAGGTTCTGAATCAATCAATGAAAAAATAAGTAATAAATAATCAAATAAATAAACAGAAGCTAAACTAATCATGAAAACTGTTCAATATGAGTGAACAACATGTCACTGCATTTGATTAGGAGCCAGGTGCATGCTACAGAGGAAGAAGGGGTTGTCTCTTGAGATTTAGACAAATTTCACATGCTATCGTGATTAGCAGATAATTTTGGCTGTTGGTTCTTATATTCAACTTTATTTCAGAAAGGGTCCTTCATTTCCGGCTGGATTCTTCTGCTTCTGACTCACATTTCACAGTGGTATGATTGCAACTGAAGATGAGCTCAATAGAACTCACCTCTTAATGCTTTACTCACTGGCATGCCTCTCAAGCCCAATAATGTGCAACTTTGATGCCTACAAGTGTCATATATTTGTAGCACATCTGCCTCTTCAAGTGTCCAGTCCCCACGTGCCATTAGTGGGTATCATAGCTGACAAAGCTAGAGAGTGAAACCTTAGTCTCTATCTCTGTAGGCCTGTCATATGCTCCAAGACACAAATGAGAACACTGCAACCCACCATACTATCAGGATTTCTGTATTCTTATGTAATGTACTATTTTCCAAAATTGTCAGGTAGATTTGAGATAAATATTATGTAACACTCACCCTTCCATTAGTGTGCATTGATGGTAACAGCAGAGTTAGGAGAAAAAACATCACTGGTAAAGGAGTCATGCTGAAACTAAGCAAAGAAAAAGTCCTGGTTGAATTCAGNCATGTATGGAANTCAGGGGTAACCAACACATTCATAGAATAGATGCTAAAGAAANNCTGGTTGACAAATTCATTTACAAAATAATGGAAGAGTTGCCATGTGAGGTCGTTGTCATATCATTGTGCACACTTTGCCTCTAAATCACCTGACTGATATGCCTGATGGACCTGCAAAGGACAGAGAATTCCTAGGTTCTTTCTGCACAGGTCCAGTCCCCTGTACTCAGAAGGAAATTGTGAGGGAAAAATATTCAGTTTCTATATTTTTTGCTGTGTATCATCTCTTATTTTGCTACTTTCTGTTTATTGCTTACATCTGTACTGGATGTAAGTTAGGGTGCCAGGGTTGTGATTATACAGATATAATTATACCAAAGCCTTAGAAGTAGCATTTTGTGAAGAGCAATGGCAAAATTTACCAATATTTTCCATTAAACTTGAATTTATTTTTAATTTTCCCCTTCAATACAAAAATACAAACACAATGAATTGCATACCTATGCTATTCACACTCCATCTTTTGTTAGATGCGTTGTTTCCTATTTTCATTAAGGTTTAAACACCCACTGCTTATTGCACATATATCCCTTCTAAATTAGTCACTACATCCCTACATCCTTTAGACACTGCTAATGACCACTTAAAGATACATTCTTCTTTATTTTGGAACACATAAATGTCTTACTTAGTACATTAAACTTGTGTCTAATTTTGTATACTGTGTATGCATTAAAAATTCAAAAAAACCCTTTTAAATATAAAATTTGCTTTAAAATTTTATCAGTGACAATGGAGAACCATTATCCTCATTGATCTATTACATCATACATTTTTTTCTATCATTCCCTTCTCTTTCCTCCCTTCAAGTCCTCCCATGTACTCTCTAATGTTCTCTTTCAAGTTTACTGCCTGCTTTTCATTGCCGTTATGACTAAACTTTGAGTTAAGACATCCCCACAGGGAAATGAAATGTCCTGTTTGTTGGTCTTTACCAATCAGTGGCCAGGATCTAGAAAATACCTGGATCTATGTGGATCCTCAAGTCTCTGAAATGTCACTAGCCACTGCAATCTTAGCATTGCAAATACTGTCATCTTACCATGGAACTTGTTCTTACAATCCACATTCTTGGCATTAATACATTTTTTTTTTCTTTAACACTTAATCACTACTTATCTGGCTTACTGCCCTTGTCCTGTTTACTTCCTCCCATAGATCTTCTCTGCTTCCTCCTCCTCTTCTCCTCTGAGCATGCATGGCCCCCCTTTGTATCTCCCTTCCTACACCCTGTCACATCAAGTCTCTGGGAGGCTAGGCATTTCCTCTCCCACTGAGGTCAGACAAGGGAGCCCAGCTAATAGTACATATCCCAAGTACAGGCAACCGCTACCTTTTTCATAGGCTTTCAAATCAGGTCACTGTTGTGCAGGCTCCTGTGCCTTTCTCTATGCTTCTCAGAGTCTCCCACTTTTATTGGCTAGAGGGCGGGGCTTGTAATGTTTTGAGGCCAGAAGTAGTTCTGCATCACTGGCTATTGTTCTCAGCAGAGTTTTTGAGTGCAGAGTTTTTTGTTTGTGTGTGTGTGTGTGTGTGTGTGTGTGTGTGTGCATGCGTGCATGTGTGTTCTGCTTTTTTCTCATCAGAATATTTAACAGAGTAACATGGGATAGCACCCTTGAGTAATTTCTCAGAATCTCCTTGATGGGACAGTAATCCACTATTTAATTTTGTGTTATTTTTCTCCCCACATTAAAGCAAGATCTGTGGAGAGAATTTCCCTTTTGTCCACCTTTTGGTGTAGCACTTCTGGTCACAGTTTGATTTTTCCCATTATATCTGTATTAAGCAATACTTGTGTATTTTATCTAGTGGTTTTATTATTATTATTATTATTCTACATTTTACTGCCATGCACCCTTGCATTTCTCATGTTTTTTATTACATGGAGTTGTTTCCTGTTTTTTTCTGATTTATAATGCCTTAATAGAGAATTGCTTGCCTCTATTCTACTATCTTTATAAACACTTTTGGAAAATAAGAATTACTTATTTCTGACATTATTAGTGAGTCTGGATACTTCATAGACACGTGGCTCTGATTTGATACTTCATTGTCATAATATGAAAGATCCATGGGAAAATAAAACAGAATTGGAGGGATGGAAAAGTCTGATAGAGTATAAAAAGTATTTTGCAGGAAATAAAAAAAAATGTTTTCATTGAGCTAAGAAAAACTATTATTATTTGTTTGTTTCAAAATATTTTTATCATGTTGGAGTTTCCTAGATTTAAACAAAACTGGAGACATTACATTAAAGTTCTAAACACTCCCCACTTACCTCTTACTTCCTTCTGTGGTCCCAAGTCAGTGAAACCTAAACCTTGCCTATGTGTCTTCTCCCCATCTCTTGCCTGCTGGCATCTCTATTTATCAAGCAGAATTAATTGGGACAAGGGTCCCTTAGCATTCTGGCAGACTTCAAATCTTAGAGGTAAGTCCTTAGCATTAAAATAAATAGTGAAAGACAAAAGCCTCAATATTACATGGGGAACTATGGTAACTTACAAGCTTCTTAGGAGAAAGATATAGAAGACACTGGGCCTGGCTTGAACATTTGAAACTCCAAAGGCCTCCTGAATGACAAACAGCCTCCAACAAGGCCATGGCCCCTAATCTATGCAAGGTAGTACCATGTCAAATTGATCAAGCATTTAAATATATGAGTTTATTGAGAACATTCCTACTGAAACTACCACAATTTTCCTACACTGTATTTTCATCAATTTTTAAAAGAGATTTATTCAACCCCTTTTTAAGGATCTCTACCATATTGATTACTGCTGTTTTCAAATCTCTCTCTCTCCTCTCTCCTCTCTCCTCTCTCCTCTCTCTCTCTCTCTCTCTCTCTCTCTCTCTCTCTCTCTCTCTCTCTCTCTCTCTCTCTCTCTCTCTCTGTGTGTGTGTGTGTGTGCATGTTTCAGGTATGTTGAAATAATCAGGATCTGCCATCCTAAGGTTTCTGGGCTCTAGTAGAGACATATTATCCTGGATCTTATTCTGTTTTTACATTGGTATCTAGGCAACTAGGTTTGGGAAGTGTGTAAATCTATGTGCTGATAAATCTTGTCTTTTTTGAGTGTCTATTTTATTCTTGTTTTCTGTTTCCTCTCTGATTTTTAGTACAGCATTGAGGCTGTGCATTGCAAAGTAGATGATTCTTCTGGGGTTCTGATACATGTAGTCACTGGGTTTCCAGGTAAAATGTGTTTCTGGGTACTAGGAGGTGAAACTTAGAAATGGGGATGGGATGGAAGGCATTCATGGGGTTCACAGGAGGGAGGAAAACAGGGTCTTCCACTATGAACTGTTTAGCTCTCTTGGAATGGAAGTGAGAGGGAAGGGAGGACATAGCAGGAGGTCTGCTGTCGAAATGGGAATGGGATTGAGGCATTGGAAGTCATGGAGGAATGGAGGGAGATATGATTATGAGCCGTTAGCCCTCTTGTTTTCCTGGAAAACCTGGCCTTTGGGCCCCAGAGAGTGCCTGCTGGAATTGTAGAGTCCAGGACAATGGAGTGGGTTGTAGAAGGAAGTTTAGAAAGAAAGATCGTAATGATCTACTGGAGACTGTGTCAAGGGAGAAGGGAGGCTGCATCGGTCTAGGAAGAGACCTGTCGCAGGTCTAGGAAGAGATAGGGAGACTAAATTTGGATAAACAGAGGGAGATGTGAAGATATACATTTAACCTACTTGCTTCCTTGGCCATAGGAATCTATGGATTCTTAATGAGTGCAGGCTGAAAAAAAAAAAAAACCCCAAGGAATTAGGGGAGGGAGGGGAAACTCCTTGGTGTCTGCAAGATGCACAGGGAGGGAGGTAGTAGCAGGTATTTTGCAGTGCTGGGGATAAGATTGGAACATTGGAATTGGAGAAGCAGAAGGAGATCTGAAGATCTGCAGTTATCCTACTTGTTTCCCTGGTAGTAGGGGCTTGCATGTTTTCTAGAAGGGTCTGTTCTTTCTGTGGCCACAGTTGCCCTCAGTTGACTGCACCACCTTTCACAGTAGGAGAATTGCCTTGAATACAAGTTTTATATCTCAATTCAACTTTTAATGTGTAATGGTTGACACGTGTCTATACATGTGGTTCATGTCTCTTTTCAAGTGTTCATTCCTCATGTGTCACTGCTAGGAACCATAGCTGCCAGTGGTGGAGAGCACAAACTTACTCTCTTAACACAATTGCATTCTTTAGTGCTCTAACCCCTCATGAAAATGCTGTCACCTATCACATTCTCAGGATTTCTCCACTCTCATCTATTGTACCCTTTCACAAAATTGTCAGAACTGAAATAATTATTCACTTTAAACTTACCCTTCCTTCAGTAAGCACAGATGACCTACAGAGTTAGAGAACGATGCCATGGTTTAAACTAATCAATGAGAAAGTTCTCCTTGAAGTAAACAGTACTTGGGCCTGAAAGGTGATAAACACATAGATAGAATATATGTAGAAGCAACTCTGTGTGACAATTCTTTAACAATATTAGGAAAGAGATGCCTTGTTGGTGTCAATGTATTCCTATTGTGCCCACCATGCCTTTATTTAGGATGATACATAAACTAAAATACTTGACTGACGTTCATGATATATATTTGCAAAGACTAGAGAATTTCTTTCTTGACAGGTCTACTTCTGTGTCTTTAGAAAGGGAAATTTGAAAAGAAAATAGAGATCTAATTTCATTTTTATGAAAGGTTCTTTATTGCTATGTACTCTCTCTTATATTGCTGCTTTCTATTTATAGATTTCATCTATATCAAACATGAATCAGAATGCCAGGGTTAGGATTATGAAGATATAAATATTACGACAAAAACATGCAGAGTTAATATTTTGTGAGTAGCAATTGAAAGTTCTGCTAGTTTTTCTGATAATATCAAATTTCATTTTTTCTTTAATAAGATAATGCAAACATAATTAATGAAATGAATATCTAGTTGACTTAAGCTCTCCCAATCCATCTTTTGTTGAATGGGTTGTTTCACAACGTTATTAAGTTTTAAACACTTTCTATTAATTGCTTGTAACGACCCTCTTAAATGATTCAGCTAGTCCTATATCCTTTAGATGCTGCTAAAGACCACTTAGTATGTGCTTCATGAGTCATACTGCCTGAATGTATATAAATGATTTATCTTTTATATTGAAGGTATGGCATTTTTTATACTGTGCTTATATTCAAAATTGTCAAAATGATTTTTAAATATATCTTTTGCTTAAAGTTGTTACATGGCTTAATGAAAACGTAGAGTCAAATTCAGCCACTATCTAAAGGGACACTTTACACATAAAAAAAATGTATGATTTCCCCCTTCTATTTCTTCTCTTCTAGCACTTCCATGTTCTCTGTAATGTTCTTTCATACTTATTGCCTGTTTACTTCATTGTAATTTATGATTAAAATTTGAGTTAAAATATCCCCGAAGAGATCTGTAATGTCTTTTCCTTGTTCTTTGTACATAGACACCAGTCACTGCCCAGAATCTCGAAAACATTTAAGATTACCATGCATCTTCACTCAGTGTCTAAACCTTCCAGAGTGACAGCCTTTATTCGGTGCTTGGTAGTCAGTAAAAAGTGAGTTTGCAAATAATGTTACTCCTCCCTTGACATTTGCTTTAGTGTCTAAAGTTTAGGCAAAATACAGCCTCATTCTTCTTAATCATGGACAGATGAGGAAATGCATTTGATTTGGGTTTTTTAGTCAGTAGTAAGGTATGCTTTTCTATATTTAAACCTGATCATTTTTAATTATTAGCATTGCTGGCAAGCCCTCAATTTCCCATATATTTCCAAGACTAAGACTTAGATGTGTCAGTAGCCACTGCAGTCTTACATACTGCCATCTTACCATAGAACCTGCTTTCATGTTTCACATTCATAGTTCCAGTTGCTTGCTGTGTTCACTGGATCATATTTTAGAGTTTTATTAGAGATTGCCAAAATGCATCCTGCATGGCTTTATGTTTTGCAATATCATCATAAATTAATTAGCTTCCCTGTCATACTGTTCTTCACTAAATTTAACTGGGCAGTATTTGGAGTTTGTGGATTCAAGCCTTTATGTTGTTTCATTTCTTTCTTTTAATTTTCAACTCCCCAGAGCTTTTTCTCTGATTAGTATTCTCTGAGCCTTAGGTGTGAGACTCGACTCCACCACTGTGCAATTTGATTGGTTAAGGTTTTCTGCAGTGGATTCTGCAAAGAGAAGTGTCCTTAATAGAGAGTGAAAACTACTGTCATTTGTAGTTTATGAACTAGTGTTTATCAACTGTTGATAAAGAGTGTGCTGCTCTGTCACTGATGCTTTTTTATAATTGCACATCATCTGAGTATTTTGTTTTCAATTTTTAATCACATTTCAAATTTTGTTCACTTGTGAGTGTTGTGTGTTTTGTGAAATTGTGTGTGTGTGTGTATGCAAGTATGTATGTGTGTGTGGATGTTTTCATTTCTATATGCAAATGTCTGTGTGATTGTTGAGGTCTTATGATTTCATATCTAAATGTGGCAAAAAATAAATGACTGAACCTGGTTATTTCATTTCATCAGGTAGGATTCTTTAAACCCTTCAATATGACCTTTTAAAACTTTTTAAAATTTTGTTTTAAAAACATACTTGCTTATGTAGAAAAAAAAGTCTTCAAAACACAGAATACCACACATCCAGTAAGAGGAAAGGGGCAAGTACAAAGACAGGCTTCTGCTCTCCTTGCTTTCTTGATTTTATGCAGTCTAGGATCTCATGTCCATGGATGGTCCTGCCCATAATCAACATGAGTCTTCTAACATCAATAAATGTAGTTAAAATAATCTCACACAAGCATGATTAGAGGCATATCACCTGGGGGTTCTTGAACCTCTCTAGTTTACCATTAAGAATATCACAGCTTTATTACATCCATTAGTTTGACTTTTTGAAACATCCTTGCTTTGTTGGAATGAAATTAATTGGGTTATGATGTATAATTTAAAAAAATACGTTGCATTTGCTTCACAAGTGTTTTGTTTGGGATAATTCCAGTATTTGTGAAGTGTATTGGGCTCTTTCTTTTGTTGTTACTTTAAAATATCTTTTATACCAGAGACACTGAAATTGATAGAGGAGAAAGTGGGGAAAAGCCTCAAAGAGCACAGGGAAAAAATTCTAAACAGAATAGCAATGGCTTGTGCTGTAAAATCAAGAATTGACAAATGGGACTTCATAAAATTGCAAAGCTTCTGAAAGGCAAAAGACACTGTCAACAAGACAAAAGGGCCACCAACAGATTGGGAAAGGATTTTTACCAATCCTAAATCTGATAGATGACTAATATCCAATATATACAAAGAGCTCAGGAAGCTGGACCTTAGAAATTCAAATAACCCCATTAAAAAATGGGGTACAGAGCTAAATAAAGAATTCTCAACTGAGGAATACCAAATGGCTAAGAAACACCTGAAAAAATATTCAACATCCTTAATCATCAGGGAAATGCAAATCAAAACAACCCTGAGATACCATCTCACTCCAGTCAGAATGGCTAAGGTTAAAAATTCCGGTGACAGCAGATGTTGGCAAGGATGTGGAGAAAGAGGAACACTCCTCCATTGCTGGTAGGATTGCAAGCTT